>NC_083605.1:4490564-4802707 GCF_029168945.1 Cannabis sativa
TGAGATTGTATTTTAAACATTATTATGTATGAGATCATTTGATTAATATAATTTTGTTCTTAAAAGATGTTTAGGGTTTTCTTTTTAATAAAAAAACTGATTTAATTAGGATAATATGAAACTAAAAGAGATACTGATTTACTTCTAATTCTTTAACGTACATACCTTACTGATTTACTTCTAATTCTTTAACGTACATACCTTTTCCTGGTTGCTACAGTGAAAACTTCAAATTCTATAGTCCTGCCAGTAAGGAATCACCCAACAATACATAAACGCTCACATCAAATGTTAACTAGTGTCCTCTTAAATATTAGCATAATCATCTTCCAAATCTCTTATTGTATGACAACTTGATAACATGATTAAGAATAATGAGAAACAAAACATAAAAGGCCAAACATAATTGGGAGAAACAAAAATGATATTCTTGGTTTTCTGAAGAATAAGGTTCTGAATAGAATTAATAGCTGGACTGGAAAGCTGCTATCTAGTGCGGGGAAGGAGATTCTCTTAAAAACAGTGGCTCAATCTCTTCCCACTTATGCTATGAGCGTCTTCCTTATTCCCCTTGGTACTTGTGATGAGATTGAGAAACTAATGGCTCGTTTTTGGTGGAAAACTACAAGCAGTAAAGGCAATGGTATTATCTGGATGAATTGGGATCGTCTTTCTCGTCCAAAAGAAGTTGGCGGGTTAGGCTTTCGTCTTCTCCATGATTTTAATCTGGCTATGTTAGCTAAGCAGGGCTGGCGGTTCCTGTGTCACCCTGACTCCCTTGCCTCCAAGATCTTCAAAGCTCGCTATTTTCCCTATGATGATTTTCTTTCAGCTGACTTGGGCCGAAATCCTAGTTATGTTTGGCGCAGCATTTGGAGTTCCAAAGACTTGGTTCGACAGGGTGTTAGACGCACTATAGGTACTGGTTCCTCAACGAGTATTCTGCACCATCCTTGGCTCCCTGATGCTAGTAATCCTTACATCACCTCTTCCCATGTTGGTCTTATTGGACATGAGGTCAGTTCTCTCTTTTCGATGGATGACAGAAGTTGGGACGTAGAGCTAGTCCGTGACATGTTCAATGAAAGGGATGCTAATTTAATTTTAAGTATTCCTTTAAGCTTCTCGGCTTCTTCTGACTTCTGGTCTTGGTCTGATGAAAGCACTGGTCAATTCTTTGTTAAAAATGCTTATGGTATTCTTCAGGCTTCAAAAGATCCAAGAACGGGTAATAACAATTCAGGATTTTGGCAAAAATTATGGCAATTAAAGATCCCACCGAAGGTCAGGAATTTCTTATGGTGTGCTGCGTCTGGGACTTTGCCGACTTGTGTCAATCTCAGAACTAAACATGTTGATGTTCCCTCACTTTGCCCCGTCTGTCGTGCTGCACCTGAAACTATCTCTCATATTCTCCTCTCTTGCTCCTTTGCTACTTCCTGTTGGAATCATATGGGTCTTCCTGTTGGGCTCTCTCTTGACCTCTCCTTTGCTAGTTGGTTGGATGGTCTTTTCCACTCTCTTGATGCTGATCGAGTCTGCTCACTTGTTATGGTTGGGTGGTCCTTATGGAAAGCAAGAAATTCAATAGTTTGGAAGGACAAGGTTCTCACTGTTGCGAATGTTCTTACTTCGGCTCGCATTGCTCTTGATCATTGGCCTAAAGCTCTGGATAACACCTCTATCTTGATCTACTCTGCTTGACTTTGATGATGGAGGTGAGCTCTGATGTCTAGAACACGTAACAAATACAATCAAGGTTAATGTTGATGCTGCGATCTTTGCAAGTGATAACCAATATGGTTATGGTATGGTTGCCAGGAATGATTCGGGTTCTCTCATTGAAGCTAAAGCTCACTGCTTTCATGGTGCTTTCGGACCTGAAGTTGTAGAGATAATGGGGATCAAAGAGGCGTTGAGCTGGATCAAGCGTCAAGGTTGGCAACATGTTGAGCTCGAATCTGACAGTTTAGTCTCTATCCAGGCAATTCGCAATCATTCATCCCTCTGTTCCATCTTTGGGAATTTGGCTCAAGACTGTCATTCTCTTTTACTTTCTATGCCTTTAATAAAAATTCGTTTTGTGAAACGATCAGCAAACCGCCTAGCACATGTTGTTGCTAGGATGTCTCGGTCCTTATCTGGTCGTATTATTTCTGTGTCTAATGCTCCAGCTGCTGTTATGGATGTATTGTACTCAGAATGTTAATTTATTGAAGTTGAAATTTCATCAAAAAAAAAAAAATCTCTAACCATGTCAGAGGACAAGACAATATGTAGTGAAGATTAAGTAATAAGAATTAATATATTATTTTTTTAATAGAAACAAAATATTAAAATTTCTAAATAAAATTAAACAAACATATTATATTTTTCTATTACCTATATAAACAGAAAACGACATTCTACTTCAGATTTACAAGACAAACGACACATAGTCGTACGAAAACGACAGCACTATTTTTGTCATAACAAAAAGGGTGTCGTTTCTTTTGATAATAGTAAGAAAAAGGTGTCGTTTTTGTACTCAAACTGTCGTTTTCATTGTCATAATGCCTTTTTGGTCTTGTTATTTGTGTACTGAACTGAGTCTTAAAAATCAAAGAATAATATCTACAAAAATTGAGTCGTCGTCTTCTTCCCCAAATCCAATTTCTTTTCTTAAAAATTCTCTTACCATACATGTAATATGATATTGTAGAAAAATCTAGGGCAAAAATCAACCTTCAAATTCAACATCAAAACCCCTTCTTTACACATTTCCAAAATTTGACTCTATGAACTTCGAAATTATCCACTTCCGTTCCGTAAAGTAACTTGCTTTTCTTCACTACACTTCTCCGCAAAGTATCAACCACCAAGCCAATTTCAATGGCTGCCGTGCTCAGATCGAAAGCATCTAAGGAAACGGCGTCGTTTACAGTTTCTCAGTTCCGGTACTTTCTTCTCAATCACATGCATGCTGGGAGAATGGCGAGCTCTCACTGTACGCACCGTACAAAATTGGATGACCTTTATATGAATACTCCTTATAGCTTCACTTCGTTCAAACCCGTTTCGCTTCGAGGCGACTTTGTCGATAAGGGTACTCAATTATCTAATAATCTGAGAGTTTCCCATGAAGCTAATAGCGGGACTTGTGATGGGAATTGGGATGAGAAAGTTGGTAGAAATATTAGGCGACGTTATATTTCAAGCTCGTATGGGGACCCTCCTGAGGTGTGGTCCGGTGATGGCCTTGTGGTTAGGTCCGGTTCGACCCCGAATTTGGTCCGTGGTGGCGGGGGAGGCGGCGGTGGTGGTGGTTCGAACTCTGGTTCGGCTGGTGGGTTTGGTTCCAATTCGAGTGATGATTGTTGGGGAGGATCCAATTTGGGGAGTGATTTCCCAACGCCTAAGGAAATTTGCAAAGGGCTGGATAAGTTTGTAATTGGGCAAGAGAAGGCCAAAAAGGTGAACTTGCAACATCTCTCAAGTACTTTATTTGATAATATTGGTTAATTCAATTCAAGCATGTTTTAGTATTGAAAATTTTGTTACTTTTTACTTTTTATGGGATGGTAATGTTTAGCTTAGCCAAGCAACTTGTGTAAATTAGTTTCAAGATTTTATTAAAAAATTAAGCTGCATTTTGAAGTTGTTGCAACTAGTAATACGAATCATATAGTAATTTAGACTTCAGTTAAATTATCAAAGAAAGCAAGTGTTGTTATTCTGGTGTATGCCATAATGTTTTGCAGTCATAATTGTGTTTTGATTTCAGGTGCTTTCTGTGGCTGTTTACAACCATTATAAGAGAATTCATCATGAGTCCCAACAGAAATGGTCAGTATTCATACGTAATAATGAATCTATTTGCTTTCTTTTCCCTTACACACACACACATAGTGTTGTAAGAAGAAATCTTTGGTTTATAATTGTTTATCATTGCTGGGGAATTTAGGCCCGCAGGAGATTCAGCTACCCAAAAACCTGAAGGGACTGATGATGAAAGAGTGGAACTAGAGAAAAGTAATATTCTTTTGATGGGTCCGACAGGCTCAGGTAATATATCACTTGGTCTAAACTAATGCATACTACTCTTAATATCTCATCTTATATTATTACACTTTGCACTGTGCTAAGAATGTTAAATTTTCTGGTATTAGACACCCTTATACAAGTCGTTATGCTATTAAGGAGATCCTGATCATTTTCTTGTTTTATATGTTTCCCTGTTAATTTTCTTGTTGCTTTTAGTTACACGTCTCACTTCTTCTCCTTAATGCCGTTCAAGTACAGGGAAGACATTACTTGCCAAAACCTTGGCACGATTCGTGAATGTCCCCTTTGTCATTGCAGATGCGACAACACTGACTCAGGCAAGTCTATGACTTGCCACTCTTTTCTTGAAATAGAAGTCCAAGTTTTTCATGAGATTGCTTACCCTGTTTTTTAATTGCAGGCAGGATATGTGGGAGAAGATGTGGAGTCTATATTGTACAAACTCCTTACGGTAATTTTTACAAGCATAAATGAATTTATAAATTGTTTGCATAATATTCGTATACCTAACTGTAATGGATGTTGTATTTCTACTTAAATTTATGATAGTTAGCACCAAAGCTTCTTCACTTCTTTACACTTATCTGGGATATATACTTGTCCCTGTTTATCATAAGTTGGTATAAATGTGAGTTGATGATTCCTATTGTTATGATTATCGCAATGATGGCTCAATCAGTATTAGCGATGTAATAAATTGGTATAAATGATACATAGTTGCTTAGTCATTTATTAACAAATTTATTTATCTTTTGACATCTGAATGTATATCACAGGTTGCTGACTATAATGTGGCAGCTGCACAACAGGGCATTGTTTATATTGACGAAGTTGACAAGATTACAAAAAAGGTTCCACTTATTTTCTAATGCTACAATTCGCTTTAGTCCTTGCTTGCACCCTGTTTGCATGCTGCTAGAAATTATTTTATCAACTTATACTTCTTCGCATTTCAGGCTGAAAGCCTCAACATTAGTAGAGATGTATCAGGAGAGGGTGTTCAACAAGCATTACTGAAGATGTTGGAAGGAACAGTAAGTGTTCCGTAGTCTTTTTCTTGAATTTATATGAAATAAGTAGGTGATTTAATTGCAAACCTTTATGGCAAAAAGTATTATGGATGCTGTAGACGAGTTTTCCTCACCTCTTCAGGGCTATTCTAACCTCTGGTTATAAATATGTTTGGGTGAATTACTTATATATCTTTGCTAATTTTCGGTTGGATGAATAGATTACTAACTTCTTTATGATTTTTGGACCTGTTTCTGATCTAGGTAGTAAATGTTCCTGAGAAGGGAGCACGAAAGCACCCTAGAGGCGAAAATATACAGGTAGACATCCATTGGTTTATAATCTATTCATCTGACTACTACTTTTATCTGGATTTGTTAATGGTATCATGTGGATGCTCTCATAATTAGGTTGTAGCTTAAATTGTTTGATATTTGGTCAAGGCTTGTAAGTGTTTCATGGCTTCATTCGTGCTCTTGTTTGCTGTGGATCCTGCAAACCTTGATTCATTTTTCGTGTTTTCTTTTCAGATTGACACGAAGGATATTCTGTTCATTTGTGGGGGTGCCTTCATTGATTTAGAGAAAACAATTTCAGAAAGGTTATCGCAATACATATTCTGCTATTTTGCTATTTTTCTTATGTCTTTTTTCTCATTTAAACCTGACAAGTTTTTGTGCTCATTTCCAGACGTCAAGATTCTTCTATTGGATTTGGTGCTCCAGTACGTGCAAATATGAGGGGTGGTGGTGTTACTGATTCTGCGGTTACTTCAACGTTATTAGAAACTGTAAGCGCACTCCATACCTGATAAGGAAATAACATTTTTTTTTATTGTTGTCTTATTATTATTAATTTTTTGTAATCATTCCTTTTTCATATGAATACTACGAGACATTTCGCTATTTCACATAACATGGTTGTTACTTGTTGCAGGTTGAAAGTGGCGATCTCATTTCATATGGCTTAATACCTGAATTTGTTGGGCGATTTCCCGTTCTTGTCAGTCTGTCGGCACTTACAGAAAATCAACTCGTCCAGGTGAGAACTTTCTGCTATTTGGAGAAATAATTGTGCACCCAGGGTAATTTTTATGTCCTCCAGAACAATGAGACTAAATATTTTTATTAATCAATATCAATATGTAATTATGTATTTAATAAGTTTGGGCTTTTTTTTGTTTACATCTGTATGCCCACACTACCAAATATTCCTGATTTGTGGGAATCTGATTCACACCATCCATGCCCTTCTTAATTCTTGGATGCATTATTCTAAGCCTAACCTTGCTGTACGGAATTCTATGTTTTCCTGTGTTTCTTAGTAGCAAATCTGTTTTACAGGTTCTAACAGAGCCTAAGAATGCTTTGGGAAAGCAATACAGGAAAATGTTTCGGATGAATGGTGTAAGTAAAAACATCAGATCAAAGATTGTCTCATGCATTTTTAATCGTGGCTTCTTGCATTTCTTATTCTTACTAAAGCACTCTCGGTCTGTATGCGTGATCTTTTCAGGTCAAATTGCATTTCACAGAAAGAGCCTTGAGATTAATTTCTAAGAAAGCAATATCCAAAAACACCGGTGCTCGAGGCCTAAGGTCAATACTAGAGAATATATTGATGGACGCCATGTATGAGGTTTGCTAATTTCTTTCTCTTCTTTCTAACTTCCATTCATAACCCGAGCTTATTTATCCCAGAGAATAAAAATCAAGGAAAAGGGGTTTATTTGATATTCTACTGTTTATGAAGACATTATAAATTGGCTTTGTCACGGATGATCACGATCACAATCATTAATGTTTTTGCCATGGTTATTTTCAGATACCGGATGTTAGAACCGGCAATGACATAATCGATGCAGTTGTGGTTGATGAAGAGGCTGTGGGGTTGGAAGGCGGCCAAGGTTGTGGGGCCAAAATCCTGTATGGAAATGGTGCATTGGACAGTTATCTTTCACAACAAAAATTAAAGGTTGTTGAGGTTAGTGTTAGTAATTACTTGGTTTAGCATCAGTTAATATGGAATTTGTAGATAATAAGGCTTTTTTGTTTATTCATGTGTGTTTTGCAGTCTGTATCTACAACAGAGGGGTCAGATGTAGAACCTGAAGAGCTTCCATCTGTTGTTGCCAGCATGTAATTCTCTGCCTAAATTGTTTGTTTTTATCTTCTCTAATAATAGATTTGTACATAATAAATTTTTATATTATTATTTCATAGTAATATGTATGTATCATATATAATAAGGCAATTCTCATAATAGATTTGGACTTGATTTACTTACACTTTTAAGCTATATAGCAGCAACCTTCATTTATGGTTTTAACAAAAAGACCAAATACAAAAATAAAACAAGTTTTTTTTTTTATATATTTTATATAGTTGAATTCCAAATCTTGGATTTTGTTCTTTAAGGGTCTTTTTATTGTTTCTTTTATAATTTTCTGTGGATTTAGAGATTTGTAAAGCTAATCCGGAAGAGAAAGTGTTAAAAAGGTAATGTAATTTTAAGTGGGACCTATAATTTGATCATAATAGTTTTTTTGTGAAGGATGGCAACTCGAATCTCCACTTTGTTTTTGTGATTAATATATTGAAAGAAATGACAAAAATATTTATTCAAATCTAGTTTATTTATACCTACAATTAGCATATGTCAAAATCAAATACAAACGATCAAATGTCAAATATCACATAATTCTTACTAAACTTGTGGATCTTTTAATTCTTAAGGGGCTGTTTGGAATAGGTTAATCTTAGTAAGGGAATGGTAATGTGAAACATTACCTTGTTTGTTTAGAGGGTTTAGCCTTGGAATGTTATTACCCTAGTAATATAACTACTTTTGAGGAGGGTAATGTTCATACCTTAAAAAAGGGTAGGATTGAATTATTAGCTTCCATCATATTAATTTGAATATATATTTAGTCTGTGAGATCAGTTTTTTTTTTTTAACTAAGTTATTTTATATTATTAGCAATAACATATATAGATTTATTATACAAAAATTTTATGCGGATGGTGTACATAAATAACATATTGAACAAAAATAAATAGAATAATTAACTTTTTTAGTCCCTGTACTTATGACACTATACTATGATGCCCCTTAATTTATAAGTGTAGTTAAAAATACCCCCTAAAATATATCAGTTGGAATAGTATAATCCTTCTATCTAATTCTGTTAAAATTGACTAAAGTTGACTGTTAAATTAATATTGTGGCATTATACATAGATAGTAGTTGAAAAATTATATACCATTAGGAAAATAAATTACAAGTCATAAAAATTACAATCACAGGAAAAAAAAAAATAAAAAATAACATCCCAAAAAATAGAATATCATTACCTTAATTTTCCAAAAATCCCATGTTCTTTCTAGTGATATCCATCTCTTCAAATACTGTAGAATCCTAATTTTACACCTTTTTCTAATTTGAACTGCTAAAAAACGATTGGAATTATTTTAATAAAATTATTTTTATTAAATTTTTTTTTAAAAGGTTATGAAATCATTTTTTAATCATCTTTCATTGTCAGTTATTATGCCACCTCATAGTCAATTTTTCCTCTAAAAAGAGATGAAATTACTACTCTATCCTTTGTTATAATACCACATCATCAATACAAACAGTATTTTTAAACAAAATAAACAGAAGGACTAAATGTATGCATATAAAATTATACAAGGACTATTTGTAACAAGCTGAATAGATTAAGGGGCATAATAGTATAGTGTCATAAGTACAGGGGGTAAAAAAGATAATTATTCAAATAAATAACATAGTGATAAAATATATAGAAATGTTCATTTTAATTAATAAAAAATGCAATAAAATCTAATGTTTACTAATTAATAAATATATTTCTTTAATAAATAAATATTTTATTTTTATATGTAATTTACATTAAATAGATATAATAAAAAAATATTTTTATTTTAATTTTTTAAAATAATATATATAAGATTTATGTACTCAACCAAACAGTGTAATTTAATTAACAGTAATATGATTACATATAACCCTACACAGCCAAACACAGTTTACACATTTCCTTATAATCATATTTTCCTTCATAATATTCCCTATAATCAAATTAATAGACTAATAGTAATTTCAATAATTTAAAAAATATATATATACAGTAGGGAATATATTTACGGTTTTTTAGATTTTAATTACATAAAATATGATCTTTTGGTATATTTTTATGGTGTATATTTTATTTTATTATTGATTTTTTTTATTATTTAAATATTATTTTTTATGTTTTGGTGTTTTGTTGTTATTTTTATGTAGTTTTTTTTTTATTTTTGTAGAATATTGTCAAAATGTAAAAAAAAAATATATGTAACACTTCTTAACGAGTATTACCCATGAATAGTTACTAAATAAATTTAACTGTAAATATTAATTTTAAAAATATCAAACCATGGAATGATAATCTAATAACGAATAATGAAACCACAAATTTAAATTTCTATGCTTTATTAACTACTTAATTAAAAAAAAATATTAAAAAATATCTCTTTTTACATTATATCAAAAATATGTTCATACAAAAATATTTAAACTCAAACTCAACTTTTTCTTTTTTTATTTTGCTTGCTAAAAAACTATTTGTTTTAAAATATTCTTTTACCGATAGAACAATCCCAACCCTGATATAAAAATGAGAGATTTTTTTAATTAGATATATGTAAAAATAATTTCAAACAATAACTAATAATTAACGATCAATTCTACAGCTGCCTATTGATTGGGTTGGGCCTCAGTTAACATGTGGGCCGAAGCCCAAACTATTGGGTCGTATTGATTGGGTTTCCCTCTCTTTCATCATCTTCTTGTAAGGATTCTAATCTGATTTGTGAATATTGGGTGTTCGAACCATTCACATCTCTTCTCTCTTCTCTCTTCTTCAATCCTCAATTCCTCATCTTCTTCGTCCTCGATTTCGTTTCGCTGGTAGATTTCGGTTTCAACTCTTCTTCTTCTCCTCTCTCTCCATTTCGCTGGTAGATTTCGGCCCGGTATCTCTTATCTCTTTCCTATGGTATAATTGTGGTTGGAGATTTGTTCTTTTGTAAAATGGGTTTTATGCACTCAAGGTTTATTTTTACTTTTCTAAGCAAATGTTGGTGTTCCAACTATGGGAACTATGGGAGCTGTTCCTTCTGGGCAAATGTTGCCTTGGATTAAAGTTGGCTAATTTAATTTTTCACTTTTTTTTTTCTTTTGTTTTGTTATCAATTGTTCAAATTCTTGATATCTTATCTCTGTCAATTAACGTTATTATATTTAATTGCTAAAGAGTGGAGTAGTAGTCATTGATAATTTTCATTTGGAAAATTTTATTTTTGGAGATACATAATCAGCTGGGAGATGCTATGGATTTCATGGAGCCTAAGAAGAAGATAGTATTTGTGACTGTGGGAACAACTTGTTTTGATGCTCTTGTCAAAACAATGGACACTCAAGTAGTTAAAGAAGAGCTATTTAGAAGAGGGTATACCCACCTTCTCATCCAAATGGGCCGTGGCTCTTATGTCCCCACTAAGGTATCACTGCTAGCTACATTATTCTGACTTAATTAAGGTAATGGAGGAAATCCTTTATAAAATCACAAAGGAAAATTAACTAGGAAGTGTGTAAACATATTAATACCATAATCCTTAGAAATCATAACTTATTGAATGAGAATTCCACTCATAATGACAAGATTATGTTTATGGAGATAAAGTATGTATGGAAAATCAGTTATCGTTTCACTGCTAGTATACTCACAACTTATCTGCAAACTGCATCTTTTATATTCTTAAACTGTTGCTAGAACACTCAACTTCAATCTATATATTTTTGTGTAAAGGTTTCTGATTTTATAATGCAGAGTGGAGGAAATGGTTCACTAGCTGTAGACTACTTTACTTTTTCATCAAGCATTGCAGATCATTTGAGGTCTGCATCACTTGTGATAAGTCATGCAGGTATGTTCCTAATTGCTTCTCCCTTTTCCTTAACAATGTAACACTTTAAGGATATGGTTTCAGGGGGTTTATTCCCTTTCTTCCATACAAGCATAATATACTATTTAACTAATCAGTTTGTCATTTTATGGGTCAGTTTTTGGCTGTTAGTAACAAGAATAATCCAAGCAAAACAAAGATAAAAGCATTTTGTTTTGAGGTTAAGACATAATTGTATTCTTACAACATTACTAGTAATTAGTACTTATGGTGTGTAGTTGTTTATTATGTGTACTACTGTTCTTATGATTTGACTTATCAATTCTGCTGCGTGATCTTTCATTTTCGGTTTGTATCCTTTTCCTTCCGTTACAGTAGATAATTTAACAATGTTATTTTAAGTTTAAATTCTAAAAGTGTTCCACATGCTCTGTTTTGTTGAATCAACGATTTGTTGTCACTTGCTTAAAAGTATTATTATTGATAATACGTGTGATTCTACTTGCAATGTTCTAGGGTCAGGAAGCATATTCGAGACATTGCGTCTCGGCAAACCCTTAATTGTTGTGGTGAATGAGGACTTAATGGACAATCATCAAACCGAATTAGCCGAAGAACTAGCAAATAGGAAGCATTTATACTATGCTCGCCCTCAAACACTAAATCAGATAATCAAAGACATGAACTTGGATTTACTTGTCCCTTACCATTCAGGTGATGCCACTCCTGTAGCAAAGCTAGTCAACAGGTTTCTAGGATTTCCTGATGATTGTTGACAAGAACTAATAAAGTTTCATTACTTCAATCCACTCATAACTACATCATCCTTGAGAACTAACTAACAAGCATTTGTTATGCTCTTTTCGGGTGTTCATATTTCATTTTCTTTCTAAATCAAATAACTTACTTGTTTGGTATTATTTTTTGTATTTGGCTTAAGTTATAATGCTTCTCCTCGTACTAGGTCAATATATCTCTATCAAAACAGAAAAAAAGAAAGAGAGCAGAGCAGTGGACATTCATGGGTGAACAACAGATAATGAGATGGTTGTTACATTGGCTTGATTTGTTTCCTCATCACCCTTTTGATCTCGGACTTGCATTGGGGTTTGGTGATGTCTTGCTGAATAAAAATGGTGCCTGGGATTGGCACAACCCAATGCAAATCCATACCCACAACGAGGCTTCCACGTGGCACCCTCTAAGTGGCTATTTGCCGCTGGAGAAGCACAGAGATCGAGAACAGCTCCAGTGTTGCGAAACAATCCATACTTGTCAATTGTCATCAAGTTCTATTATCACTCACTTTACTGTAAAAATCATCTTTACGCCTTTGATTCTCTATACCCATTGATTGAATGAATTCATCAACAACTGCTATGTAAATTATGAGTTTACTATAACACCAAAATGATAATAATCCAAGCACAATAGTTTAAATTTGATTCAATCTAATTTGTAAAAGTACGGATTGTATTGGTTATTTTGGATTAGTTACTTTTTAATATTAAATTATTTAATATTTATAAGAAAATTATTTTTTTTTTCATATAATTAATAACAAAATAAAATAAGTTATTGTTATTTTATGTCTTCAATAACAAATTAAAATAAAGAAAATAATAAATAATAAATTCAAAGGAAGAAAAAAAATTGTATTTATAAAAAAAATGTTTAATTTTGCTTTAAATTATATGTAAAAAAAATTATATATTAAAAAAAGAATATACATTTCATCTATTTAGTTTTAAAATATAATTATATTATATGTATTAAACTTTTTAATTATTATTTTTTCTTACATTAAAATGTTAATTGTATATATAATATTTTTAATTTTTTTTATAAATATGTGCAGATTGGATTGGGTTGGATTGAATCGTGCGAATTAAATTGAATCGGTTATTTTATGAACACCCCTAGATACATCTATTTAACTAATTGAGCTTGTTCGGCTTATTAAACCATTTATCAATCATCCCGAATATTATTAATAACTATTATTTAGGGGTGTGCATAAATCATCAAATCTAATAATAACCGACCGATCCAATTACAATCGACTGTCAAACATTGGATATCCAATAGTGATCGGATCGGATTAGATGCTATTTTTGAATATTTAATTGGATTAGATCGGATGTTGGATGAGGTGTCCAAAAATCTAATATATCCAATCGAACTAATTAGTGTTTTTATTTAGTTTGGATGAGTAATTATATTTTATATTGTTATACCTAAAATATGTATATATAAAAATTAACATTAAAATTTTACTTTTTTTTTTTTCTCAGGGACTGGATGGATCCAATCCAATGCAATACATATTGGATCTAAAATATTGAATTGATCCGATCCGATCCAAAAAATACTAGGTCTTAAATATTGAATTAACTTAAACTAAATCAATAAATATACATATAAAATACATCCAACGGATAGAACAGATCCAATACAACATCCAATGAATGTTGAATCGAATGGATGATTGAGATGGTAAAATCTAACATCCAATATATAATTGGATCAAATCTAGATTCGCCTACAAATATTAGATGTGGTCAAATAAACATCCCTACTAATAACAATATTATTTTCAAAAACCAAGATTGATTAAGCTTTTAGTCAAAATAAATAGGTTTCTAAAAGTATTTGAATTCATTCATTCTAAAGCCACTGTAATAACCAGCCACGTGGCATCACTAGTGGTCCTTTTGGTTTTTTAATTACCTGTTTTATTATTATTATTCTTTAATAATATAATAAACATGTTTAACTGGTCTAACACCTGATAATTAATATTAATACCCTCCTCCTGCATTACTGCTTATTTATCATCATATCATTACTTCTCTCATACTTTTTTTTTGTTTGTTTGGTATGTCTTAAACAGAAAGTGACAACACTAAAAAAGTAAACTATTCTTCAAAATAGTGAGTGACTTAATCAAAATCATTAATAATAATATGATTCTTGTTTAGTAAAATTAAAATGGAAAGAATAAAGTACTTGTGACTTGTTGTGAGGATTTTATTTTTATCTACTATACCTCTCATTACTATTGGTTTAATACTATGATATTCCTTACTTTCAACCACATTATTTAATATTATTATCTTTTAATAAATTTTTAACAGAAAATGGTTAAGTAAAGAGATCTCACACTTCCTTTTTAGAAAAAAAAAATAAATAATAAATAATTAAAAAATTAGCTACCACAATTAAAAAGAAAATTCCAATACTTTGAGTGTTGTAATCATTAATATCAGAATAATGGAATTTGTGTTGTTTTTCCTTTTTTGAAGGCACTAAACAAGTAGGTAAGTAATTTTAATGAAAAAAAAAATTACAAAAAAATAATGATATACAATAATAACAAAATGAGAGTTTTTTTTGGTAGCAATAACAAGATGAGATTTTTTTTTTTATTATTTTTTTACAATAATAAAAAATGATATTTTTTATTTTTGAAAATAAAAAGATGAGATTTGAGCTACCAAAAGAATGATAAAATCTGTGATTAACCACGTGGCTATTTAGAAAATGTATTATATTGATACGTATGTCTTTTAATTTATTAAAAAATTAGAATAAAATATTCTTTATTATCTAAAATATTATTGTTACCATTAAAATAAATTATTTTATCTATTATGTTAATGGGATTGTAAAAAATCCCACTTGTATCTAAATAATTTCAATCTAGACTTCATATCATAACACTAATTTTTTTTTTTTTGAGTAAAGCAAAGTAATAAATAATGATCTAACTAAAATGTACATTAAACAAAAAAAACTAATAAATAATGATCTAACTAAAATCAAACATAAAACAAACAGTTGAAATTTCAACCGTCAGATCTTAATCTAACTCCTTGAACCAACGGTTATCCTTCTCTCTCTCTCTCTTTCTTTCTTTCTTTCACAATTGGCACAACCCAAGAGAGAGAAAAAGAAGAGAGAGAAAGAAGAAGAAGAAGAGGAGGAGGAGAGAGAAAGGACCAAGAAAAGAACCTCCTTTTTTCATTGTGGGAGAAGAGGGAGTTGGTTCGGTTCCTGGGAATCTGATCAAACCATCTTCTCCTTCCTTCATTTTCTTGTTCTTCAGTTAGTAAAGGAAAGATATAGAAGGCAATTTTCCCACAAAAACCCAGAAAGAAAAATCTGATTTTTCTGATTTGGGTTTTGGTTTTTGATTAGGAGTTTTAATTTTTTTAGATAAAGTTTTGATTTTGGGTGGTGGGTGGTTTTTGGTTTTGGTTTTGGTTTTGGGTTTTGGTTTGGTTTGAGTTCTTTTGGAAATGATGGACATGGATAGCATTGAATGTGTATCATCTTCAGATGGTCTTGATGAGGATGAGATCCATCCACACCATACTACCCTGCACCCTCATCCTCATCCCCATACCCATCCTCATCAACATCATCCTGAGTTTTCTTCCTCAAAATCCCGTAACAATGGCACTAACAATTCCTCTATTACTGGTCCAAACGCCATTGCACCAGCCACCAGCGTCCACGAGTTGCTAGAGTGCCCGGTCTGTACCAATTCAATGTACCCACCAATTCATCAGGTTTTATATTCTTTCCCACTCTTTCTCTGGGCAAAACGTCTATTACTTTTCACTCTATGATTTGGCTCTCATAGGTTTTTGATTATGGGTAATTTTTCATTTCCAACATGGATGAGTTTAGGTTGGTTTTGAGTGGATTTGCAAAATTGGGTTTTTTCAGTGATTTTATGACTTGTACACATTTGAGGCTTGTTGTGTTCTTTGACAATTTATCTTCTTCAGTTGCCTTTTGTGGAACTGGGTTTATTTTAAGTTAAAAGGTTTTAAGGAATTTTTTGTTGCATGGTTGGTTTATGGTCAATTACTGATTGTGTTCATGTGATTTATGGGTGAGCATTGTTTGATTAGTCACAGATCTATAATGGGTCTAAAGTGAATCAAAGATATGATATTAACAATGCTGATGTAAGGGTAATGCTTCTCTTGTCAAAAACTTACATTCTTCTGTGTGATCATAGCCACGTGATCACTTTTGTATTGACTTGATTTAAATCTTATTTTGAATTCTAGTTCTATCCTAGGTTACCAAATTTTATGTGGACTTATCTGTTGTGTTTTTATATGAACTTAATTTTTTGTGTTTTTGCTCAAAGTTGGCATTATGGATCGACTAAAGCTTGACCATTATATTGCCCCCAAGAAACTTAAACTGTATCAGGAGCCTCTATTGGTTGTTGGCCTCTACTTCTGTTGGTACAGATTTTGTTTTTTGTATTCAAATATCCGATCCCTTTGTTCGCAACCTTTTCGATTAGAGTGAGGTTGTTGTAAATTGCATATAGATTTGATTTCAAGTCTGAACACTGGACTATTGTATGTGCTGGTTTTATAAAAATTGTGCAATATACTGTCACCATTCTAAGATAGTGACTTGTTTTTGCAGTGCCACAACGGACATACATTGTGTTCTACCTGTAAAACAAGGGTGCATAACCGATGTCCTACATGTAGACAAGAACTTGGAGATATTAGGTGTTTAGCCCTCGAGAAAGTGGCCGAGTCACTTGAATTGCCCTGCAAATATTATAACCTTGGATGCCCCGAAATATTTCCCTACTACAGCAAACTTAAACATGAGTCTGTGTGCAATTTCAGACCGTATAATTGCCCTTATGCTGGCTCAGAGTGTGCCAATGTTGGGGATATTCCTTTCCTAGTTGCCCATCTGAGAGATGATCACAAAGTTGACATGCATACAGGTTGCACATTCAACCATCGGTATGTCAAGTCAAATCCCCGAGAAGTAGAGAATGCCACTTGGATGCTCACAGTAAGTCTGATATTGCATTTAGATCCTTGATTGGATACTTTGCAGGGTGGCTATATTAATGTGTGATGTGTCTAGTCTTGATGTTGAATTGTTGATCCATGGTATTCATCAGTTTTGATATGTGTTTGGATAATAATGATTTCGGGCTCACTGAAGCTGTCTGTATTACAGAAACAGATTTCTCTACATATTAATAAAAACTGAAATCTGTGTTCAACTATTCTTTCTGAACCACCTTCAGTTTTCCATTTGAATTTTTTATCCAGTTTTCAATGCAAGGTTGTGCTTTCTGCCAAATATCTTATACCAAATCCAAATCCCATGTTAGTTACATCCTTGATGGTGATTAGTTGTTTTCTCCTTCCATTGCTTTGTAATCAAATTCAGCTTTATGCATGCTCATACACTTGCACATACTACTTGACTGTCAACATAGGTAACATCTTTAGTTTAAGTTTTTGCTTTTCAATAGTCATATGTTAGTTTTCTCAAACGGTTGCTGTAGAAAGCTCTGCATTCAGTTGATACTCGCTCTGTGATTGTTTGTGGCTTATTGAAGTTAAGGCTGGATCCATGAGCGATAAGCTGAGTCGTAGGTGTTCGTTATAATCCTTAATTGGTTGTCTTTCCTATTATTCCTTTGTCAGGTTTTCAACTGTTTCGGACAATACTTTTGCCTTCATTTTGAAGCCTTCCAGCTTGGAATGGCCCCTGTGTACATGGCATTTCTACGGTTCATGGGTGACGAGAATGAAGCTCGAAACTACAGCTATAGCCTAGAGGTTGGAGCAAATGGCAGGAAACTTATATGGGAGGGTACCCCACGAAGTATTCGTGATAGCCACCGGAAGGTGAGAGATAGCCATGACGGTCTAATTATCCAGCGAAATATGGCTCTTTTCTTTTCAGGCGGCGATAGGAAGGAGCTTAAGTTAAGAGTTACTGGCAGAATATGGAAGGAACAACAGAATCCAGATGGAGTGTGCATACCAAACTTGTGTAGCTGAGATGATATGATTTTTGAAGGCATTTTTACAGTTTGTGTGATAAGGACACTGCTGTGTGTGTTCTATACCTCTGTTCCTAGTTTTTTTCTGGATTGTAGCAAAAGAACCAAACTGTTGAGGCTTGGAAGTCTAATGATTATTAATAAATTGTATAATAAGCAGGCTTTCTTTCTTCAATTAACCTAACAACTAACATACTTCTCATTGAAGGGTACATCTCACAACTTCTCGAGTTGAGACTTTTCTTTCTTAAAAATGGTGTCTTTTTTATGAAGTGCCAATCTTTAGGTGTCATGCTTTGTCATATAGCAGCCTTGACAAGGTATAGGTAATTAAGATGGCAATTTCTTCAGCAGAATAATAATAATATTAAGTGCTTGAAAAAACATCAAGATTCAAGAACACTTGTTTTTTACTTTACAAAGTCAATTCATGCTAGAATTAAGTCAAAATCGAACCTTGTGAATCCTTCAAGGTATAAGGTACAAATAACATCAAGAATCAAACTTTATTTTTTAGGAGGAAACATATATTGATTGTAACACAAAACATTCTCGGGTGCTTCACAGCTCGAGTTCAATACCAGAGAGAGAAACCTGTCCAGTCTCATTGACTCTTAAAGTTAACCCAAAAAGACTCACTAATATTCATCATTCCAAAAAAATTATACTTACTCGTTCTTGAATAAAGAAGAGATGACATCAAGTTCATGCTTCATATTTCAACACAAGGATGAACATTTAGACCCAACAAATTAACAGCCAGTAATATGATCGACAAGCTGTAGACTTGGCTTCTGTGTCCACTGTATCACCTTTCTTCTCCTGAGTCTGAAGTAGAATCTGAAGAAGAGTCTGAAGTAGAATCTGAAGAAGAAGCTTCTTTGGCTACTTCGGTGCTCTCTTTATGATCAGCCTGAGTTTCTCCATTTGCTATGGAAGCCTCAGTTGTATCTCCATTGGCCTCTGAAGATTCCAACTCAGATTCTTTATTTCCAAACAACTTAGATGGAAGTAAAGAGGACACGGCAGCTCTCGCACTTTTCTTTGCTGCTTCAGCTGCTTCTGCTTCCTTAGCCTTTGCTTCAGCTTTTTGCCTTTCCTTCTCTTCCATAAGCTTAGCTAAGTCATCCTCTCTCCCTTCCTTTCTGAGCTCCCCTTTCACGAATTCCTGCAACTCCTCGCTAAATTCAACTCCATCATCATCCAGCATTGTATCAACCACATTAAGCACCTCATCCAATTTCCCTGACTCACTCAATGCCTTCATTATAAACTCATAGCTTGGAATATCCATCTTGAGTTTCTTCACCATCAGATCAAAAAACGATTTTGCTTCATCAACCTTCCCCACCTTAACCAACCCATCAACCAACTTACCATAAACGGCTAAATTGGGCCTCAACTTGGAATCAACCATCTTCCTGAAATACTCAGCTGCATCATCAGGCCTGTTCTCCTTAAAACAAGTATCCATCAACAGAGCAAATGTAAACTCATCTGGGTTCACCCCCTTTTCTCCCATTTCTCCATAAAGCTCCTCAGCTTCAGTCAACATACCATTATTACACAATTGCTCGAGCAAAACATTGAAGGATAAGGTATCCGGAAAACATCTATAATCACCCATCTTCCTAAAGACCTCAATGGCATCCTTATACCTCCCCTCCAAGCAATAACCTTCTGCCATAACATTAAAGCTTCCCAAATTCACTGCCAGACGCCTTGGAGGATTATGCTCCTCGATCATTCTATCAAATAACTTCAAGGCCTCATCGAATTTACCATTCTTGCTCAAAGAATCCAATACAGAATTATAAGCTGCAGCATTCATCTTCACTTTTGAATTGACCCCAACAGCCTCTTCATAACACTCCATGGCCTC
Organism: Cannabis sativa; assembly: GCF_029168945.1. Lineage (NCBI taxonomy): Eukaryota > Viridiplantae > Streptophyta > Magnoliopsida > Rosales > Cannabaceae > Cannabis > Cannabis sativa. Next base: position 4,510,324 of record NC_083605.1, read on the forward strand.
CTTCTCCATTCCCCTCATGAAATATCCTTTCATCAAGCTCCCATACACAATCCCATCTTCCAAAACTCCTCCCAACTTCTCCTTCAACTCTTCATATAACTTAAAAACCCCATCCACATCCGAGTTCCTAACACAACCCACCATCAAATGGTTGTAAACAATGGGATCAGGCTCGAAACCTTTGACATCCATTTCCTCTTTCAACTCCAAAGCCCGCTCCAACCTGTTATTATCCACCAACCCTTTGATCAGAATCCGATAAGTAGTAGGGGAAGGGTTGAAAGGCGCATCATTTATCAACTGCTTGTAATGCTCCATGGCAGTATCAGGCTTCCGGCAATCCAAATAAGTCTGGAAAATCAAATTATGGGTTATGATATTCGGGGCAACACCGGCCTGGGTTATGAACCGGTGAAGGGAAAGAAGGTCAGCGTACTTTGACTGACGTAAGAGAGCATTGAGGACAGAGTTGACAGTAAAAATGGTGGGACGACAGTTGGAATAAATTGAGTGGCGAGTGTATAGAGCAGCTTCCTCGAGATCATTTTGGCGAATAAGAGTGAGAATTTTATTATGTAGATTGAGGCGATTACCAGTGAGTACAGAAACGTGTTCTGGGAGTTTAGGGGCATTGGGGTTTTGGGTTTTTTGTGGCTGAGTTTGCTGTTGCTGCTGTTGTTGTTGGGAGCGTCGAAGAGAGGAGAGAGGTGGTTCGATACGGAGGCGGCGCTTCCTGCGACGGCGCTCAGCTGCAGCTTCTTCCGGGGTGGCGAAGGAGAGGAATCGAACGGAGAGAAATGAGGGCTGGGGGTAAAGGCGGTGGTGGGGTTTAGCTAGGGTTTTGAGGTGGGTTAAGAATGTGGGTTTGGACAGAGCCATTTTGGGATTGAATTTGAAAATGGGAATTTAGAAGAAGAAGAAAAAGGAATTGTGTTTTAGGGTTTGGATTTGAATGTGTATAGATTGAGAGTGAGATTGAAGGATTGGGTTGTAGTAGAGTTAGGGTAGAAAGAGATAGGGTTCTAAGAGGGTTTACCAAAAATGGCCATTGACGCAGAAGAAGAGAGACTACAGAGATAGAAAGAAGAGAGAGGAAGTTGGTTTGGTTTGGGTATTCTTTTGCCCAATTAACAAAATGGGCCGCAAGATTGGGCTTCCACCTGGGCCTTTAATTATCTTATAATGACCAGGCATTTTTTCACATTTTATATTTGGCTAATTAGGATTTTTGTCCTGAATTTTGACATGTACTGAATCATGCCCCTGAACTTTTAAGGTTGTTGAAAATACCCCCTGGACTATTGAGATTGTTGGATTTAAGGACTTTTGTCTAATTTCATTCAATTTTACTATTTCAGTGATTGCTTATGTACTAAACCATGCTCCAGAATTTGATACCTACCAAATCATGCCCCTTGAACTTTGATATGTACTAAATTATGCCCCTCTGAATTTTCATCCATGTTAGACTTTTTTACTAAAATTAGAAAAAAATCCTTAAATCTAACAATCTCAATAGTTCCGGGGCATTTTTGGAGCAGCTGCCTACCACTAGTTTAGTTGGAGGTGGCATTTTATGATTGTGATTGGTTAGTAATATTCTATAGAAATTATTATATAAGACTCGATACTTAATTACACAAATAGCGATACCTTTTAGCGTATTTTTAATTTCTAAACTGTTAGCAATACTCATTCTGTTTTTAATCGAGGTTAATGTTGTTGTCCTTTGAAGTGGTTACAATTGTTGGTAGCAATAAAGAAAGCCACCACTTTATGGGTTCTTACATCTCATAGTCACTGGAGAAATACAGTCGTGACCGTGTTACTTGAGAATTTCGTTATTGGTGGCTAAATGTGGCTATACAAACAATAGATCATTATATATTCTTATATATTGGCTCGATTTTATGCTATTTGAGAGCTTATTTTATTTAGTTGGCTATTTTGGTAAATTTTTGGGTTATTTTTTCTAAAAAAAAATATGGAAATATGGTGCGATAGGCACTTGATTCATAGATAAAGGAAGGCCAAGGCCTTCAAAGGCTGAGCACTAACACTAAGAAAAACATGACACCAAAAAACTAAGAAATAAAAAAAAAAATACAAAGAAACTTAAACATTTGCAAAAACTAGAACAAGTCCACATTAACCATCATTTGGGGTCCAATTATAGTCCTCCAACAAATACGTTGTTAAACATAGTCTTCCAACTATGTTTAAATCTCCCATTAATCCCTTCTTACTAGCCCACTTTAGGACGTTGTGCGCCATCTAATTGCACCTCCTTGAAATATGAATGAGATCCTAGCAGGTAAGAGAGCTACATAAGCACAGAAAATTGCTTCTTGCAACAATGAGGTTGCTAGGAATTGTCCTCCAATCGGAAGCTTTGAATCCTGTAGCGACTCTAATATTATCAGTTTGGAAAAGCACTTGATACCATCCTAAATCAGATGCAAACTTTGCTGCTAGGACCAATGCAAGAGCTTTTCTCAATTGTGGATTAGTCACCTTGGAAGTCATAACTTAACAACCACCACATCCCTTTTATGATCTCTAATAACGACGACAAGGATGGAGCCATTATGAGAAATAGATATATCTGTGTTGCAATAACACCATCCTAACGGTGGAGGTCTCCAAGCCATTTTTCTTCAAAGTAGCATCAACATCTTAATCATTGAAAGGTCTGATCACCATGGGTTCTCTTATTTCTCTCCCTCCAAACCATCTCCACAATACAAAGGGTAATGACCATGAATTCCTCAAAAAAAGTCTCCCAAGGTCTGTTAAAATACACTTAAAACTAGGTTTTCCTCTACTTCCAGTTATCAAAACTAATCGAATTTGATCTCACAAACCAGAAAGCTTTAGCAAAATGGCATTGCCAAAACAAATGCATTGTGGTCTCCATTGCCATATTGCATAAGGGGCACAAACAAGATTAGATACAGATAAAAGAGGCTAGTTTACCTCAAGTTAAGAAACCACCATAAGAATTTTAAACGAGGTTGTACCTGCAAGTGCCAAAGGATCTTCCAAACAAGGTTATCGATCAAGTTATTTTCACCCTATATAATCAGTTTACATGTTGATTTAATAGAGAATGCACTGTTAGCCTCCTCAGTCCACATCTAGTTGTCCTTAGTATCACGCTCAGGCAAGTCAATATTAAAAATGGTAGCTCATCTTCTCTTGTGAACCACTCTAAAACCATAGGGACCTTCCACTGCTTGCTCCCGTTGATGAATTGTCCAGCCCATGCAACAGCATTAGTTGCACTTTTTAAGGGAGTTGGAAAATTATTCTCAGAAGGAACCCAAAGATCAAACTACATGAAAGTATTTAGCCCATTGCCAATCTTCCTACACAAACCTTAAGAGAGAAGGGAGCTTGAGCGAAGGATTGCTTTGCACATATTAGAATCTCCACTCTTCAAAATTAATGTCAAGGAAGTTTCTTCTATTGATGTATTTTACATTTACTAAATTACTCCCCAGACTTTTATTATCCGTAAGGGCCTTCCAAGCCCATTTCAATATAAAGCCTTTGTTGAATATCTCCACACTTCGAAAGCCAAACCCTCAATGGAGCTTAGATCGGTAAAGGGAGCTCCAAGACACTGTATTAATAGTCTTCTTTTCCTCCGTGTCATCCCACCAAAAGTCCCATATACAGTTATCCACTTTTGTTGATACTGATTTTGGTGTAATATCTGAGGTAGCCATGTAAGAAGCAAGATAGGATTCAATAGATTGCATTAGGCAAGCCCTTCCAGCTTTGGACAGTAGCTTAAATTTCCAACTTTGAACCCATTTAAGGACTCGAGTTACTAGTAATTGCATATCTTTAGTTCTCTAGAGAGATCTAAAAAGAGGGAGGCCTAAATATACTGCATCTTTTTTCATTCTTTTTATATTGAGAATCTCTGAAACGACTAAGGCTTTATTATTGGCAGACCCTTAGAGAAGCAGAATGTGGATTTCTTGAAATTAACTGCTTGGCCCGACAACAAACCATACTACTCTGGACATCTCAGGAACCCTTTAACCTTGAGGCATTTCTAAATAGGATAACATCATCTACAAACATGAGGTGGGTGATTTGAGGGCCATTTCTTTTGATTTTGAATCCGCTAATATAACCCTCCTCCATTCAACAGGTAATCGACCTAGAGAGTATGTTAGCTGCTAGGATGAAAAGAGTTGGAGAGAGAGGGTCTCCTTGTCTTAGTCTGCAAGATGGTTGAATATCTCATTGAATTGAGCTATTGATGAGCAAACCCATTTTCTTAACCTCGACACATTGTCGAACCCATGTAAGGAAAGGGTCAGTGAATCCTAATCCCGTCGAAAACCTCAATGATAAAGTCCCAATCCATCTTATCATATGCTCTCTCCATGTCTAGCTTTATCATTACAAAGCCTTTTTTTCCTTTTTTCTTGCTCATAGAATGGACAATTTCCCTTATAACAACAATGTTCTTAACAATGAGATAATCCTTGACGAAGGCGTTTGGCATGGCAAGATAATGGAGGGAAGGAGGGGCTTCAATCAAAGAGTAGTGATCTTTGAAATACATTTGTAGGCAACGTTGCATATAGAGATGGGTCTATAATAGGAGTGTATATCGATCTGTTTGGTCGGGTTATAGTGTATTTTTATCAACTCAATATAAATGTCGGGGTTGCAAATATCTAATTGTAACCTGTCCAATGAAAAAATTTAAAAAAAAAAAGTGTAACTCGCCCAATGATTTTTGTCGGTTTGGTCGGGTTAACCCATTTAAACCGATCTTTATTTTTTATTTTTTTCATTGTTGTTAGTTTTTGGTGTCCAAATAATTGATTTGAAAAAATAAATGTATAGTATATGCCTTTCAAAATTAAAATAGTTATAGTTTAAATTAATGTTAAAAAATAAATATGAATTCAATAAACATTAAAGTATTAAGCAATATTTTTCAAAAAATAGAATAAAAAAATATACACATATATAAATTTTAAATTTTAACTTCAATATTCAAATACAATCAAAATTATCAACTATAAATTCTAAATTTCAAAATAAACACTATAAAATACAAACTTTAAATGTAAAGTTGTTTAAATATTAAACGCAATTTATATATTATATTATAAATAATTTTAGTAAAAAATATGTAAATCGGTTTACTCGGGTTATTTGGGCGGGTTAGAATAATATTCAACCCGCCCAATATATTCATTAGGCAGTTTGAATTTTTCGTAAATTTATTCGGGTTATATTTTTTACCAGTTTATTCGGTTCTGTTTGGACAGTTTATTCGGGTTGGGCGGTTTGTTAATTTTTTTTAACAGCCCTAGTCTATAATCATTTACAGTGCTTGGACATGTTGCCTAGATTACTAGTTTTTGGTTTTAGTTTCTTTCGATCATGTTTTGCTTTCTGACTTTGACATATATCTCGATTATTATTTTTGTGCACCAAATTCATATAATTGTCGTCTTTAAAACTCAAAACTGCACAACTACAAAAAACACATCAAATTTGTACAAAACTTAAGAAATCAATACCAATTCATCTAATAATTAACCAAGAATGAGTGAAAAAAATGTGCACTCATCAATGAGAACAATGTTGGTGGCATTGATGAAGTGCGGTAACTCCGAAGACATAAAAAATGCTTTACCATAGCAAACAGATCCTCCTTAACTGTCTCCCAGTGTTAAGTATAGAAGCCTACTAGCATTCTATTTGGGCCAGGGGATTTATCGCTCCCCATAAAACAGAGGCTCGCCTCAATCTCATCATTAAGAGGGACCAGGTTTAGGAAATCCATCTCCTTGGTGGAAAGGCAAAGATCTCCCAAAATCTCCTTCACGGGGGTTTGAGCAAATTTTTTTACTGAAGATGTTATTAAATTTGTCGATGAAAAGCTTGGATATTCCAGAGGGGTTGTCAACCCACTCCACATTCTCATTTTTTACTATCTGGATGAAGTTTATCTGTCTCAAAAACACCATGGAGGCCATAAAAAAATTTGGTGGAATGATCTCCCTCGTTAAGCCATGCCACTCTAGACTTTTGGCGCCAAAAGATTTCCTCCTTGAGCATGGCTTCATTAAGTTTAGCTTTCGCCTATAAGAGACTTTCCTCACCAGAAGGGTTGAATTTTTCCAAATTAAGTAGAGTAGTTTTAGCCTCCTCAACTTGACATTTGACTTTCCTTAAATGCACCCTATTCCAATTAGAAGTTGCAGCTTAGTTTTCTTCAACTTGCGATGCATGTTAACCATAGGATTGGAGTGGAGATTTGTCAACCAAGCCTGACGTACAACCCAAAAACATTTTGGGTCCTGACCCCACTTTAACTCATACTTGAATTGAGCCATTTTACAATTAGTGCCCCCTTTTGTGTCAAGCAATATTGGTGTTTGATCCAAGACAACTGATGTCTAGTGATGGATGATCGCACTGGGAAACAAAAGTCTCCACTCAATGGTTTCCAATGCCCTGTCAAGCCTTGCTCTTTTGAGTGAATTCATACCAAATAGCTTGATTTTTGGAACTATGTAAACTTTCTTCCCTGGCATCCAAGGTCAATAACTCCTGTATGGTTTACCACTCTTCTGAGGTCAAAGGAGTATCTCGTCGAGTTACCCTGACAAGAGTAGTTGATGCTCTCATGGTCTTCTAGTGTGCCATTCAAATCTTCCATAAGCATTGTTGACCTTATTTTTGGTTAATGAAGCGGAGTCAAAAAATGGCGATTGTACGTGTTTAAATACAAAATATAACAAGAACTATAAACAACACATGAGGATTATAGAGGTTCAGCCCCTAAATCGGTAAGGACCTACTCCACTTTTAGTTGTATTTCTTTTGGAAACATCAAGATCACATGAACCTGGTCAAGTGAGTTTCTTACTATCTATGAATATTACAAGTAATTTGGCAGCATAATAGCTTTCTTGAGAATACAAATTTCGATCCCTAAATAATGAATATGATCCACTATCTATAGGAAAAATAATGTAGTATCTTTACATTTAATTACATAATAAAGCATTTAATATTTGAATGAGTCAATCCCACAAAATCCTCTAATTCCCCTTATTCTCACAATCCCTCAATTGTTGGTATGCTGATTGACCTATTCTTAAGGAAATAAATTATTGAGATGAAGATGGAAATTACCTTCCACGAACTCGTTGGTCGGATGTCCTTTATATGGTGAGCCTTTTTGATTGCTCGGAGTACTGGTTGATATACTCTGTCCAGTACATGCCTAATGTTGGACGACTTTATCTAGTCTATACTGTCGACCAACATCTTTTGGGGAATCTTTTCAAAGGTCTCACGTCCGTCCAACCTCTTCTATACTTGCCATGTGTCACATCATTATTGGAATAACTTTTACCCCCAAGTCCGTGAAGGGACTTTTCGGCTTCTCTTTTTGCACGATTAGGTAACGCATGGCTTTACTCAGATGGTTCGCCTAGACTGGGCATCTTACCTACCCAAAGTAAATTTTCTCCTTATCTTTTCAAATATTTTTCTATGATTACTTCCCTTAAAAACTGCACTTTTAGAGATCGTGTCTGATAGTTACACATTTTCCCAAGTGGTTTTTAATGCAAAATGAGACTTTTGGATTTTTTGGGAGAAAAAACTAACCATTTAAAATTTAGTCCCCAAAATTTTTTCCCACACCCCCATCTTTCCTATAAATACTTCATCAAAAGAAAAATTATTTGGAACTTTTTCATCTTTGAAATTTCAGAGCTCAAAAAGAGAGAGAATTTCCAAGTTCTTGATTTTTCTTCTTCGATCAAGCGTTGTATGGATTGTTCCTTTGGGGATTCCTTCTTCAACCTTCAAGTCGAACAGTGAGTAAGTTCTCTCATCTTATGGAAGTCTAAGAAACGACTTATTTTTTTCTCAATCTTCAACTGAAGTAGAATATATGGCCATGACAAACGCAACATGTGAACTATCATGGCCCCACTCAATCTTCAATGATTTCAACATTCACATCAACATGTCTTCACTTTTATTCTGTGACAACATAGCAACAATACACATAACTGAAAATCCTATCTAATATGAACGAACCAAACATGTAAAATTAGACTGTCACATTGTTCAAGAGAATGTCAACAATAGCAACATCAAAATGAACCATGTTCTTTTAAAAACCAACCTTGCAGACATCCTAACAAAACGTCTTTTCTCCAATCACTTTAATGATATTGTATTTAAGATGGGTGTTAAAAATTTCTACATTCCATCAAAACTACTACACTTTAATGATATTGTATTTAAGAGTCTATTAGATTACTAAATTAGTTGTTAGTTTTGTTAGGTATTTCAGTTAGCTTAGAACTAGTTCTCTTTTCTTAATTCTTTATTTCAATTGCCTATAAAGCACTACTCTTCCCTCAATTGTAATTCATTCAATTTACATTTAATAATAGAATCATCTTCCTTTTTCTCTACTTTCTCTCTTCTAATACAAATCTTATTAAAATAAATTTCCACAATAGGCCAAGCAAGGCAACCAACTTTTTAAATTTACTAGTGAGATAGCACGTGCTTCGCACGTGAGTGGCTCCTAAAACTATTTAAGTATAACTATTTTAAGAAATAATTAATATTTTGTCTCTTGAACTTACAACACTATATAATTGTATCATTTAAAATGTATATCATGTTGAAAAAATTTCGTAAACTCTTCTATTTAGAGATATAATATTTTTGTTAACTATCATTCTTTTTTATCATTTAAAAGTTGATGTGGCATTATTAATTAATATTTTTTTCTCCAGATCTTATCTACTTCTAAAGCATGGCTCCTCTTAAAAAAAATTAAAAATTAAATAATTTTTCATATTTTTTATTTTAAAAAAAAAATCTTACTTAAAATGTATTTTTGATCAATAAATATATTATTCTTGATTTAGATGAAAAATTTGTATCTGTTATAAATATTAATAATTATGTGGATGTCCAAATCTTTTATTTATTACCATGAATTGTAATCAACATTCCTCTTTTCCTTAGTTTCCCTTTTTCTTAGTTTCTTAATATCTCACTCTTGTATTTGTATAAATAGGGGTTCACCCCATTGGAATAAAGAACTCAGAAATTCTCATTCACTTTCTCTTTCTCTCTTCATCTTCTTCTTCTTTCTTCTCATCTATTTTATATTATTTTATATTATTTCATAACACGTTATCAGCACGAGTCTCTGCCCAAGCTTCAAGCATGAGTCTCTGCCCAAGCTTCAAGCATGAGTCTCTACCCAAGTCCCAATGTAAGTATCTTGTTAAAGTTCTTGAATTGTTTCAAAGTCAAAATACACTAAATATATATTTATATATATACTCATCTGACTGAAACAATTTCAAGAATCATTTAGTTTCTTTTTTCTTTTTATCTATATATCTATATATTATATATGTATGTGTATATTTTTATATATTTATTATTGATTTCATATATATATAATGGTCTTATCATTCATAATATTTACAATATATGTGTGCCTATGATATGATAGAGAAAATCTATATAAATTATACATATATCCAAAAGATTATGTATTATCGATAAAATATTGCATATATCCTAAAGATTATGCATCATCGATAAAATATTGCATATATCCTGAAGATTATGCATCATCGATAAAATATTGCATATATCCTGAAGATTATGCATCATCGATAAAATATTGCATATATCCTGAAGATTATGCATCATCGATAAAATATTGCATATATCCTGAAGATTATGCATCCTCGATAAAATATTGCATACATCCTGATGATTATGCGTCCTCAATAAAATCTTGCATATATCCTGAAGATTATGCAAACGTAATATTCATTATATAGTTGATGAATATATAATGAAAGAGATGAATACATATTTATATATATGTTCTTGTATTCTTTGAGGACAATGAAAAATAATCTAATATCGATATAGATTTTGACAAACATTTTCTGAAGTAAATGTTTTATATTTATCGAAGAAAAAAAAATGATTGTATTTATGTGAATACAACTAAAGAATCATTAAAAATGATTATTATTGATGCAATTTTATAGTGGGTTTTGAATACCCAAAAAAAATGTTAAAAAAATTGCATTGAAACATTAAAGTATAAGAATAACAACATGACTAATGTTATTTAAATACATGAGGCAGTATTTATTGTTCATCATTCCCTGCAGAGAATGATACGAATTGAAGTCAATCACTTTTAAAGATTCCTCGTATTAGTCATGTTATTATACATTGTTATTACTTGCAATGTTAGAAATTATTGAATCTGACATATATTAAAGATTAAATTTTGCATACATCTTGGAGACTATGCAAAAATTGCATTCATATATTCTTTGAAATATTGTTAAAGAAATTGCTGAGTAATTTATTTTTATATATGAACAAGTAATAAATTTTTAAGAAATTTATAATAATGTTCTACTTGTTCAATGTAACGCCCCGATTTCCCGAGACGTCACACTAGCTAGTCCGTTTAAAACCATTTAAGATAAAGACAATAAAAGACTTCTTTAATGAAAAATAACTAAGCATGAGATCTCATTATTTTTAAAACAAAACATTTATTTATTCATAACCTTAAAATATAAAGCTTTACAAAAACTATTTGAATCATAATCTTAAATGAAATATTTTTAAACCAAAACATCGTGACAATCCCCTAACATGTAATCCATGCCTCGAGCTCGCCACCCTCACTGTATAGTTTTGCCTTTACCTGCACACAGAGTACCCGTGAGCTAACGCCCAGTAAGAAGAGCTATGTAGGACATAACCCCCCCCCCCCCCAACTTGATAACATAGTCATAAGTATAACAATATCACAACATCAAATCAATTCATACCATATTTGCATACATATAACAACATGTCGTATCACACATTATTCTCACATACAATACAACATCATATCACAGTGTAATTATAAAGCATGCTATACTCACACATATAACACATAGTATCTTATCGCACATTGTACTCACATACGATAATCTACTCCCACTCATGTTAATCAGACATGAAGTGTAACTTGCCCTGCCTTGTGCTGTTCTCACACTCGGCATCCAATAGGGCAATCCCTTATCACAAGTTGTACTCACCCATGATAGGATGACCTGCAAGTAAACCCATACAAGCAGCCAAAAATATATCCTGCAGTGCTATGCTCACACCAGCAGCAGAAAACCTATCGTATAAGTGCTATCCTCACACAAACAGTCAAAAGTCTTATCACTATCACACACTAATAACATTAGCATAAAACAACAATCTACCATAAAACATGTAAATACAAACCCATAATACAGTTGTATGTTTCAACATACACCCTGTGCACAGATGTCCACTATTCTTACCTCAGTTATTAAGAACACCTTCTTGCTACTCCAAGCACCTCAATGAATTTTCTTGTTGAGGACAAGATCCTCAAATCCCACTGCTTAAGACTTGTTATCTCGTCACTACTACCTATAACAACACATGGTTCAAGGCCCTAACATTAAAATTCGTACTCTTACAGTATAGCAGAAAGATCACTATTTTTGACCAACAAATATACTAATTCAGTGAAAGTTGTCTTCATAAAAATTATAGAAAATTTCATTATCTTTCCAATGATATAAAGATCATTAAAAATGGATTAAAACTGAGGGAGTTATGATTGTTTTACTGAAACTATTTCTGAGAAAGAATATGGAGTAACGAATTACACAACTTAGCAAAAATACAAACTTTTGACATTGAATGGTTCAGAACTAGAAGATAACATCTTCATCAAAGTTTTAGGAAATTAAATTCGATATAAAAATCTCTAAAAACGGATCAATATCAAGAGAGATATCATCACTTTACTGAAACTTATTTTTCTGAAAACGAAAAAATATAATAGATCCGAACCCTAGATAACATTTAGCATTATTGAGCAAGAAAATATTTCATACCTCTTCACATATTTCTATTCGATGTCTCAAGCCCGCAAGCCTTGATTATAAATCCAAAACTTTAAGAATGAAGGTAGAAAATAAGAAGAATTGTGGAAGGTTTGAGAGGAGCAAACATGAAGAAGAATGAGGCTTTGACTAATTGGTTTGGAGAGGAAAAATAAAACTATGATAGTTTAGGGTTTGATAAAAAGATTATGAGATATCGTATTCTGATAGGTTTAGGTTAACTAAAAATAATAATATATAATAAAATGCTAAAATATTATTAAATCAACAAATATCTAAATTTTAAATTTTAAAAGTAAGCCCTTTATTTCGTAACTTTAGGCTCAGTTTTCACCTAGAAAAATTCCGAATTATGATATAACTATTTCTACAAAATTTATAGATCTTTGAATTATCTTTCCAACGCCACTGGAATCACCTCAATCGGAGCTCTAAAACTCTAGATATGATCATTTTAGTAAAACAGTTTTTAATCTTGCGAATTTATCAAAACCTACGAATTTTTGTGACATTAATTCCATTATAATGTTATTTAATGCACTTCATACAATAGATTAAACCCACTAAATAATCTATAAAACTCTAATAGACTTTCATATTGGGCTTTAATTGAGTAATTATCCTAATTCGTAAAAACACCATAATTTTACCTTGACACTTACTAAAATTTCAACTATGTTTAGAAATCTATCAATACTATTCTAAGCAATAGTCTCTATTCACTATTAGTAGAAATAAATGAATATTTATTCTCACACAAATTGTATAACAAATAAAATTTAAAATATATGTATATTTTTACCGGGTATTACATTCAACGTCATTCCCCGAAGTGAATGTAATGATTTTAAATAATCAATGGCATTGTTTGCTACTCAAATATTTCCAGAAGAAATTGGAAACAACCAAAAGATGAACTACCACACACAATCAAAGTGCATAAAATCTATATATCATGTGTGGAATTGAATAATAGTAGTCGCGTACCTGTAGTACGAACACACTTATAATCAAGATAAAAGTATACTTGATTATTTAATAGAATGTGAATTGTACAAACCTATTGTACATTTAGAATATTTAAATATCCTTACCTAAAGAGAATGAATATGCAAGAAATTCTATTTCAAAGAATATAGATTTCACATATATTGGTAATGCCAGAAGCAAATTAATATATACATATTTTATTATTTCTTAAAATCAATAGTTTCAAACTATTGTTGGTACAGAATATGTATATATAGTTACTATTTAATTCAGTTTGCATATTTCCAAAAGTGGATATATAATTTACTAATATTCGTTAGTGATTTAATATAATCAAAGTGATAAAGAATCACAAAATGATTATTTGAAAAGCTTCCTGAAGAAGTCTTACATACAATTGCTACTTGGAGTAGTAAAATATATTTGTATGTACCTAGATGTATAACTTTTATCTAGTTATGAAAGTATAATAAGAAATAACTTATTATATGTACTGGTTGTACATTTAAATATATAATATATCAAGTCATGATAATTAGACTGATGAATAGTCTATTAATAAATTAGACGACTTGTTAAAAAGATACCAGGAAACATGAATGATATATTATGGTTATATCTATTTGACCATTATAACAACATGATGAAGTTGTCATGTACATTTTATATTATACACATCATTGAATTGATGATAGTGATTCCTGAAGAAATATAAAGTTTGATAAACATAATAGTGACTCCTGAAGAGTGTATATGTTTTGGAGAATAATATAATTATATTATTCGTGTATATAAAATGAAACTTGTAATGATTATGTTGTAATGAATTTACATTACCTTTTGAAAGTTTCATTGAAATACAAATTATAGTGAACCTGAAGTTCATGAATTGAATTTTTTGACATGATCAATCATATGCAATAAATTGTCAAAGAATTTGACTAAATTTTGTTGAAGAACCAGAAGATTCTTCTCATTGTTAATTTATAAGGCTCAAAAGAAGAATGTGCATATATTTGCACATAGAAAATATTTAAATTATATTTCTTTAACAGTCTTGAGCCATTATTAGATTTTTATTGCATAGTTTCTTATCGATGTGATAAGATTATATGATCATGCATTTACAAAATGTGTAAATTTATGTATTTCTAATTATATACGTATGACTCATTCTTAGAAATTAATTAAGTTCATAAGTATTGAACTTGAAACTGAAGTTATTGAACCTGAAGTTCAATGTCATATAATATATATGAGTTTAAATAGATATTGATTCATTGTGATATATTGAAATCCCTACAGGTGTATTAATATTATTAGATATCACAATTTTTAAAAATTCTCTCGATCAGGGGGAGAGGAGCAGTTGGGATCGATGATAATTTTTGAAAAATGATCCTTGCACAAAGTATATAATAACAATATAGTTCAAAATGATATATACCAACTGCAAATCAATATTATTCAAAGTTGAGATAGAATGAGTTGAAAACGCCTGAAGCGTAAATGAACAATGTAGAAATTATTAATAAATGTTCATTTGATTTGCCCTGAAGTTGTTAAATCTAGAGGTACTCATGGAGATACCTTAATGTTATAAAGCATTAAAATGATAACCGTGATGAAAACGGTACTCGAAAAGACTCCCAAGAGAAGTTAGACATAACACATTTGATCATAATTGAATCCACAGTGATTCTATATAGGTACCTATAAATGATAAACATATTTGAAAAATATGTAATTTAAAGAGATCTCTATAAGTTATGTCAATATGGGAGGAAATTATCATTTATTAAAATTTTTGTCGACAATAAATATTGAATGTTTGCATATGCAATAAACTAACATGAGATAGCAAGGATCATGGTATTAGATTTGTCGAGAATCATCGACATACATTTTGATTTTTGGCCAAAATATTATGACGCAATCCAGGCAAATTTACTCACATAAAGTGAAGTAAGACCTGTAGGGTGCGCAAATAAATATTTCTAATGAGGAATTTGCATATATGTATTTGTACATAATGAATTGTTGTATAAAGTTTGCATAGACATGAGATTGATTGAAGTAAGGCTTAAATATTGAGAAAATATAATCATGATTTGATTATAGCCTGGAATATATTTTATGAGGATTTATAAGCGTCACATAAATGTTGCAACAAAAAGTTATTTATTTGGAGCTCTTAATATAGTGAGAATTTGAAATAAGCCTTATCTAAAAATTCTAAAAGAATTTAATACATGTCTTAAGTGATATAAATTCAAAGTCGCGCGCACTACATGACAAAGATCTTTGTATGAAATATAGACATGTAAGTAAATTATTTTTTGAAAAATACCTATGGTTGTCTATGCAATATAAATACGTAAATTATACGTTGTGATAGACTCTTGAAGAGTTTTTGATTAATTGAAGAACAAACTTTTATTTCTTTTGTATTTCGAGAAATATTAATGTATAAAGTTTGTTCATTAGTATTGAAGTCCTGAAGTACTTCATATGTATCAAGAATTATAGATATATGATCATTTGATATGGAAATTAAGATCATAAAACAAGATGGAATAAATATATGGTCTTGGAGTACCATCATTGTCACAAATGAAAATTTATAGTATCATTAATGTGTTATGTTCATATCTACTTGAAATTTTAAATTTTCGTATGAACAAAGTTGTGTACACACATGAATGATACAATTAGTTGGATAAAGACTAATGTTCCACGAACCCCTCATCTATAATTTAGAAGTCCATACATACTCTGGAAGAGTTATAGAAAATATATGATCAAAGATTATATATGGTGATAATTTAAAAGTGATAACAATAATCTTATGAGATATATTATCACCAAAAGAATTATGGATCATATGTGCATGAGGGGGAGACATATTCATGTTGCACTCTTTTTCCCTTAGTTCAGGTTTTGTCCCAATGGGTTTTCCTGGCAAGGTTTTTAACGAGGCAACTTGCAAATAATTGTGAATATGAAATATATATTGTACTCTTTTCCCTAGCTCAGATTTTGTCCCACTGGGTTTTTTCTGGCTAGGTTTTTAACGAGGCAACTATAAATCATGTTAACATACTTGCATTTTATGAAGCAAGTAGAGAATGTGTGTGAGTGAGATTATTGGCATAGCATATTCGGGAAACATATGGATTGCACTCAATAAAGAAGTATCAACCCAAGCAATTCTCTATGGATAATACTGCTTGCATCGTTCAACTAAAAGGAGGTACATTGAAGGAGATAGAGTTAGAACACATTTAACGAAATTCTTCTTTATACGCTTCAAGAAAATGCATATTGGTGTTCAACATATTCAATCAAGTGTCAATCTTACAAACTTATTCACAAAGTTATTACCAACATCAACATTTGAGAAGACGGCAGACAAGATCGAAATTCGTCGATTAGAAGATCTCCACAAATGCCTAAATGAGGGGGAGGGAGTTAGTTTACACTATACTCTTTTTCCTTTGACCAAGTTTTCAGCAAGATTTTTAATAAGGCAGCTATTATGGACATCCAAGGGGGAGTGTTATAAATATTAATAATTATGTGGATGTCCAAATCTTTTATTTATTACCATGAATTGTAATCAACATTCCTCTTTTCCTTAGTTTCCCTTTTTCTTAGTTTCTTAATATCTCACTCTTGTATTTGTATAAATAGGGGTTCACCCCATTGGAATAAAGAACTCAAAAATTCTCATTCACTTTCTCTTTCTCTCTTCATCTTCTTCTTCTTTCTTCTCATCTATTTTATATTATTTTATATTATTTCATAACAGTATCTTCATTTTTTTATACTTAATTGAAAAAATTCGATAAGTAATATATAGATATGAGTTAGTAAAAATAGAGAAGTTTGAATCTAATTGTTAAGTAAAAATAAAATTTTAGGAAAAAATTAAATGTTCTTAGAAATATTTTTGGATTTTCAATACTACTAATAATAAATAAAAATTAACACAGAATTAATTTTAAAAAAATTATAAAAATAGGCATAAGTAAACAGATTATTTGAACATTGTTTCTCGCATGTTAAATTATTTTGAATTTATTGAAAATTTGCAAGATGTTTTAAAAAAAAAAAAACTACAATATACATTGTCATATAAAATAATTAAGATTAATATTATTTGGATATCGAAAATACGAAAGTAGTGTTTGGTACACTTAATTTTAGAGAGTAAAACATAGAATTTCCCAAATTAATTATAGTGTTGTTTTGTTATTATCTTTCATTATCTATATTTAATTTCTTATAACTTTTTGAGTTGTATGTTTATTTATTTTTTCCATAAGTTTATTTTTCAGCTTTAATTATAAATTTAATAGAATGAGAATATAATGTTATATTTTTTTATTTAAGTAATAATTATTTATCAATAATAGTATTATTATAGTAGAAAAATAATCACATGATAAACTTTATTTTATGCTGTTAAAAAAAAAATTAAATATGTTTTATGTATATTTTATAAATTGATTATTTAGTAAAAATTCTTTCGTATATAATATATATGATGAGAGAGAATAACACTAACTCCTCAAAATAGTTAAGGAGTTTTTTTTGTAAATACACTATGAAAAGCCCAAAAATCTATTCTCTCTTTTATAAGGTTTATAGATACACAATCATAATAATATTAATTAAGTCCCATTTGGGATTTTACAATTTTAATTTAAAAAACATGTATATGTATATGCATGGTTTGTTTGTTTGTTGTGAGGAGTAATATAGAAAGCAATATTTTAGAGGAAATGGATATTATTAATTTCTTTAATTGTTTGGAAAAATCTTGTTCTTTCTAGAGATAAACTCCAGTCCAAACCGTCATAGAACAAGACAAAATAAATAGTATTACTTATTAATATAATTAAAATATAATCAACTTGTACTACTCGATGTTGAATTTATATATTTTTTATTTTGATTTCCCTTGTGACAAAATTGTCTTCGAAATATATATTAGATCCCAAATTACATCTTTTCAAAAGAATACTGTCCACTCTATTATTATACATACACATGTTACTTCAGATTTTTCCTAAAATACGTGGCAGCGGCTGCATGCGACACGTAGATCTCAAAGAACATCCACTCACAAAAATTAGTAAAGTAATAGGCACAGAAGTGCATCTCACGGAGTGAGCTTCTTGGAGGAAAGCATAAGGCACACCTTTACTCTCCGGGAGGCTGGAGTTGTAACGAGGCATCTCCAGAAGGGAAAGAGATTGTTCGAACATTCACTTCACATTTAATGCTGCATGGGGAGAAACGTATCAGAACCTCCATAAGAAGGTTTGACAGATGGCGTAAGCCTCTCATACGGCGATTACACGACAATCGACGAGTCTAGTGACGGCTCCATTATGAAGACTCACATCAATCAAGGAAGGATAAAAGATTATATTCACCTAATCTCTAAGATACCTACGACATTGGTCATGTATTTGCTATTTTGTATCTGTTAGGAATTTGTGCCCTTAGGAGGCTAACACAAAAAGACAAGTGATCCATTTCTAGGGATTCTCCCGAAAAACACTATAAATACCCCAAAGACAGAATGGAAAAGGGGTCGATCGATTAATTAAAGAATCGAAGGGAGTAAAGAAGAGAGAGAGATTCACCAAGAATATTCTCTGTATAAATACTCTCATAAATAACAAAGACTCGTGGACTAAGGCTCATTAATGTCTGAACCATGTAAAAATCACCTGCATTAAAGCTTACACAGCTCTTCTCATTCTATTATTTAATTGGTTGCCGAAAATCTCGGTCAACATTTTGGTGCTTTGATTGAGAGTTGAAGGAAGAGTCGTCACAAAGATAACAGTCAAAACAAAAGAGTCAGAGTAACAATGGTAGAAACTCGTAACAAAACACGTCAGCCCCGTCCTCCTCAAGATGCTCAAAACCCAGAAGGCAAAGAAGTGGCCTCACGAGTAAATGTGGACTCTGAGGAGCAAGATGGGGCGAACGATGAAGAATACGAGGAAAACTTCAAAGGGTACGACACCTATGACAAAGGCAGCTATACAAAACTAATGGTCTTGAGGCAAAAGGCGGCTGATCATGAAGCTGAACTTGCAGCTCAAAAGGAAGAGAATAAAAGGATGCAAGAGGTGATGGTTGCCATGCAAAAAGCCATGGAAACAGCAAGGATACATATACATCCCAAGGCCATCCTAGCGGGACCCGAGGAAACACCGAAAGAATCCTCACCAAGTACTCAAAAACCCAAGACCAGGGAACCAAGCCCTATACGGTATCCTTCCGAGGAAAACCCTGAGAAAAATCCAACTTCGATCCCAGGGAGAAAGAAAAAGGCACAAAATTCGCGAAAAGTCCGCTCAGATTTCTCGAAAGGGAAAGGTCCGCAAAGGGGCAAGCTCCCTCGAGTGACTCTTGGCCCTCAGGATCGAGAGGACCGAAAGAGCGTATCCGTGCACCAAGAACCCCGGGAGAGAAGGAGGAAAAGCCAGAGGTACCCTCCAGTTGACTTAAGACAAAAAATCAATGAAAAGCATGGTGACTTACGAGACCATCTTGACAAGAAGAAACACGCGCTGCCAGTGTCTGCGGGCTCGATGAATGAAGGAATCCTGGCTGAGTTAGCCATACTACACAAAGACATTGCTAGGGTCTCCCGGAGACAAAAAAGGGATGACTCAGATTCCGATTGTGAGGATCGGGAGCCATGTGCCCGGCACATACTGGATGCAGAGCTCCCCAAGAACTTTAAGATGCCCGAGATGGCAGCTTACACCGGAGATTTAGACCCCAGTGACCATTTGTCCTGGTTCAACCGGGTGATGACTGTCATGAGGGTCAGCAATGACGCAAAGTGTTTATGCTTTCCACTAACGCTGAGCGGTTCCGCTGAAGAATGGTTCAAGAAGCTGGAACCCGGATCAGTAGACTGCTGGAACAAGCTACAAGTTAGCTTCTGGAGACAGTTTGTTGCAACGAGAAAAATTAACCTTGAAGTCAGCGCCCTGACTAATATAAAACAATTGCATACGGAAACTCTAAAGAACTTTAACAAAAGATTCAAAGAAGAAGCTTTAAAGACCAAGAAGGTGGACGACGGACAACAGCTAGCCCTTCTCCAGGCTGTGATCCGCACGGGGACTCCTTTTTGGAACGAACTAAAAAAGAGGGAGCAGCTAATCTCCAAGATTTCCAAAAAAGGGTCCAAAAGTATATCAACTTGGAAGAAGCCAAAATAGTGGCTTACAGAGGATATTACCCGGCCGAAGTGTCAGGATATGCACAACTCCCGGGAGCCATGCCTCCGGCCACTCCTCAAATGAGCGACATACAATTCTCCGCTACCCCAGGATATAATCAGAGCCTCGCCTTGGCTCCTGCATCATCACACTTTGGGACCCCCATGGGCAATCCCTCGGGGATGAACGTCCAAGCCCTGTCTCAGTCCACGCTTGCCACCAACCTGACAGGACCTCCTCAGAGTTCCCGGAGTAAGAGGTCCTCAAAGGGCAGCACCCAGACTGAGGACAAATGACAATGGAGGGGATACACCCCTCAGTACACTCAATACACGGAGCTTACAGACACGCAGGAGCGGGTATACTTTGCCACTAGGCAAAATACACATTACCGAAAACCTTCTCCCTTGTATAGGGATAGTTCCCAGAGGGATCCCAGCTAAAGATGTGAATATCACAACGACATTGGCCATAGTACCAATGAATGCAAGAGCCTAAAAGACAAAATTGTGAACCTAATCCGACTAGGTCATTTATATGAATGGATCAAGAATCGATTACCCCATCTTAACCTGGCTCCAGTAGGAGGCCCATTACCACAGGGAGCACCAGGGGGTATGCCCGGAGAACAAGCGCCTGGGGTACCCCCCGGAGGAGCACTCCCTCAGCAAGTCCCTGGATTGCCACCAAGACCAAATGGGAGAGTGGCCATGATCTTCGGGGCCCCATATCGAAGGAACCACCAGAAACGAGCTAAAGCATTATGCTGAGGCCATAAAACACGATGAAGTGTGGGAAGTCACTCAACTCCCAGCACAAAGGCCCCGACTCATGGACCATCTCATTACCTTCACAGAAGATGACGCAAAACTAGTGCGTTTCCCTCACCATGATCCTTTGGTCATAGAAACTCCCATCGCCAATAAAATCGTGGCAAGAATATTAGTAGATAATGGGAGCTCCATGAACTTATTGTTCAAAGAAGCCTTCACGGCCATAGGCCTCATGGATAGGGATCTATCGTCTAGTGGCTCCCAGCTCATAAGATTTAACGGGACAACACTTATCCCAATAGGGAAAGTGAGACTTCCTGTCACCCTGTGCCTAGACACCCCCAAGAGTACTTTCAAATACTGCACCTTCATAGTATTGGATTGCCCAACAACGTACAACGCCATCCTTGGCCGACCAGCCTTGGTCGATTTCGGAGCAATGACCTCCATCCGGCACTTATGCCTCAAATTCCCTACTCGGGAAGTCGGAGTGGGGACAGTGATGGGAAACCAGGGAGAGGCAAGGCAATGCTACAACGTCACAATGCACTTGTCTGTGTTGATGGTGCACGGGAGTGCTGAACCAAGTTTAATGGAAGAAGACGAGTTGGATCCCCGTGTGGGATCAGAAACAAATGTAGAACCTATGGAAGACACTGAGGAAGTAAGTGTGTGCGACCTCGACTCCACCAAGGTCATCCGTCTAGGAAAAAACCTAGAATTGGAGGAAAAAAGTAAGATTGTCAAAGCATTAAAGGTAGCCATAGATGTTTTCGCGTGGTGCCAAGGGGATATGACCGGCATAAGCCCCCACGTGATTACCCATGTCTTAAATGTTAACCCAGACATGCCACCAATACAGCAAAAGCAATGTCCTCTTGATCCAGTAAAAGTGGACGCCTTAGAGAAAGAGGTAGATTAGATGTTAACTAATGACCTGATCCGGGATTTGTACTATTTAGAATGGCTGGCTAATTCGGTATTGGTACCCAAATCGAATGGGACATGGCGGGTTTGTATAGACTTCACTGATCTCAACAAAGCCTGCTCAAAAGATTACTTCCCTTTACCTCGAACTGACCAAATGGTGGACGCCACCTCAGGATTCAAGCTGCTATCCTTCATGGAAGCCTACTCTGGATACAACCAGATCAAGATGCATGTCGCAGATCAAGAATGTAATAACTTCAGGACCGACAAGGGGGTATTCAGTTACTTGGTTATGCACTTCGGGTTAAAAAATACTGGTGCAACTTATCAAAGAATGGTAAATCGAATGTTTAAAGGCCTCCTAGGAAGAAATATGGAGGTATACGTGGATGATATGCTAGTTAAATTTAAGACATGCATGGACCATGCAAACGACCTCACAGAATGCTTCGAAGTGGTCCGGAGGTATGGGATGAAGCTTAATCCGAAGAAATGTACTTTTGGCGTCAAATCGGGAAAATTTCTAGGATTCATCGTCAGACAACAGAGAATAGAGGCAAACCCCAAAAAAATTCAGGCTTTACTAAATATGCCTTCCCCCAAGAAACACAAGGATGTGCAAAGCTTGATTGGAAAGGTTGCCGCCTTGAGTCGATTCATTTCCCGGTCAATCGAAAAGTGCATCCCGTTCTTCAATATCTTGAAGAAATTTCAAAAATTCGAGTGGACTGAAGAATGTGAGGAGGCATTCAAAAAATTAAAAGAGCACATGGCAAAACCACCAGTACTGTCAAAACCAATTCACGAAGAGGACTTGTTACTATACTTGGTCGTTTCTGAGAACGCTGTCAGTGCGACCCTAGTCTGGGAAAAGGACAAGGTCCATCATCCGGAGTACTATGTTAGCAAGCGCTTGATAGGAGCCGAGACACAGTATCCCTTAATCGAGAAACTAGTGTTTTGCCTCCTGATGGCTTCGAGGAAATTGAGACCCTACTTCTAGGCCCATCCTATTAAGGTACTTACAAACCATCTGCTTTGGCAAGTCTTGCAGAAGTTGGAAGCCTCAGGAAGACTCCTTAAATGGGCCATGGAACTGAGCCAGTTCAACATACACTATGTTCCATGCATTTCCATAAAAGGACAAGTCCTGGCAGACTTCATAACGGAATGCAATGAGGCAGAGGCTAGCTCAAGTATATTGGCCCCGCAGATACCAGCATGGAAGGTGTTCGTTGATGGGGCATCAAATGAAAGTGGATCCGGCGCCGAGATAACAATAATATCACCGGACGGACTTCGGCTCCAGGCCACCTTGCGCTTCGCATTCCCAGCTTCTAACAATGAAGCTGAGTACGAAGCCTTAATTGCAGAACTAAGGTTGGCAAAAGTTGTAGGGGCTACAAGGGTAGAAGTCTTCAGCAATTCACAGTTAGTGGTTAATCAGGTATCAGGGGAATACTGGACGCGTGGAGAAAAAATGGTCGTTTACGTGGCAATTGTCAGGGAACTGCTCCATGAGTTCACTGAATACATAATGGAAAGAATCTCACGAGAAAAGAACGCTCACACAGATTGTTTAGCTAAGTTAGCCTCAGATAGCGAAATAGAGAAACAGGGGGTGGTACCCGTTGAACACCTCGCGGAGCCAAGCATTAGAATCAAAGAAACGGTAGCTGCAAATGAGCAAGAACTGGGTTGGATGGATTCCATCATCAAATACATAACGAAAGGAGAGTTGCCTCAGGAAAGGATTGTATCCAGGAGATTACAGTATGAGGCACATCGATATATAATGATGGATAATATCCTTTACCGGAGAGGGCTCAACATGTCGTACTTAAGGTGTGTGTCGGACCCTGAAGCTAGACGGATCATGCAGGAGGTCCATGAACTTGAAGGGTTCTGTGGAGATCACATCGGAGGTCCAAGTCTCTAAAAAAAAATACTGAGACAAGGATATTTTTTGCCAATAATGAAGAAAGATTGTGTAGACTACGTCCTAAAATGTGATTCGTGCCAAATATTTGCGAACATACCTAGAGCCCCACCCATCGAAATTACTCTAATGACTAGCCCCTGGCCCTTTGCGGTGTGGGAAATAGATCTCATTGCGTCCATACCCATTGGAAAGGGAGGGGTAAAGTATGCCATAATATCCGTAGACTATTTCACAAAATGGACGGAGGCCTAGCCTATGAAGACCATAACTGCTAAGAAAGCATTAGACTTTGTTATCAAAAACATCGTGTGTCAATACGGCCTGTCTCACAAAATAGTCTCAGACAATGGAAAGCATTTTGACTGCGAGGAATTCACAAACTTCCGCAACCAACACGGAGTCGTTAAAAGCTTCTCTGCGGTTGCAAGGCCACAAACAAATGGACAGGCAGAAGCCGTCAACAAAATACTAAAAGTCACCCTAAAAAAGAAGCTGCTGGCCTACAAGAACAACTGGCCTGAAGAATTGCCAAGAGTATTATGGGCCTACCGGACCACCCCAAGAACTACAACCGGACACTCACCATTCTCAATGGTATACGAGTGTGAAGCTATGGTCCCGGTGGAAACCTTGTTCCCATCCCATAGAAGGGCGACATATGATCCGGCAACGAACAAAGCCTTATTACAAGAAGCGTTGGATCAAATCGACGAGCTCCAGGATGAGTCTCTAGTACGAATGGCAGCTTACCAAAGAAAGGTGGCTAAATACTTCAACGCCAATGTCAAAGATAGAAAATTCACCATTGGCGAACTAGTCTTAAGAAGAGTCTTCCCAGCCACTCAAGAACTCGGAGTGGGAGTACTTGGGCCAAATTGGGACGGACCACACGAAATTGAGGATAAAATCGGCTCTGGGACCTATAAGCTAAAAAGAATGGACGGAACCACAGTGCCTAGGGCCTGGAATGCTAACCACCTCCGAAAGTACTATCAATAGTTAAGAACAATGTATGTATTCTGTAAAAGAATCTGTGCCGGACAAGTGTATGCAACCTCTTATATAATTTTTTAAGACTAAGTGACCTAAAAATTTCTTTTCATGTCACTTAAGGGGGTATTAAGGCATATCATACGGGCAAATATAAATAGGATAAACATAAGAAAACTGAAAAGTTAAATATATTCAAAGACATAGGTTGTTCAAAAAAGTAAAAGAATCCTAAAAAGAAAAGGCCTAGGGACGGGCCATAAAAAGTCTCTCCTTAAAAGAAAGCAGAAATTGTCTTATAAATGAGGGGAAGGAAAAGATAAAAAAAAGAAGTAACAACAAGAAATATACAAGCAAATCACTTAGTCAGCCCGAGGAGGAAGACGAGGGCCCCTGCGCTCTTCCAACACTGCATCCAGCCTCTTCTATTTATCCCGGAAGCAGAACAGAACCTCTTCAGGTTGGGAATAAAAAGGAAGACGAAGGTTGTAGTCGTTAGTTGTCCAACACATGAAAACCCCATCGCCAAAGCGCTTCTGACACTGTTGACAGGTGACTGGGATGGCCTTGGGATGTATATGTCTCCCTGCCGTTTCCATGGCTTTTTGCATGACAACCATCACCTCTTGCATCCTTTTATTCTGTTCCTTTTGAGCTTCAAGTTCGACTTCATGATCAGCCGCCTTTTGCCTCAAGACCATTAATTCTGTATAGCTGCCTTCGTCATAGGTGTCGTACCCTTTGAAGTTTTCCTCGCATTCTTCATCGTTTGCCCCATCTTGCTTCTCAAAGCCCACATTTACTCGTGAGGCCACTTCTTCGCCTTTTGGGTTTCGAGCATCTTGAGGAGGACGGGGCTGACGTGTATTGTTACGAGTATCTACCATTGTTACTCTGACTCTTTTGTTTTGACTGTTGTCTTTTTGACGATGCTTCCTTCAGCTCTCAATGAAAGCACCAAAATGTTGACCGAGATTTTCGGCAACCAATTAAATAATAAAATGAGAAGAGTTGTAGAAGCTTTAATGCAGGTGATTTTTACGTGGTTCGGGCATTAATGAGCCTTAGTCCACGAGTCTTTGTTATTTATGAGAGTATTTATACAGATAATGTTCTTGGTGAATCTCTCTCTCTCTTCTTTACTCCCTTCGATTCTTTAATTAATCGATCGACCCCTTTTCCATTCTGCCTTTGGGGTATTTATAGTATTTTTTGGGAGAATCCCTAGAAAGGGATCACTTGCCTTTTTGTGTTAGCCTCTTAGGGGCACAAATTTCTAACAGATACAAAATAGGAAATACATGACCTATGCCGTAGGTATCTTAGAGATTAGGTGAATATAATCTTTTATCCTTCCTTGATTGATGTGAGTCTTCATAACAGAGCTGTCACTAGACTCGTCGATTATCGTGTAATCGCTGTAAGAGAGGCTTACCCCATCTGTCAAATCTTCTTATGGAGGTTCTGATATGTTTCCCCCCATGCAACATTAAATACGAAGTGAATGTTCGAACAATCTTTTTCCCTCCCGGAGATGCCTTGTTACAACTCCAGCCTCTAGGA
The DNA here is from genome assembly GCF_029168945.1 of Cannabis sativa. Classification (NCBI taxonomy): domain Eukaryota; kingdom Viridiplantae; phylum Streptophyta; class Magnoliopsida; order Rosales; family Cannabaceae; genus Cannabis; species Cannabis sativa. The sequence continues at coordinate 4,536,779 of NC_083605.1, forward strand.
GAGTAAAGGTGTGTCTTATGCTCTCCTCCGGGAAGCTCACTCCGTGAGATGCACTTCACTACCTATGACTTTACTAATTTTTGTGAGTGAATATTCTTTGAGATCTACGTATCGCATGCAGCCGCTGCCACGTATTTTAGGAAAAATCTGAGACAACATTAATAATTTATATTAAATAATTAAATGATAATTTATAGTGTATATTATATACCATATATAATATAATATATATACATTATATACATATACATATATGCCCAAAAATATATGTACTATGTTCGATCAGGTTCGGGTCAAGGGTCGACCACCATGGCCATGGCGACCACGAAAAAAGGAGCAACTCACACAAAGAACGAGTCAAAGGACTCGAGATCTAGATCGGTCACATGCAGTAGGCGGAGGAGGGCGAAGGGTCGGACCTTCGGTCTTATTGGCTCACGGTGGCAACAGGAGAGGTCCGAAGACCTCAGAACCCAATAGGTTCCTCCTCCGGTTACAACCAGAACCAATCCTACAAATCTGAGTGATATTAACCAAGTATATATAAATAAAAATAAAAATAAAAATATAACTTAATGTATATAAATATATGTATGCAGATTGTTTGTTATCAACTTGAGTATAACCAAAAGTTGATACATTATGATTGACTCATAATTAATTTATTAATTTGTTGATAATAATAATAATAATTAATATATTAATGATCTATAATCATCATGTTTGGATTATGGCATATCAGGTCTATAACTTATCACAATAACATTAATATATACAGAACATATATATGAAATTTTTGTTTTTTTTTTCTTTATTTATTATAATAGTTATCCTCGTGATAAAAATAAATAGGAAGACCAATAAAAAATAGAATAAAACACAATATATATTTATTTGTAATTATCCATTAATCAGGAAAATAAATAAATAAATAGATAAACATTACTTGTAAAATTAAATTCTCAAGGAAGAAAGGTCAACTATAAATTTTGTTTGTACAAGTGAACTGGTCAACTTTAATTAATTATTATGAAAATAGCAACTTGTCAATAACTTAACTGCCAACGAATATAGTAATTACATATTACCATTTTATAATAATTACACAAAATTTACATTTGATAATTAATTCAACAAAGTGACGTGGAAATTGACTTATCATAATTTATTTATTTTATATTAAAACGTATATTAATTTCTATAGAAGAAACATATTTGCTACTAGCTAGTTGGGCATTATAAAAAAGAAAATCAATAACATAATTCTTTAAATAACATCTGAAAATCATAACTATAATTAATAAGCGTGCACACGTTTCTTTTAATTCTGATTAATAAATTATACATATAATTTATTTTTTATCTTTTTTTTTGTTTGACATGATAATTTATTTTTATCTTAATTGTTAATAAGTGGACATAATTAGTTGTATTTTTCATTTTTTCTAAATCTTAGAAAATTAAATTAATTTTTAAATACATAAAACGTTGAGCGAAAGGAGTGTGTGTGGTGCATTTCACAGCTTGATAATTTGATATTAAAGATAAAAGAGCAATTTGCGGCGAAACTCCCTTATGTTTTGATTTTTATACACTTAACCCCCTTATCTTTATTTTTGGTGGCAAAACCCCCTTATGTTTTAATTTTTATACACTTAACCCCCTTATTTTTTTTTTGTGGCAAAACCCCCTTATGTTTTAATTTTTATACACTTAACCCCCTTATCTTTTTTTTGGTGGCAAAACCCCCTTATGTTTATTTTTCTTTGCAAATTTGACACGCCAGTTAAATATTACCGTTAAATATCAACTGGATGACCACTGTATACACCTTTGTATATGTAACGGTAAAATCTCGAAGTCGATACAGTAGTAATCCAGTTAGTATTTAACGGTAATATTTAACTAAAACTTTAAATTTGCAAGGAAAAGTAAACTGAAGGGTTTTGCCACCAAAACAAAAGATAGAGGGGTTAAGTGTATAAAAATTAAAACATAAAGGGGTTTTGCCACCAAAAAAAAAGATAAGGGGGTTAAGTGTATAAAAATTAAAACATAAAGGGGTTTTGCCACCAAAAATAAAGATAAGGGGGTTAAGTGTATAAAAATCAAAACATAAGGGGGTTTCGGCTAAATGATTTTAATATTTATAATTTATATACATATCATTCTAATTAAAAAATTACAGTAAAAATATTTTATTTTACGATTTTGTTGCCGTTGTTATAAATATTAATAATTATGGGGATGTCCAAATCTTTTATTTATTACCATTAATTGTAATTAACATTCATCTTTTCTTAGTTTCCTTTTTTTTTTTTTAATTTCTTAATATCTCACTCTTGTATTTGTATAAATAGGGGTTCACCCCATTGGAATAAACAACTCAAAAATTCTCATTCACTTTCTCTTTCTCTCTTCATCTTCTACTTCTTTCTTCTCATCTACTTTATATTATTTTATATTATTTTATGACACGTTATCAGCACGAGTCTCTGCCCAAGCTTCAAGCATGAGTCTCTGCCCAAGTCCCAATGTAAGTATTTTGTTAAAGTTCTTGAATTATTTCAAAGTCACGATACACTAAATATATATTTATATATATACTTATCTGACTGAAACAATTTCAAGAATCCCTTTTCTTTTTATCTATATATCTATATATTATATATGTATGTATATGTTTTTATATATTTACTATTGATTTCATATATATATACATATTATATTCTTATCATTCATAATATTTACAATATATGTTTGCCTATGATATTATAGAGAAAATCTATATAAATTATACATATATCCTGAAGATTATGTATCCTCGATAAAATATTGCATATATCTTAAAGATTATGCATCATCGATAAAATATTGCATATATCCTGAAGATTGTGCATCCTCGATAAAATATTGCATATATCCTGATGATTATGCGTCCTCAATAAAATCTTGCATATATCCTGAAGATTATGCAAACGTAATATTCATTATATAGTTGATGGATATATAATGAAAGAGATGAATACATATTTATATATATGTTCTTGTATTCTTTGAGGACAATGAAAAGTAATCTAATATCGATATAGATTTTGACAAACATTTCCTGAAGTAAATGTTTTATATTTGTCAAAAAAAAAATGATTGTATTTATGTAAATACAACTAAAGAATCATTAAAAATGATTATTATTGATGCAATTTTATAGTGGGTTTTGAATACCTAAACAGAATGTTAAGAAAATTGCATTGAAACATCAAAGTATAAGAATAACAGTGAGCATGACTAATGTTATTTAAATACATGAGACATGTATTTATTGTTCATCATTCCCTGCAGAGAATGATACGAATTGAATTCAACTACTTTTAAAGATTGTTTGTATTAGTCATGTTACTATACATTGTTATTACTTGCAATGTTGGAAATTATTGCATGTGACATATATTAAAGATCAAATTTTGCATACATCTTGGAGATTATGCAAAAATTGTATTCATATATTCTTTGAAATATTGTTAAAGAAATTGCTGAGTAATTTCTTTTTATATATGAACAAGTAATAAATTTTTAAGAAATTTATAATAATGTTCTACTTGTTCAACGTCATTCCCCGAAGTGAATGTAATGATTTTAAACAATCGATGGCATTATTTACTCAAATATTTCCAGAAGAAAGTGGAAACAACCAAAAGATGAGATACCACACACAATCAAAGTGTATAAAATCTATATATCATGTGTGGAATTGAATAATAGTAGTCGCGTACCTGTAGTACGGACACACTTATAATCAAGATAAAAGTATATTTGATTATTGAATAGAATGTGAATTGTACAAATTTATTGTACATTTAGAATATTTAAATATCATTCCCTGAAGAGAATGAATAGACATGAAATTCTATTTCAAAGAATATAGATTTCACATATATTGGCAATGCCAGAAGTAAATTTATATATACATATTTTATTATTTCTTGAAATTAATAGTTTCAAACTATTATTGGTACAGGATATGTATATATATAGTTACTATATAATTCAGTTTGCATATTTCCAGAAGTGAATATATAACTTACTAATATTTGTTAGTGATCCAATATAATCAAAGTGATAAAGAATCACAAAATGATTATTTGAAAAGCTTCCTGAAGAAGTCTTACATACAATTGCTACTTTGAGTAGTAAAATATCTTTGTATGTACCTAGATGTATAACTTTTATCTAGTTATGAAAGTAATAAGAAATAACTTATTATATGTACTTATTATACATTTAAATATATAATATATCAAGTCATGATAGTTAGACTGATGAATAGTCTATTAATAAATTAGACGACTTGTTAAAAAGATATTAGGAAAAATGAATGGTATATTACGGTTATATCTATTTGACAATTACAATAACATGATGAAGTTGTCATGTATTTTTCAAATTATACACATCATTGAATTGATGATAGTGATTCCTGAAGAAATATAAAGTTTGATAAACATAATAGTGACTCCTGAAGAGTGTATATGTTTTGGAGAATAATATAATTATATTATTCGTGTATATAAAAATGAAACTTGTAATGATTATGTTGTAATGAATTTACATTACCTTTTGAAAGTTTCATTGAAATACAAATTATAGTGAACCTGAAGTTCATGAATTGAATTTTTTGACATGATCAATCATATGCAATAAATTGTCAAAGAATTTGACTAAATTTTGTTGAAGAACCAGAAGATTCTTCTCATTGTTAATTTATAAGGCTCAAAAGAAGAATGTGCATATATTTGCACATAGAAAATATTTAAATTATATTTCTTTAACAGTCTTGAGCTATTATTAGATTTTTATTGCATAGTTTCTTATCGATGTGATAAGATTATATGATCATGTATTTACAAAATGTGTAAATTTATGTATTTCTAATTATACATGTATGACTCATTCTTAGAAATGAATTAAGTTCATAATGATTGAACTTGAAACTAAAGTTTATTGAACTTGAAGTTCAATGTCATATAGTATATATGAGTTTAAATAAATATTGATTCATTGTGATATACTGAAATCCCTACAGGTATATTAATATTATTAGATATCACAATTTTTAAAAATTCTCTCGATCAGGGGGAGAGAAGCAGTTGGGATCGATAATAATTTTTGAAAATGATCCTTGCACAAAGTATATAAGAACAATATAGTTCAAAATGATATATACCAACTGCAAATCAATATTATTTAAAGTTGAGATAGAATGAGTTGAAAACGCCTGAAGCGTAAATGAACAATATAGAAATTATTAGTAAATGTTCATTTGATTTGCACTGAAATTGTTAAATCTAGAGGTACTCATGAAGATACCTTAATGTTATAAAGTATTGATGATTTAAAAATGATAACCGTGATGAAAACGGTACTCTAGAAGAGACTCCCAAGAGAAGTTAGACATAACACATTTGATCATAATTGAATCCCTGAAGTGATTCTATATAGGTACCTATAAATGATAAACATATTTGAAAAATATGTAATTTAAAGAGATCTCTATAAGTTATGTCAATATGGGAGGAAATTATCATATAATGAAATTTTTGTCGACAATAGATGTTGAATGTTTGCATATGCAATAAACTAACATGAGATAGCAAGGATCATGGTATTAGATTTGTCGAGAATTATCGACATACATTTTGATTTTTGGCCAAAATATTATGACGCAGTCCAGGCAAATTTACTCACATAAAGTGAAGTAAGACCTGTAGGGTGTGCAAATAAATATTTCTAATGAGAAATTTGCATATATGTATTTGTACATAATGAATTGTTGTACAAAGTTTGCATAGACATGAGATTGATTGAAGTAAGGCTTAAATATTAAGAAAATATAATCATGATTTGATTATAGCCTGGAATATATTTTATGAGGATTTATAAGCGTCACATAAATGTTGCAATAAAAGGTTATTTATTTGGAGCTCCTAATATAGTGAGAATTTGAAATAAGTCTTATCTAAAAATTCTAGAAGAATTTAATACATGTCTTAAGTGATATAAATTCAAAGTCGCGCGCACTATATGACAAAGATCTTTGTATGAAATAAAGACATGTAAGTAAATTATTATTTGAAAAATACCTATGGTTGTCTATGCAATATAAATTCGTAAATTATACGTTGTGATAGGCTCTTGAAGAGTTTTTGATTAATTGAAGAACAAACTTTTATTTCTTTTGTATTTCGAGAAATATTAATGTATAAAGTTTGTTCATTAGTTTGTTCTTAGTTTCCCTTTTTCTTAGTTTCTTAATATCTCACTCTTGTATTTGTATAAATAGGGATTCACCCCATTGGAATAAACAACTCAAAAATTCTCATTCACTTTCTCTTTCTCTCTTCATCTTCTACTTCTTTTTTCTCATCTACTTTATATTATTTTATATTATTTTATAACAGCCGTTATATTTTTTTAATAGTTAAGTGTTAATTAAGTTCTTTAAGTGTCAGTTAAAAAACACATATATATTTTTTTTAATTTATTTAATATGAAATTGTAAAATAATATATTTTTAGTGTCATTTATTATTAAAATTATATGTGTAATAATTATAAATATTAAAAAAAAATTATTACAAATATTTTAAAAATAAATAAAATAATAATTGTTATTTATTATAAATAATAAATTAAAAGGATGAAAGTGAGAGGCGAAAGCGATCGTGGAGGTTTTAAAAAAAAGGTTGTTTGGCCTCGAAAAGGAGACAGTGTTGTAATTTTCTCGACCCCATTTGGAGGGAATAGCTAAGAAAGCTGTGATCTTTTCAACTTGACAAACTAAAAAGACTATTATTAATATTAATTATTATTATTATTATTATATAGTTTCTCTCTTCTTTCTATATACATAATACAAATTCAATTGCATTACATAACTTTTTCTTCATAATCACTCTTACAGGTATATATTTCTTCTTTCTTTCTGGTTAATCATCTTTGGGATTCTTGAATTATGTTTTTTGCTTTTTTTAATGCTGTGTGGCATTTGTGAATTGGGTTTTCAGTTTGGTACATTTTCGTCTCCTTTTCAATTATTGAATCATGTTTTTTGTCTTTTTGGGACTTTATTTTTCAAACAGTAATGCAGCTGTGAACTGGGTTTTGAAATTTATGCATTTTTGTTGAGCTTTTTCTTATACTTGTTTGGTTGATGAGAAAACATGGGAAAAAAAAAATAGAGAGAAAGCGATGATCTTTAGGAGCCGTGTTTGTCTTTCTTGGTGTTTTCTCTGCTTTCCATTATCTCCCAAGTCCTTTGCATCTAGTTTAAAAGATGAACAATCCAATGATTTTCATGCATTTTCCCAGCTACCAAAAGGGGCAAACTTGATTTTGACATCTCTCAGAATTTGAGCATGATTTATTAAAGATGACTTGTTGGTTTATAAATGGTTGGATATTCTGCATTATTTAATCAAGTACTGTATATTGAAAATGATTAATTTGATTTTCAAAAACAATTACTGTTTATAGCTTAGCCAGCTTGATCTCTCAGTTCAAATTTCCTGAAATGAGATCTTACTTTTATGCAAAGAGAATCTAAAGACATGTATGTAATAATTTATTTCATGTGAGAAAAGTTAGGAACAAGAGCCAAAGTAATGAGTAAAAGGTCAGTTTTTGTGTTTTTTCTGTTACTTGATTTACAACATGAGTTCCTTGAAATATGTATTTTATATTTAGATTATTCAAGGGAAGACCAGATCTGAACCTTTAATACTAAAGAACTAGATACTGTGCAGCTAAAGTTTCCACCACATAAATCCACTGATTTTTAGACACTGGGAGCCATATTCTGCTTGCTTGGTCCCACTAGAATCTGTATCTGAATACTTAATAATTATAGTAATGTAGTAGCCCTTAGAAGATTTTGGTTATGGGTGACTGTATGTCTAGCCATTCCTATATCATATGGTCCATAGGGAGTGATAATATGGTGTGTGTGTGTAAGGAAATATTTACATATCACTGATCATCACTGGTTTTGTTTACTGTTTCTGCAGCCCTTAATAGTTTTGATCTTGAGTTATGCTTCAATAATGGGCTGTTATCCATCCAAGCAAGTGAAAACGCCTGGCTATGAAGAGCCTACTGTTCTTGCAGCCGAAACACCATGTGAGTTGCATAAAAACCACTGTCATAATCTCATATCTGAATTAATAAAAACTCTTGTTTGTTTAACTTATTATCAGCACCATTTTGGAAAAATTTCAAGAGATGTCATTGTAATTTGCAAGAGTTTTCGATTCAGAAGAGATTGTGTGATTGTTAATGTTTTGAAACAACATCATGACTCCATTGTCAAGAACTAGACATGGGAATAAACAATTGATCTATTTTCCAATTTTTTGCAGTCACAATAAGTGAAGTAGAAGCTTTGTATGAGCTTTTTAAAAAGTTGAGCAGCTCTATAATTGACGACGGTCTTATCCATAAGGTGCATTTCCTAAGGTCACATTTTGTAAAGTGACTAATAAATTAGCTTCATATTATATCAGCTATGCTATATTACTGCTCTGAAATAAAATTTTCCATCTTGTCCTTGTTTACCAGGAAGAATTCCAGCTTGCACTTTTCAGAAACAGAAATAGAAGGAATCTTTTTGCAGATAGGGTGAGTAATGTTGGCTCCTCTTCAATATAATATGGCATCTAGTAGTTCATGGCTCTGTGAAATGTTCCAATATCAATGGTCATGTCTCTTGGAAACAAATGGTTTGATTATCTATCATTCTAAACTGAGTTATTTTGAGTGTTCTTGTAGATTTTCGATTTGTTTGATGTTAAGCGTAATGGGGTTATTGAGTTTGGAGAATTTGTTCGATCACTCGGTGTCTTTCACCCAAATGCAGATGTTGAAGACAAAATTGCATGTAAGTTAAAGATTTCTAGTACTTTTATGTTCTAACTGTTGCCACCATTAGAATAACAAAACAGAAGCCAGAACTAGTTAGTCAAAGAAAACCATACATTACTTTCTTCTAATTGACTAAGTTGGTGGATGGGATTTATCTTTTTGCAGTTGCTTTTAGATTGTATGATCTGAGACACACGGGCTATATCGAGCGCGAGGAGGTGAGTACAGCAAAATATTTTATTTCCTTACCTTCTCATTGTTTTCTCTAAAGGTTTCGCTTTATCTGAGTTACTAAATGTGCATTTTATTGACAGTTGAAGGAGATGGTTTTGGCCCTTTTGCACGAATCAGATCTAATACTTTCCGATGATGAAATCGAACAAATTGTGGATAAGGTGCAAATTTGTATTTATTTATGTAATCAAGATCCTTTCTTTTTTCAACCAAACACTTCTGAAATCTTTATTTTCTTCAGACATTTGGTGATGCTGATTCAAAAGGCGATGGAAGGATCGACCAAGAAGAGTGGAAAGCATTTGTGTTGAAACATCCTACTCTGATAAAGAACATGACTTTACCATATTTAAAGTGAGTAATAAATTGTGTTAAAAGGCGCCATTGATCATCGAAAAAATCTGAGCTTCCATGTTGGAGTTATTTGTTCTTATTCCAATTACGAAACAGCTCATTGCATTTGTGTTTTCTCCATTTTCAGGGATATAACTCTAGCTTTTCCTAGCTTTGTGCTGAGCTCTGAAGTAGAAGATTCAGAAATATGAGGCATAAAGATATAAATATGAAGAGGATATCAACAATGTATCATCCTTCTATGATGAAGCAATTCAAAGATGAAACAGCTTCATAACTAAGATGACATTACAAGGAATGGAAAATTGAGGAAACCTGCAAAATAAATCATTCCTTGAGCTGCAAGTTACGACCGCAATCTTCGAAATCTCATCTAGTTGGTCAGATTGCAGAACTAACAGAGAGCTAGGGAAAAGTTGTAAATAAAATCATATATGTGCAAGTTATTGTCATTTGGAACCTCTTTCCTTTTTTAATGTTTGGCATAACTAAAGAAAGCAAAAATAAAAACTCCTCAATTTGTGTTGTTATTAGTTAATAATAGTAAATGATTGTATGGTAATTATAATAAGGATAATTAGGATTTTTGATCCTTAAATTTTGACATGTATTAAATTATGTTCTTTGGATTTTTCTGGCCCCTTAAATTTTTTTCCAGAATTATTGAGATTGTTGGATTTAAGGATTTTTATCAAATTTTATTTAATTTTACTAATTCGGTGGATTCTCAATGTATTAAATTATGCTTCTTAGACTTTGATACCCACCAAATTATGTCCCTTAAACTTTGACACGTATTAAATCATGTCCTTCAAACTTTGATTTATATTAGACTTTTCTTACTAAAATTAGATAAAAATCCTTAAATCAAATAATTTCAATAATTCATTAGAAATTTTTAACTGCCTTAAAAATTCAAGAGCATGATTTGATACATGTCAAAGTTTAGAGGACAAAAATCTTAATTAACCTTATAATAATAATAATAATAATAATAATAATAATAATAATAATAATAAAATCTTTCTTTCTTCTAGACTAAACACACATCTTACTTTATTTTATTTTCATTCCAAAAATTTATATGGATACCTTACTTTAATAAGTTTTATTTTATGTAAAATGTACATTTTTTTTAAAGTTTACTATTCATGCTTTACATTTATAGAATATTATTAATTGCTTTAAATATATTTTATTAATTATTTTGAGTTTGGGTCTGGGTTTGGGTCTGGGACTGGGTCTGGGTCTGGGTCCGGGTCCGGGTCTAAGTCCAGATCCGGGTCTCGTGTCCATGTCCGGGTCCGGGTCTCGATCTAGGTCCCAAGTCTTGGGTCCGGAACTCGGGTCCTAGGTCTGGGTTTGGATCTGGGTCAGAGTCTGGGTCCCGTGTCTGAGTCTGGGTTCGAGTCCAAGTTCAGGTCCGGGTTCGGGTCTTGGATCCCGAGTCTCGGTTTGGGTCTTGGGTTTCGGTCCGAGTCCAAGTCTCGGGTTAGGTCTCCAGTCTAGGTCCGAGTTCGGGTCTAGTCTGGGTCTACGTTCGGATCGGGTCCGGATCCCGGGTCTGGGTCCTAAGTTCGGGTCCGGGTTTGAGTTTGGTCTCGTGTCCAAGTTTGGATCTTGGACAGGTTCGAGGTCTGAGTCTTGAATAAAGTTTTTTTAATATATTAAAATCGAATCGAATTAGATCCGATTCGGAAAAAAATTAAGCGAGATAGAGCGGATCTAATCATCCAATAAGTATCCGAATATTTTGGGTCATAAGTGATCTGTCAGATCGGAACTCTGACCTATTCCAACTAAATGGATCTTTTTGACATCCCTAACCAAAACAATAAAAATACCTATTACATTCAAAATCACCAAAATCCTTTCATTCACTCTTCTCACAGATCATCGCTCACTTTCTAAATTCAAAAACATTAAATAACATCACATTGAGTTTATTTAGGTATTTTATGAACTCATTTATCATTTTTTACTCTCGTTTTCTTTGAGTTGTGTTATAAACATAACAACCTCAGTTTGAATCAATCAAGCCTTAATTACAAAACCAAAAATTAAAATAAGATAATGCAATGAAAGGAAATTAAGAATAGAAAAGTAAGCAACAAGCAAATTTAAAGGGGTTCGAACGTTCCTCTACAATTTGTAGAAAGCCTATTCTCTTTGAATTCCTTCCAAAGAATCCTCCTTTTACTATGATAATGTCAAATTACAAATTTTGGTTTAAGATAACTTAAATTGTTACAATGATGATCTTCTCCTTTGAGCAACATCCAATTAAAGCTTGAACACTTAGAAAACTTCCTTGAAGATCTCTTCTTCCCTTTGATTTCTCAATTTTGTTCATCTATCTTCATCTTTAACATTCTTGCTACAAGTTACAATTAAATCTCGCCATACATTAATAGTTCTCTCAGTTCTCTCTCTAATTATTTTCTATTATTTTACAATTAATGAATAAAGGCTTCCGTTTCTAATAAAATTAACAACTTATTGCTAACCGAATTAACTAACTCTAAAATATCTAACCCGAATTGTCTTGAAACATGCCATGTCATCAAAGTCGTTAATTGTTTGGTTTATTTAGGTTTGATATAACAAGTTTTAGTTTGGATTTGTTAGAGTTAGTTAAAAATGTTTGTTAATACTGGTTTAGTGAGTTAATCGTTGTTGTTTCTGTTGTATTTTATTGTTTAGTTGTTCTCTTAACAGCCTTTTTGTAAGTATTAGCTAATTCTCATTAGGTTGCTTACTAGTTAAGATTATGTTTAATAGAGGTGTAAACATTGTATTATATTTGACTTAAAAAATAATTTTATGATATATTTATATTAATTTATAGCATTGTGCTCCAATGCACAAATACAAACTTGATGAAAAATTTAATAATTTTCTTAAGAGCATAAAAAAAAAAATTCTATCATTAATTTTATTATTATTTTATCGTATAAACAATAAAAAATGTAAAAAAATTATAATTTAATCCAATAATTGAATTTAATAATGAAATATAAAAATAAAATAAAAGTAAATAGTGCATTTATTGTGATGTAAATTTTACATAATATCATATTATGATCTAAATTTAGATCAATTTTTATTATGTAATAAATTTAGATCGACTTTTAACTCACTATTTGAGCAAATTTTTTATAAAATAAACTATATTTTAGTAATAGATCACCAATTTACATTTATATTAAAGATGTTCTTAGTACTCTATAATACTTTAACAATTCTTCACTACACCAATAATAAAATGAAAATTTTGTTAAATGTGCTATCTTAAAAGGATTCAATGTTATTATTTTTTTTTTTTTGGAACTGGTTAAATGTGCAAGATACTTAAAATGAAAATTTTGTTATTTAGTGAGATTATTAAGTCAATGTTTGACTACGTTCTTATACTTTTTTCAAAGAATTTGTGAAGTACAAAGTTGTAAATCTCTTTATTTTGTTAACATTTTAAATTGTCTCATTTATTGAAGATGATCAAAACAAAAAGAAAAACATATTAAGCCTGTCTATGGTGATACACCTATTCTTTACTTTGTTGGCAATGCAGTCCTCTTGTGTCACTTACATAAGAAAAATCCTCTTTTCACATATTCTTCTCCCAAATTGAAAGTAATACTTTGACTTAGAATGCATTTAAGGGCTAAGGAACAACCAAAACACCTATAAAATAAGTAAATATATTTAGAGAGCTAATTTTAAGAGTTTTCAACATTCTTCAATCATCTTTTCCTCGTTCTTTTTATTATTTGGTATGGTTATGACGGTTAAACATTCTCAATTATTATTTTATTTGCACTTAATTTTTTAAATTTAAATTTTGAAAATAAAATCCTCTAAACTACTAAATTATTAGCAAATTTAAGAGTAAATGGCGGTAAAACTCCAAAAATTTTCATTTTGATTTCACTTAACTCCCAAAACTCAAATTTGAGCGGTAAAACCCACAATACTCGTATTCTTTTAGCAATTTAACATTTCCGTCCATTTTAGGTGTTAAGTGCCATGTTGGATTGAACACAGTGTACACGTGGCACAATTTTATTGGTCCACGTAAAAAATTATTTAAAAAAATTAAAAAATTAAAATAAAATTAATTTAAAATTAAAAAAAAATTATAAATAATAAATAATTTCTTTTTTTTTTCTTTCTTTTTTTCCTTTATTTTTTTTTTCTTTTCTTTCTTTTTCTTCTGCAGTACCTCTCTCTCTCTCTCTCTCTCTCTCTCTCTCTCTCCCCCATTTTGTGCAACAACCAAAAAACTCAAAGCTTTCTCTCTCTAAAACCTCCCCAAAACCATGGCTTCCAATCCAAAACCCCACCAAGCTTTGATCTTTCTCCTTCAACTCTTCTTCTTCTTAGTCTCTACAACCACCGGTACCTCATCTTCTTCTTCACCTCCGGCACCGACTGTCTTCGACATCCTCCGGCCTTGACGAACCCAGAACTTGCTCCTTTCTCGGTTCACACAACCCAAAAAACTCACATCTCAAACTCAAGAACACAAGAACACGAACCCAGAAATTTCTAGCTCACAAAACAAAACCCAGAAAATTTCTTGCAAACTCTCGGGCAAACTTACCACACCAAACTGGCAGTAGCTCCAAGCTCGTTCTTCTGCGCCGCCCACCCGAATGGCTGCCTAGCTGATGAAATCCCAGCTCCATACTTGTCGGGCGTGCGAAGAGGCAATCACTGGATCTGCAACTCTGGTTTTGACCTTACTCGGAGTCTTATCAACCTTACTCCGACCACTGCCCATTTCTTGTTCTTGCGTTAGGTTTAGGTTAGGATTTTTTTTAGGGAAGAAGAAGAAGAAGAAGAAAGAGAAGGAGGGGGTTAGGGAATGGAATTGGGAAATAGGTTTTTTTTTTTTTTAATTTTTATTTTTAAAGAAAAATAATTTTTTTATTTTATATTTTTAAAATAATTAATTTTTTAATTTTTTTAAATAATTTTACGTGGACTAATAAAATTGTGCCACGTGTATATTATGTCTACGTGGACAATCCAACCTGGCAGTTAACAGCTAAATTTGGACGGAAGTGTTAAATTGCTAACAGAATACGAGTATTGGGGGTTTTACCGCCCAAATTTGGGTTTTGGGGGTTAAGTGAAACCAAAATGAAAGTTTTGGGAATTTTGCCGCCATTTACCCCAAATTTAATATGCTACATACAATTATATGTTAAAGAATGTTGACCCTCAAAAGTCATATAGATAAGTGGTTAAAAAAGTGTATGTATAGCATAGAGACAAAATAATAGTCACCACCGTAGAATTATTCTACAAATGTAATACAACCAAAAATTTTAAATAATTAAAATAACAATATTTCTAAATAATAAAATAGAACAAAACATCATGAAAATAAATACACAAAACAACTAAGTATTACAAATTCAATACACAAAAAATCTAATAAAATATAATTAATATATATTATATTTTTCAATATTTTTATTATATAAATAATTTTTTAACATTTATTAATTGAATTGGATCGATTTTTAATTGGATTTCGAGATTGACATCTAATAACTAATTCAATCAAATAAGAATCTAACTTTAACATCCAATCCAAAATTGTAATTGGAATTTTTAACTTTTTGTAATTGGATTGAATTGAATTGGATCGATTCGATTCAATTGGATTGGATTAAATGATACCCACCCCTATTTATTTGTTCCTAGTTCCCATTTTTAACTTCAATATTTTTATTTGATTTTACCAATGTAAAATAAATAAATAAAATGAAGTAAATAGAATAGAAATGAGATTTTAGTGGATATAGAGAATCTTCAAACAAAACATATACTACAAATAAAGGAAATTAAGCCATTTGGTCAAAATGAATGGTTATTTTGATTAAACCGTTATGAATTTATCTGTAACCGAGAATTAAAATTATGTAATTACACCGCAAATTAATCATTTATGAATATATATTTTTTTTTGAAACAAAATTTATAAATGTTCTTTTTTTATCTCAAAAAAAAAGTCTCTTTTTCTTATTTGACAACAAATTCAGTCTAGTTTAGTAATTTTCATCAATAGATAAATGAGAGTTATATTTGCACCCCTTAAACTTATAAATACACCCTATTATTAAAAAAAATATAAACTTAAATAATTTTTAAAAATTACTCTTAATATTTTTTTAAAAATTTTTCTTCACATTATTTTATGTTAATTTTAATACTTATTTTGATTTTATTTTCATAATTTTTTTTTTTCTAACTCATGTGTATTTTTTTTTAAAAAAAAATTCACATAATTTTTTATTTTAATTTTTTTATCATAATATTTAAAATACACTTTATTTTTGTTTGATAGGTATATTTTTTAAGAATATGAATTGAAAAAAAAAAGTTAAAAAAAAATTAGTACAATTAAAAATATAAATTTTATATAAAATAAAAATTATCAAAATGAGGTAACTTTTTGGGGTGTAAATAAAATTTCCCTAGATAAATGGGGAAAAAGAAAAAGAGTAAGAGAACGAACACGCGCTTTTAGTGCGTGAAGTAAACGCGTCTCAACTTCAAGTTCCTTCCTTCAAAGATGAACAAAAACTAGCAGTAGCAGACACCGAGTGAGATAGAAAGGAACCGAGTTGACTCACCTCACCATATTCTCCCATTAGATCTATATTTATATATATATATAATATGTTTTCTATTCCTCATTACCCTTTTTATAATTCTTATTCAAATATAAATACTATATACGACAATAATATAACTTTGTAGACAATCCAAATTCCCATATCTTCTTCTTCCTTTCATGGCCGATCGTTTTCTCAGGTCCCATTTCATTTTTCTTTTAAAAAAAAGTTTAAACCTTTGTTTTTATTGTCTTTTCAAGTTTATCACTTTTCAATTGATTTAACTTTATTTTTCTTTTGGGTTGTGTGTGGTTGTGATGCAGTTTCATATTCTGTGATCGGATCCACTGGATACCTATCCTTGGTGTTGAAAAAGGACTGATTCGAGGGATTTCTTGGTAGGTAATTGCTGTTCAAGATTAATAATCAGTCTTAATTCTCCATTTTATGCTTAAAAATCTTTAGTCTTCTGCTTGATGAAACTGAATGGGAATTATTGATTTGTAAGTTTATTATTTGGGTTGTAATTATTTTTCTGTAATTTCGATTTAGTTTCTGCTGTTTGGTTGCTGAGAAACTAGTTGAGAAATGTGTGGATAATGTTGATTTGGGTATTTAAAATTAGTATTTTTTTTATAATTATTTTGGTGAAAAGCTTGGAATTGGAAAAAAATGTTTAAAGGGTTTTTATATTGGATTCTTGTTCCATCTTACAAAATCATATTCATACTTAACTATGAACTATCAACCACCTTAGTAAATTGCTAGATTAATTTTCATATGGAGTATAATGAAGCCTTTTCACATTTGGTTCTGAAATTTTCTATTTAGCTAATTAGAATTGAGATTTGACAAATTTAAGCTTAATGGTTTTTACCAGTTGTTGATTTGTTTTTCCTGTTATTTTGAATTTCAGATTAATGATCTGACCAAGTTATCTGATTTGTAATGCAATCATTTGGTGATGACAATAAGAAAAATCTGAAGCGTTCGAGATCCAACTCTTGCAACATGCCAGTCACAGACTCCAACATTGTTGATGAATGTAATCTTTTCCCTGTTGAAGAGATTGTACAGTACCCATTGCCCGGATATGTTGCCCCAACTTCAATCAGTTTTAGTCCCGATGATAGTATTTTAACTTTTTTGTTTAGTCCTGATCAAACTTTGAGTAGGAAAGTTTTTGCTTATGATCTAAAAAGTTCCAATCAAGATTTGTTTTTCAGTCCGCCTGATGGCGGGCTTGATGAGAATAATATTTCCCCGGAAGAGAAGTTGAGGAGAGAGAGGTTGAGGGAGCGGGGATTGGGAGTGACACGCTACGAATGGGTGAAGACGAGCTTGAAAAGAAAATCAATTATGGTGCCATTGCCAGCAGGGGTTTGTTCCTAAATTATTCCTCTACAATTTCTTTTTCATATCTTTATATTAATATATAGAGATTAGACAAGTATAGAGCTTTTAGAAATTTTCATGAATTTTGCTAATATAGCTTTTAAGGATGCTGTTTTTAATACCTTTATTGCAAGTTGGGATTTAGTGAAAGTGGAATATTTGTACTAGAATCTAGTATTTATTCATGAAGAAAGTCATGCTTTTTTCCCAAAGTATCTATCTCAAATTCAAATAAGCTTGTTTATTAGGAAACACAAAGTTATTCTCTATTGTTTATTCTTTTTTTTTTTTGGCTTGAACATTTCTCATTTCTTATAACTCTACTCTCATTTTGTAACACATTGAGTTACTTTTACTGTAATAATTTTTCCTGTGAAACAGCAATACTCTATATGCATCTCTTACTTTAGTGTTATTTACATTGACAGATATACTTTCAAGATCTTTCCAGTTCAACGCCAGAGCTTAAACTTCTGAGCACCCCTTCTTCGCCAATTATTGACCCACATCTATCCCCTGATGGTTCAATGCTTGCTTATGTTAGAGATTGTGAGCTGCATGTTCTAAATTTGCTGTACAATGATACAAAACAACTAACATTCGATGCTAAAGAAAGTGGCGTGGTAAGGTTTTATACAAGATTATTTGGAATCTGGAGTTTCATTCAGCTGTAATCTATGTAGAAAGTTCACTTTTAGATTTCGGCTTTTGACTGATTAAACTCAAATTTTCTGTTTTTTGTAGACTCATGGACTTGCTGAATATATAGCTCAGGTGAGAATATCATTTGAACAACCCCGAAATTCCCCCTCATAAAGTGTACTTTCTTTGAATTTATAGGGTCTTGTAGGTTTGTCCTGTCTTTGATGGTTATGACACATTCTTTTGTTTCAGTAACAAGAAACTAATTTCAAAATGCAAGTGATGCTTTGTTTCTTTTTTCTAGGATTCATGAAATTGTTTCAGAGATTTCGAAATGTATTCTTATTACAGGAGGAGATGGACAGGAAGAATGGATACTGGTGGTCACTAGACGGCAGATATATTGCATTCACAGAAGTTGATTCTTCTGAGATACCCCTTTTTAGGATTATGCACCAAGGTAAAAGTTCTCTTGGTTCCGATGCACAGGAAGATCACGCGTATCCATTTGCCGGAGCTTCAAATGTCAAAGTTCGTCTTGGGGTTGTTTCTTCTGTTGGAGGTCCTGTTACTTGGATGGATCTTTTATGCGGAGGAAAAGATCAACCAGAAAATGACGAAGAATACTTGGCCCGAGTAAATTGGATGACGGGAAATGTGTTAACCGTGCAGGTTTTGAACAGATTGCACACCAAACTAAAGATCCTACAGTTTGATATCAGAACAGGCGAAAGAGAAGTTATGTTGGAAGAAGAACATCCCACTTGGATTAATTTACATGACTGTTTCACCTCGTTGGATAGAACAAGCACATTTTATGGTGGATTTATCTGGGCAAGTGAAAGAACAGGTTTTCGACATCTTTATCTTCACGATACAAATGGAAACCTCTTAGGAGCTATAACTGAAGGAGACTGGATGGTGGAACAAATTGCCGGTGTCAATGAAGCTTCAGGGCTAGTGTACTTTACCGGAACCTATGATGGGCCCTTAGAATCTAACCTTTATTGTGCTAAACTCTTCAGAGATGAAAACGAACCGTTGCAGGCCCCAGTGAGACTAACTCATTGCAAGGGGAAGCATGTTGTTGTCCTTGATCATCATATGAGGAACTTTGTCGATATTCACGACTCACTCGACTCTCCTCCTAAGGTTTTACTACGCTCCTTGCATGATGGTAGCTTAATAATGTCACTGTATGAACAGTCATTCACAATTCCAAGGCATAAAAAGCTTCACCTTGAGCCTCCAGAAATAGTTCAGTTACAGGCTAATGATGGATCTCCATTATATGGGGCTCTATATAAGCCTGACGAAACAAGGTTCGGACCACCACCTTACAAAACTATGATCAGCGTCTATGGTGGACCGTGTGTACAGCTTGTTTCTGATTCTTGGATAAACACAGTCGACATGAGAGCACAGTATCTGCGAAACAAAGGGGTATTAGTATGGAAGGTAATTACTTAGCTTATTACACAGCATTTAATATTTGATTTGTTATGTTTCAGGTCATAATCATAGCCATTTACTTGTTTTTTACAGTTGGACAACAGAGGAACTGCTAGACGAGGATTGAAGTTCGAAGGTTCTGTTAAGCACAAGTTCGGTAGCGTTGATGCTGATGATCAACTAACTGGGGCAGAGTGGCTTATCAAACAAGGTCTAGCAGAAGCAGGACAGATTGGATTATATGGCTGGAGCTATGGTGGATATCTTTCAGCTATGACTCTAGCCAGGTATCCCGACGTCTTCCAATGTGCTGTTGCAGGCGCACCAGTTACCTCATGGGATGGATACGACACTTTCTACACCGAGAAGTACATGGGACTGCCATCTGATAATGCGATGGCTTACGAGTTAGGATCGGTTATGCATCATGTTAACAAGATGAAAGGTCGCCTGCTGATTGTTCACGGTATGATAGACGAAAATGTTCATTTTAGGCACACTGCTAGGCTTGTGAATGCGCTTGTGGCTGCCGGGAAGCCTTATGAACTTCTGATATTTCCAGACGAACGCCACATGCCTCGCGGGCAAAGAGATCGAATTTATATGGAGAAGAGAATTTGGGACTTCATAGAGAAAAATCTTTGAGAGCTTAGCTAACTTTTGTGTGAATATATGATGCTGTTTGGAATAAGTTGGTTATTTTCCATTTTGTAATAACAATTAACAATAACACATATCCAGGTAAATTACCATATGTTGTGGAACAATATTGTTATACTGTGGAATTCATTCTAGAACTGACTCTAATTAACAATAACACATATCCACTTTTTTTTTCCTTCTTTCAAGCACACAACTTTTTTTCTTTGATTTGACTAAGGCTTCTTCATTAGAGGCGTGAGCAAATAGGTGGATCAAAGGCGAAATTATAAATTTTATGGGTTTTTATACTTTTTTTGTGCAAAAATGAGGTTTTTTTTTTTTTTTTTAATTTTTCGAAAAAGTTATTTTATGGAAAAATTAAAGAAAAAGTTGAAGAATATGGGAAAATCAAGTAAGGGTAATCTGATACTCTTATGGTAATGAGAGGGGTAACCAGTTACCATAAAAGGCTAACCAGATAAATTGTATTTGAGATTTTTCTTTTAAGTTGATTTTTTTTTTTTTTTAATAAAAAAAGTAATTAATTGGTATTTTAGCAGCTTATTTTTCTATCTAGAAAAATTTTAAAGTTCGGGAAGTGAGATTTTTCAAATTTTTCTCAAATTCTAATATTAATTATTTTAGATTCTAGTATTTTAGGCTGATATGATACTGGTATTATTATAAATAGGTTAGTTAGAAATATTTTTGTAATTATTTTATATTTTAGGTTAGAATTGTAAAACACTAAAACTTCTTAACTTTTTTTTACATGTTTTGTTTTCTAGGTTGTAATGGTATGTATCATAACGAGTTTAGAATGATCTAGATTTTTTTTAGATGATATTTTTAGTGTGGAGTGACTTTCGTTAAGGATTACACAAGTTTTATTTTGTGGGTGGTCACTAACAAGTTTAAATTTGTTGATCCCCAAATTGAAGAAGCTGCGACTTTTCAGTTGACTATAGAGAAAACCATGCTTTGAAACGCCATTTGCGTTAATTGAGAGTGACTCGGAGATAGTTATCAATGAGTTGAATGGAACCAGTTTGAGTTGGGGTATTAGTAACTATATTCACCAATGTAATATGCTCTTTAATTTATTTTGAAGTTGTAATTTTTTTTTTATTTCCAGATTTTATAACTTTACAACCCATAATGTGACTAAGTGGGCTTACGCCAACAATGTAATTGGCATGATTGACCCGCCAATCATCCCGACAAATATTATTTGTAATGACTGTAAGGTCTAATTTGTTTCTATCTATAAACTATTTTCCTTAAAATAAAAAGATATTTCTAGTCTATTGTCTAATTTTCTTAAGACATTCCTGATACATATACATTGTTCGATCAATATGGCTGCACGCGTATTGATTAATTTTGTATGTACTCAGAGTCGATCCTGAGTTTTGTATTAGGCCTTATGAAAAGTAAATTTTTTTGAAGCCCTTATTATATAAATAGATGGTATTTTAAAAAATCATTAAAAAACATGTGTATTTTTTAAAGAATCTTTTCTTTATTTGGGTCTCTAGATTAGTGGCTTCTAGGCACAGGCTTAGCCTGCCTTAGTCTAGGGTCGGTCATGCCTGGAGTTAGAGTAAATAATGAGCTAATTTTGATGGAGAATTTTCTATCTTTTGTTTATAATATACTAAACGCTTTTTTTTCATTGAAAGTTTATTGTTCAAGAAAAAAAAAATTACGAAACATATTCAAAAGAAAAAGAGAGAGAAAGTTTAGATACATAAATTTTCAAATTAATAAGTTCACTAATTAATAACATAATTATTTTTTTTTGAAAAGGAATCTGAGAAATTCCATTAAAAGGCATCAAGCTAAAAGATCGGGATACAAAAGATAGGCAATTTAAACAGCTAAATCAGCGGGCAAGCCCGACCACCACACCCGAGCCTCATCTAAATCTAATGCTCGTTTTGCTAAAGAATGAGCAACATGGTTTTTTGACCGATTACAATGCGACATGAATATGCTACTGAAAGAATTCCTAATATGATTAATTTCATTGAGAATAATACCAAACTCATTGAGACAAGGGACCTTGCTATTGACAGCAAGAACTACCCGCTGACAATCAGAAAAGACAGTATTCACCGTATACCCCATCTGCACGCAGCAAGGAAGCCCATAGAGCAAAGCTTTGGCTTCGGCAACGTGCGGTTCCAACAATCCCACACAAGGAGTCGCACTCAAGAATAGGACATGCCCCATACGGTTGGAAACCAAAGCCCCCATCCCTATTTTTGATTCTCAACACACACCTCAAAATCCACAAAAAGATTGAACTCACCAAGAACTAGGCCAGTCTCAATTGAGGCCAGTCGATTACTTGCATTGCCAGAGACCGGACCCATATGAGCTGGCTCAACATTATTAGCATCTTGATATTTCCATAAATAATCCATGGCCCAAGCACTAACCATGTTATCAGAGAGGTTCTTGCGATCATGCAAAAATGTATTTCTCCTATTCCAAATATGCCAACTAAGGGTTATAAACTGCTCAAGTTCCTGTCTTTTCAAGATATCCATACACCCCAGTAACAACTCATAATAGCAAGAAGCGTCCTTCAAGGAGTCGAGGCCACTCAACAACCAATCCGAATGAATAAACTTAAGAGAAGGGCAGAGCCACAGAGCATGAATAGTAGTTTCGTTATTCTGAGAGCAAATTGGACATATTATCGAAACCTTCATACCATGGCGAGATAAGTTGGCATAAGCCGGGATGAAATTCAGACATGCCTTCCACACAAAATTTTTTATCTTAGGCGGGAGATTCAGCTTCCAAAGAATTTTCTATCACCGAGAAGAACCAGAGGAGCCTGAAGCTTGGCCCCACCCTAACCTGGACATAGTGCTCCAATATCCACTCTAACCGAGAAAGAACCATTATCAGAGAAATACCAAATAAGCCTATCCTGACTATCAAACAAGGAGCACGGGATGGACAAAATGGCAGTAGCCTCCCCTACATCAAAACACTCCTCCACAAGATCAGAATTGCATCTTCCAAAATCAATTTTGAGGTCACTAACCCTTTGTAGGTGCGGCCCACCCGAGAAGGAGTACGTCTGACCCACATGATCCTTTGGGATCCAAACGTCTTCACGAATTCTGATTGACTCACCGGAGCCAACACTCCAACGACAGCCGTCCTTCTAGAGATCACGACCCCATAAGATACTTTTCCAAAGAAAAGAAGCACGCTTTGTCACTTCTACAGTTAATAGGGAGCCATTACCGAAGTAGAACCCTTTCATTACTCTGGCAGCCAGGGAGTCAGGCAAGTTATATAACCGAGCAGCCTGTTTAGCCAGAAGAGACTGATTAAACAAAAACATGTCTTGGAAGCCCATACCACCATCATTTTTATGCCAACAAAGGCGAGGCCATGTACACCAATGCATCTTTTCCTTATCATCGTCCCCACCCCACCAGAAAGTGGCACACATACGGTGAATCTCATTAATAATACCAACCGGTAAACGAAACAAGCTCATAGCATAAGTAGTAATGGCCTGGATAACCGATTTTAGCAACACTTCACGCCCACCAGAGGAGAAGAGCTTTGACTTCCAACCAAAAGTTTATTCCAAATCCTATCTTTAATCGACTGAAACAGACCACTTTTACTTTTACCCGCAAAACAAGGCAACCCAAGATATTTGTCATGACAAGGAACAAGCGGGACCCCGAGAATGTGGGCCAAATACTCACGAAAATCAAGAGGAATACTAGAAGAGAAGCATACCGCTAATTTATGCAAGTTCACAAGTTGTCCCGAAGCATTCTCGTACTGATGTAGAGTTTCTCTAAATCGAACACAACTAGCCACCGAGGCTTCTAGAAAGAAGAAACTGTCATCTGTAAACAAAAGATGTGAAATCACAGGACCCCTTCTGCCACATTGAAGACCCGAGATTGTCCCTCGACCAATATCATGCTTGATGAGAGAAGTCAACCCCTCAATACACACCAAAAACAAAAAAGGGGAGAGTGGGTCCCCTTGTCGCAAGCCTCGAGAAGGCGAGATATGGCCAATAATTTCTCCGTTAATGTTAATAGCATAAGACACCGAAGTAATACAACGCATAAGTAACCCAACCCAACCAGGGTGAAACCCGAGTTTAATTAACATACCGCGCAGTAAAGTCCAGTCGACCCTGTCATAAGCCTTAGCCATATCAGCCTTGTATGCCAGAAACCCTTTCCTTCCTCTCTTGTGCCTTTTAATAGCATTGAGACACTCAAAACCAATCATTGCATTATCAGTTATCAAGCGCCCCGGTATGAATGCACTTTGCTCCTCTGAAATAACATTCCCCAGAACCTCCCGCAGTCGATTAGTAATCATCTTACTAATTATTTTATACAGCACATTACAGAGGCTGATTGGTCGAAATTCACTAGTGAGGGTATGAGATTTGACCTTAAGAATCAAAGTAATAATGGTTTCATTAATAGAAGAAGCAGAGGCCGACCCATCAATAAAACTCAAACAAGCCTTACACACATCAGCTCCAACAATGTCCAATTTTTTTTGATAAAAACCAGCATTCATACCATTCTTACCTGGGCTCTTAGCTGGATGCATTTGAAACAGTGCAATTCGAACATCAGCTTCAGCAAAAGGTCTCATTAACACATCATTGAGCTCATTAGTTACCCTAGCTTGAATCGAATCCAACACCATATTTAGAACCTCATCAGGAGGACCATGAGAGGTGAACAAAGAGCTGAAATATTCCTCAAACACTACAGCGATGCCACGGGGCGACTTAACCCAAACATTATTCTTATAAAAAATTCCACCAATAGCATTTTTCTTTTTACGATGAGTAGCACTTTGATGAAAGAAAGCTGAGTTTTTGTCACCCAATTTCAACCAAGAGTTCTTAGCACGAGAGAACCAATACTTTTCGTCTTTGTAGAGCAGAACGTCAAGCTCTTTTTCCAATTTCTTGTAAGACAACCAATTGCTATCATTTAAGTTAGAGTCAAGCACCTCTAACTCCTTCTTCTTGCGGATAGCCTCGCTTGTCCTCTTGAAAACCATACCATTCCAATCATTAAGAGCCCCCGAAACACCCTTAATCTTTTGTTGTACACCACCAATATTAGTCGACTCAGATGACCCCCAGTGATTGCAATAATTTCCCGGCAACCAGGATCATTCGCCCAAGCCATTTCAAAGTGAAACCAGCCTTTTTGCTTAGGGCATCTCCTAGATTCACAAGCACGAAGGATACAAGTCAAGAGAGGTCTATGATCCGACCCCCAGAGCTTCAGGTGCGAGACATAAGAATTCGAAAACATTAAATGCCAGCTACTAGAACACACCATGCGATCCAGACGTTCTTGTAAGAATGAGCCATTCGTATGCTTATTACACCACGTGAAACGAGCTCCTTCATAACCCATATCAACAAGACCACATTTTGCCAAAACCATCCATAAGACTTTGAGCACAGACCGAACCACCACTTTTCTCATAGGAGAAAAGAATCTCATTAAAATCACCACCCCCAAACCAAGGTCCAGAATACCCATCAGCCAACCGCTCAAGAAGACACCAAAATTGGGACCTAAGGTGCGCCTCCGGTTGGCCATAGAACCCAGTATAGAGCCACCATAAATCACCATGCGAGCACACCATAACGTCGATATGGTTGCGAGAATAACCCTTAAGCACCACAGTAACATTACTACTCTAGAATAGACACAACTCGCCACTACTACCGATTTTCGCAACCACTAACTTTCCAACAAAGCCCAATCTAACCCACATAACTTCAAGAACCAAGTGAGTCACAAGCGTTTCCGACAAAAAATATTATTTGGAGAAAATTCTTTGACATGGGAACTAAGAATTTGGAACGTTCGGTCATTTTCAAGACCCTGAACATTCCAAGCCAAGCAATTCAATTATCTAATTATCTTTTTTTTTTTGCTGTAAATAATTGTTCAATTAATAGAAATCAAAATGAATTATCAGCAAAAAGCATTAAACAATTAGAAGCGAGTCACGCCATCAAATATTTCCTTAATATTTCCTTTGCCTAACTTGATTAAGGTAAACGTGGATGGTGCTATCTTTGCGACGGAGCACAAGTTTGACTTTGGTTGTGTGGCTCGAGGTGCTGATGGGAAGTTAATTGAGGCAGTCTCGGGTAGTCGGTTTGAGGTTGTAGGGCCTGAGATTGCTGAGGTTATAGGGGTGAAAGAAGCATTGAGTTGGATCAAGCGCAAAGGGTGGACTGATGTGGAGATTGAGACAGATGCGTTGGTGGTGGTGCATCTGTTCCAAGCTCAGTTCAAATGTCGTCTCAATTTGGCTTGTCGGTTCAAGATTGTCGCTCTTTACTTTCATGTCTAAATCATGTGTCTTTAAATTTTATTAAACGATCTGCTAATAGGGCTGCTCATTGTATTGCACGAGCGTCTTGTTTATCTTCAGATTGTATTTTTAGTGAGCGAAATGCTTCTCCTAAACTTATATCTATTGTTGAAGCTGAATGTTTTTTATTGAATAAACTATTTTTTGCTAAAAAAAAAGTGGGTGGACCAAATCACCAATGTGTGTTTGGTATTGGAATATGATTACTCATCTAAATGAACTATTTTTTTTTAGATTAGATTAGAATTTTTAATTTATTTTATTTTTGTGTAAGTATTTTAGATTTTAAATATTAAGATTTAGATATGGTGATAAGATTGACAATAACGTGTGTTCGAATGTAAGTGGAAAGTATTATAGATGGAGATAAATGTAAAACTTTATTACTTTGGATAAATCATATTTACTGATAGATGAATATATTTAAAAATTAAAAACAATTTTGTTAAGTGAGTGAAGTTCATACGTGTAATTAGATTTGTGTATAATTAAAAGTAATTAAATTTTGTATGTTTATTTGACTGTAATTACACAATAAGTATGATTTGAGGTAATTGATGAGTATAATTATATTTTCTAATTCTCATAATCTCTATAAAAATTAAGTGTAACTATACTTATACTGTGTAATTATTAAAAAAAAATCAATTTTAAATATTAACTATTAAAAAATATTATTTTCATGTATAATAGTTAATTATTTTATCAAATAAGATATTATAATTTTATATGTAATTACCATCTCATATGTAAAAACACTTTGTATTTAAAAATATAGCGTAATTACTAAATTGTGTAATTACCATCAAATAATTACACTCCCTAATAATCATACAGTTACACCCAAACATACCGTAAATATTACATTATGAGAAATATGATAGGATTGTCATAATGTACTATAATATGTAAGGTTAATTATAAATGAAAATAAAAGAAATTAGGAATTTCTTAAAGGAGTTTGGCTGATTCGAAGATTACATATTCTGTTTACTATTATAAGATGACTATTTTCTGAGATCTCTATTACTTTTGGATGATATATCAATTCAAAATTAGCTCACAAAAGAAACTAAATTTTTTATAAAAAAATAAACTATTGTTATACAGCATATAATAGTTGAGGATTAGGGTGAGAGTTATTTATTTTGATACTATAATTATCAATAAATAGAAATAAATTACTTGGTTCATTAAATTTATACACAAATTCAAAAAATAACAAATAAAGAAACATGTTTACAGAAATAGCAAAATAAAACATATTTAATTATTTTCAAAATTTCTAACAAACCGATATAATGTCCCGTTTAGGCGAGAGTCATAGATATAATTCATTGAATAGAGTAGTCAGTATCTAAAATGGACACTATTCTAACAACTTTTTATTCGATTGAAAAGAGAATCTGACATTATCCCGTTTAGGCGAGAGTCAAGGTCATTCCTATTTCATGAGCTTCCACTATTGTTTCATACTTTGTAAGCCTTACTCTTAGCAGCCACTATTAGGGTAGACGTTACTAAGAATAAAAGACTTACAATAATACTTATCATTCGAGATTCTACGACGTTAAATTATTAATGAACGAATATCTATTAGGGATGAATCTCACTAAAATGAGAACTATACAGAACTAACAATGGATATTGAATGTCTTTTTAAGTAAAGCTTATTATTTAAAATAAAGTATTTTTAATTAATCATTAATTTTAATCTATATATTTCAATAATAAAAATTATTTAATTTATGTTGATATAAAATTAATTAAAAAATTTAATGTTAAAATTATATTTTTCAATATTAATTTAACATTAAATTTAAATTTTAATTAACACTGTAGTTACCATTAAAGTGTATTAGCACCATATGATAATGGCTAATTATATATATAGATATATAATATAATATTTATCATGTTGTGTTTTGTGTATCACTTTATAAAAGTGCCAAGAATTAATCCTTATCCATATTTCATGTACAAAATGTATGCAAAATTTTCTTATTATTTAATCTTTAAATAGAAAACACCTCATTCTTAAAAAAAAAAACCCTTATTCTTAAAAAAATAATACCAAACATATAATAATATATATATATCTAATTTATATAAAATGTGGTTATGTAACAGAATTCTTAATTTAATAGTGTTTTTTAATTTTTTACGTTAACTTTAACAGAATATCCAACTATTTAACATAATATTCTTTATTAATTTTATAATATTATTATATATTTAAAAATAAAAAATATGTAGATATTTTATATAAAAAATTAATTTTATTATATATATATATATTTAAAAATAAAAATTACATATATATAATCACTATGTAGATATTTTATATGAAAAATTAATTTTATTATATATATTTAAAAATAAAAATTACATCTATATATATATATTTTCACATTTATTATATATACTAGCAAAAAGTTACGTGCGAGGCACGTATACTAAATTTTATGTTAGTTTTTTCTACGTTATTAAAAAGTGATACAATTAAAAATAAAAAATATATATATTATTTTTTTTTTTGAATGAAAATTCAAGCTTTATTAAGCATCAAACTCTGTTACCAAGCACGATAACAACTCAGTTGGGACATCCCCCAAGCTGAAGATACGATCAGGATATGAACGGGACGCTCTAGCAAAACTATGAGCAACCACATTCGCAGATCGTTTAACAAAAGAAAACGAAATAAAGGATAAATCATTAAGCATCAACTTACAATCATTAATCAAATCACCAAACACAGAAATCATTCTAAAGGAGCTCCTTAATGATTGTACCACAAGCAAACAGTCGGTTTCCACAATAACTTGTGGCCAATTTGGATTTTGTTTTATCCAACTGAGCGCTTCTCTGAAGCTCAAAGCTTCAGCCACTTCCGCAGCCACTTTCCCATGGAAAATCCTTGTCTTCCCTTCCACTAAGAACCCTTTGTCATCACGAACAACAACACCAAGGCCGAACTCGTTGGTATCTGCAAAAATAGCTCCATCTACATTGATCTTGACACTATTCGACGGTGGTAATCTCCATTGCTCCGCTCCATCATCTTTGGTTAAACCAGATAATGTAGTTTCGAATCCCGAAACTTGAGCAACTTTCCATTGTTCAAGATAACTCTTTGCAGATGACACTACTTCCATTGTATCAGTGTTTTTTTGGTTCCAAACCTTGTCGTTACGGGCCCCCCAAAGCGCCCAACATGTTGCAGCAAGCATGTCTCGGCTGTCTTCATTTGACTGCTGGAAACACGCCTCAAACCAGCTGGAAAAACCAGCAACCGTAGCCACCCCAGTCCCGATTCCCACTCTGTTCCAGCATCTTTGTGCCGCTGGACAATCAACCAAACAATGAACAATTGACTCCTCACTCTCATTACACATCGGGCACTCTATTGCAACATCCACATGCTTAGTACGGAGTTGAATCATGGTGGGAAGGCAATTTGTACAAGCCCGCCAGACCATGTCCTTCATCTTGGGTGGTATGTGCAACTTTCAAAACTTCTTCCAAAACTCAGAGGAGGTGGCGCTATTCCATGAACCATTTGTTTCTTGTAGCAGTTTGTAAGCCGACTTGACTGAGTACAACCCCGACACTTCCTTAATCCATACTATCTTGTCTTCATGGGTCGTCAAATTTAGAGGAATGCTAAGAATAAGAGTGCGATCACGAACATTAAACATATCATTGATTAAATCCACATCCCATTCACGAGACGATGGGATCATGAGATTATGCACCCTTGCTTCTTGCAGGCCGAGAGGGCTAGAAGTCACCATAGGATTAGTCATATCTGGTAGCCAAGCATCTCCAATAACCTTAATCTGCTCACCCGATCCAACTAACCATCTAGAGCCATTGCGAACCAAGGATTGAGCCTCTAAGATACTCCTCCAAACAAAGCTAGGATTACTTCCTAACTTGGCTGAAAGAAAGTTATCGTGTGGAAAGTACCTTGCTTTAAAGACCTTGGACGCCAAAGTATTCGGGTGATGAAGGAGACGCCAACCTTGTTTGCCAAGCATAGCAAGGTTAAAATCCCGTAAACTTCTAAAACCCATGCCCCCGAGCTCCTTGTGCTTGCACATTCTATCCCAAGACATCCAATGAATTCCTTTATTTTGTTTCGATGAAGACTTCCACCAAAACTTAGTCATTAGCTTCTCAATATCCCTTGTGATCTCAAGTGGCAGTAGAAACACGTTCATAGCGTAGCTTGGAAGAGATTGAGCTACTGTTTTGACTAGAACCTCTTTTCCAGCTCGAGACAACAATTTTCCTTCCCACCCCATTAGTCTTTTTTTAACCTTATCAGTCAAGTAGCCCAAAACAGCGGTTTTTTTCCTTCCCAACGTACTAGGGAGTCCTAGATAAAGACTATCCTTATCCGCTTCTTGGACTTGTAATGCTTGGCAAAGGATATCCTTCATGTCTTGTCTTGTATTGGTGCTGAAAAAGATGGAGGACTTTTGTAGATTCACCTTCTGCCCCGAAGCCCTCTCAAACTTGGATAACAACTCTTGGACGCGACCTCTAGTTGGCGAAATTGGTCCAATCTCATGCCCACCATGGATGATTGTATATTGAACCGAAGATACACAAAGCATAACACGATCCACCCATACTCCGGCAAAACCCATCTTGAGAAGAACCGCTCTTAAAAAACCCCACTCGATACGGTCGTAAGCTTTGCTCATATCAAGCTTCAATGCCATGTAGCCTTCCTTCCCTTGACACTTTCTCTTGAGATAGTGTAAGACTTTGTGATGACCTTATAGAGTACATTACATAGTGCAATAGGGCGAAGGTCCGTCAATTTCTCTGGGTTCGCTTTCTTTGGAATAAGCACCATGTTAGTCCCTTTGCCAATGTCCTCTAAAGAGCCGAAACTGAGGAAATTCTGAACCATCCGAACCACTTCGTCCCCAACAATAGACCAACTTTTCTGAAAAAAGGCTGGTGTCATTCCATCCGGACCCGGACTCTTATCCGGGTGCATTTGAAAAACCGCACTCTTCACCTCTTCCCTTGTAACCGGCAACATGAGGTCTTCATTTTGTTGAGCCGAAATAGATGGCAGAATGCAATCTATGACCTCCGGACATGATGAATTTGAAGCAGTAAACAGAGAAGCGTAGTATTCCCCTATTAAATCAGATAAGCCATGATCCCAATCTACCCACTCATCACTATCATTACGCAGCTTCAAAATCTGGTTCTTCTTCTTTCGTGTACTAGCCGAGACATGGAAATACTTGCTATTTTTGTCGCCCTCTTTTAGCCAAAATTGTTTTGACCTTTGCTTCCAGAAAATTTCTCTTTGGTCTAAGATTGCAAACAAAGTCTTCTTCACCTCTTTAAACCTCTGCACCGAAATCTCATCTTTTTTATTCTTCAAACATTTCAACTCTTGCTTACACTCTTTCAATCTTTTGCCAAAGTTCCCAGTAATCGATTTACCCCATTCCGCAAGAGACATAGCACAATTTTGTAATTTTTGTGGCAAATCATCACCCTCGGCCCATTGGGATTTAATTATCTCCAAACACATAGGTTCTTTAAACCAAGCATTTTCGAAGCGAAAATGTCGATATTGTGAAGACGGTGGAGCCACAATAGGTTCAAGCAAGAGAGGACTATGATCAGAAGATGAAAATTCAAGGTTATGAAGAAGAGCAGAAGTAAAAACCTGGGCCCAACTAGGAGTGAACAATGCTCTGTCAAGCTTGCTTTCGATCCATGATGGTGAGCCTCTCCCCCTTTCCCACGTGAATTGATAACCCAACATCTCCATGTCTGTCAGATTGCTGTCCAACAATGCTTGTGCGAAGCCCTCCATCAAGTTCCTTGGATACAGATGACCACCACGTTGCTCTTTTAAGTGGAGCAAATTGTTCATATCTCCCATTACGCACCAGGGTAGGTCCGAAGTTGAAGACAAATCCCTAAGAAGATTCCATGTTTTCCACCTTAGGCTTCGATCGGGTTCACCGTATAACCCAGTGAAACGCCAAGTCGCCTCACCCTCCCTTTGAATCTCAACATCAATATGATTTTTTGAGTAGCCCACTACCCGACCCTCACTCTGCCAACGCCACAAAAAGGCCAGCCCACCACTTCTCCCTTGGGCTTCTACAATAAATAATCCTTCAAAGCCCAAACAAAGCTTAATCCATTCCATTCTATTTTTAGCACATTTGGTTTCACATAAAAACACAAAATTGGGTTGCTTTTGAGAAATAACCTCTTTTAGGAATTGAACACTCCGCGGGTTCCCAAGCCCACAACAATTCCAACTTAGGAAACTCATAATGCTTGGCGGGTCTGGATACCAGAACCCGCCCCATTGAAGTTTTTTGTCACCATCTCATCCTCACAACCCATGGACTCATCAGAAATAATAATCGGCCCAGTATTTAAATTACCATTATCAGGCCCATCTTTCAAAGATTCACCATTGGCCCTTCTTCTCTTATTATCAATAACCACAATTGCATTGTTTTGTACGTTACTAGCTGGCCCCACATCAGATATTCCCATGTTTGACTTTCCAAAATTATCTTTGTTTCTAATACCTGGAAAGATATTCTCATTAACTGTTCCACTAAAAGTGGAAAGATTAACTCTACCACCCTCGATTATGGGAGAGTTATTGATAATTCCTAAAAAAATATATATATTATTAGTTATTAGGTTCAACATCATTACCCTGTGTTCATTTTTAAGAAAAAAATATATATTTATGAAATAATAATTTGTTGCTAATATTAAGTATTTGATATTTGAGTGGTGAACTCTTATTTGTCTGCTTTTCAAATTTTTCTAACACTCTTATTTTATTCTTCCAACTTTCTGTAGTTGGGGTGATGTCCTTAATTGTTGTATATAATGTAGTCATTTATTCACCTGTTTTCAAATAAAACAATAGATATACGAAATAAAATATATAATTAAGCTCATATTAAAATCAATCTCACCTTTCAATATAGTGAAAGGATTTTAAATTGATTCATTCTAATAATTGTGACAGACCTAACGAATAATAATATTATGTTACCTAATAACAAAATAGGAATCTACCAAACAACATTATCAAAATTAATTCCAAGTATAATTATATAAATCTATTACTCATTGAAGTCTATTAGACACTGTAAAAAGCTCACAATACAAAATTTCACATCAAAAATCTAAAAATGATCAACTATGTAGCAGCAATGATAATACAATAACCAAAATTGCCTAGTCATATACAGTCTTAAAACTTAAAAGAGTGGCATTATTCATTCAAGTTTCGACTAAGTGTTTATGAGTTTGAGTTATAATATTGTGTCCTGTGTTTATGTCCAAATAATATTGTGTGTCTGGCTAATCTAGTGGAGAAGATTGAAGTTTTGATTCTCAATAAATAGAATGAATATAAGTGTATACTTTGTAGTAGGTCATTATTGTGTCATTTTTAAGTTAATGTGTCAACTTGAAAACAATTCATTTAATAAACGGAATAGAGGAGTCAATCTGAAAATATTTTTCTACCTTAATAAGTAGAGCTATAGAAAACAAACTTGGTAACTTTTTGAGTGTTAAAAAATTGTAAATGGTTATAAATTTAGAGTAAGTAACTTGTGTGTGTCAGCTGGTTAAATAAGCCAAAATTGAGGTTATGTATATGCTGACAACTCATGTTCACATTTCAAGTTTTGTAAGACTATACTCTCTTCCCTGGCCTATTAACAAAAATTTAACGTACACATAACACATGAATATGACTTTCTGCCCGAAACCAAGAGATGATTAGAAAGTAAAAGCACCGCTAGAACTTTCCTTTGTTTGAAGTAATAATATAATAACTAATATCTTTTATTACATATTGATAATTAATTCAAGATGAACTTTCAAAAGTATTTTTGAAACATCGTGGGATATATAAATGCAATACTTTTGTATAATAGTATGTAGCATGTTGTCTTCATTAGTATTTTTCAAATTTTAATATGAAAATTAAAATTATAAAATATAGCTTAAGAAATTATAACTAAGGTTATAAACTGGTAAACGTTATGTTGGAGGCTGGGATTTTTGCTCTAGAGAGAGAAATTTGTTAGATTAAATTTTGGTAGGATTATTTATCTAAAATTAATCAATTATAATTAACGTTTTCTAATCAGAATATTTTATCAAGTATTAGAATATTCTGTTAATATTTTAACAGAAAAATAAATAATAATATTAAGCCAAGAATTCTGTTACATAGCCACATTTTATATAAAAAAAGATAATATTTTTAAAAAAAGTCAGTCAATAATTTCTCATAAACCAAGAATTCGTTTATATAGCCACATTTTATATATTAAGATTTAGTGGAGGCAAACAATTATAACCTGATCGAGCCAAAAAAATAAATACAAAAATTATTTAGCAATATATATATAATATATAAAGCAAAAACCCAATTGTATTTTTTTTAGATTTAATGAGATTTATTTTATTTATTTCATTATATAAAGTAACCCATGAATTTCTCGTAAACTATATTATTTTTATTAATAAACCATTTTATTTTTAATATAAATAAAAAGTCATCCATGAATTTCTCATAAACCAAAAATTCTGTTATATAGGCACACTTTATATAGAAAATAGATATAACAATCAATTTTATAGATTATAATAATTATTATTGATATTTATTTTAAAATCTATAGAATAATTGTTTTAATAATATTCTACATATATAACCATACCTATTATTTAACGTAGTTAATTTTATTAATAATAATATGCTATATTAATTAATTTAAAAACTTAGTCATACATATATAATGTGAAAATATATACATATTCTAAAATAATTCTTAAGATAATTTGAGAAAAAATAAAAGTTATATATTTTTTGAAAAATATCTTAAGTATAGTTTACATTTAAACTTAATTTAATTTTTTATTATCATAATTTTTTAATTGAATTATTGTTTTAATTTGAAAAATAAGAATTGATTATTATTGTTTCAAAAAATATCTTAGCCACTATATGAAATTGAATATAAACTCTACCTTAAGAAAATATGATATATATATATATATTACCACTTTATAATTGGCACATAAAAAATATAAAATAAAATTAGCACAAAATTATAGAAACCAATAAACTATGTATTGCTTAAGGAGAATGGAGATTTCATGAATAGTACTAAATATAATCATTATAAATATAAGGATTAGATTAATAAAGAATAACTATACATGGAAAGAAAGTAAATATATAACTCAAAATTTGAGATTTCTACACAAATTATAATTGATTCACTAAATAAATGTCTTCTTTATAACATTTGTAACAATTTTTCTTATTCTTTATTGTATTTTCAACAAAATACAACCTCAAGCATCTCGAACCCAATGTTATCATCACTGAAATTTGCAATAAATTAATAAAAATTATAAATACAAATATAATTCAAAGAGATAGGAGATGAAGAGATAAAGAGAAAAGAAAGAATACTTATACTATTTGTACTCGCTCTTTACTCACACATTGATCGTCTATCGACCTCAAGTACATTGTTGCAAGAAAGCCACTACCACACTATCACTGAGATTAGTCAAGTCAAATACAAGTTCAATATGTAACGAAAACAATTTATAATAATAATAAAAAAGAATGCACACTATTATATTTATGGGGAACAATAAAAGATTAATCAGTGAGAGTAAAATATATGTCATTATATAATATATATACTTGAGACATTTAAATTCAGTTAAAAGTATAAGATTAAAGAAAACAAACATCAGAATCTTAAATATCAGTTCAAATATTAATGAGATTGGTTTTATTATTATTTTATTATATATAAATAATATTTTATTAAATAAAAATAAAAAGTCACCCATAAATTTCTCATAAACCAAGAATTTTAGTTATATAGGCACACTTTATATAGAATAGATTTAAACTTTAATTTTACGATAACATTTTGTTTTAAAAATAACTAATGCTATATATATACATACTTCTAATAATTTGTACATTTTATTATAACCGTACACCCTCCTAACTACAAATTAAGAATATTGTATCTATCACTATTATTATTTTTTATAATATATATATTTGGACATAATATATTTCGTCAAAATATTTTCTAATATAATTCTTATATATAGAGAAAAATTAATATAAAATACGTATGATAATGAAATTTACATAATTTTTTATTTTACATATATAAAATATATATATATAATCACATCTAATGAGTACACTAATGTAACCGCAATAGCTAAAAAAAATTTAAAGATCAAAATCTCAAATCCTATTTCAAAAATTTAAAAATAAAAATATCTTACCTAATGAAAAAATTGAACATGCATGTATTGCATTTAACATCACTTAATTAAACTTATTAAAAAAAACTAATTATACGTGCATTGTACGTAACATCAACCTAGTTTATTTATATACTAGGTTATTGTTACATACATTGCACATATACTTAATTATATTTATAGTTTTTATTTTTATTATGTGTATTTTTAAAATTTTATAAATTAAAGGAAACTACTTATTAATTTTTTATTTTTTTAAAAAATAATATTTAAATTTTTAAAAATTAATATAAAGTTTAAAAATATTAAAATTGAACATACTTCAATATTAAAAATCACAATAAAAAAATAATAATGTTATAAATAATATATTACTATTTATATATATTTAAATTAATCTAAAACTGATATAGGTTCAATTAACCTAAAATAAATAATATTAATATTTATATATATTTAAATTTATCTAAAATATTTGATAGGGTTATTCATATCAATCAGAAAACCTCAGTTTAAATTCGGACTGTGACAATCTGAACCACTGTAGACCGTAATCGGGGAAACCGTTTTTGGTGGTTTGGTTAATTCGGACCGTTTACGGCGTAATGGTTCAGTTGCGGTTCGTAATAAATAGTTAACAATTATTAAACCGGACCGGACCGTTTATAATAAATAATTGATTTATATATATATGTATATGTATAATTTAATTTTTTTTGTGTCAAGTTTTGTAGGATTTTTATATTATGTTTGACTTTTGAGAATATTTTTATATTGTTATTTATATGTTATACATATATTACTTATCATGTTAA
The DNA here is from genome assembly GCF_029168945.1 of Cannabis sativa. Taxonomy (NCBI): domain Eukaryota; kingdom Viridiplantae; phylum Streptophyta; class Magnoliopsida; order Rosales; family Cannabaceae; genus Cannabis; species Cannabis sativa. Next base: position 4,574,630 of record NC_083605.1, read on the forward strand.
ATATATATTTTGAAAAATAAAATTAAAAACTTATTAAAAATAATACAATTACTTAAAAAATATGAATAATTATAAATTTTACTTACACCGTGGTTTCGAGCCAAATTAAACCGTTCTTAATGGTTTGGTTTGAGAAATTTATTGGTCTGGTTTGGTTTCCAATATTCAAAACACTGTTATACTGGTTTGCTTCAAAAATTATGAAAATCTGGATCAAACCAATCCATGAGCACCCCTAATATTTAATGTTCAAAAAAATTGAGAAAAATAAATATAAAATTTAAAAATATTAAAATTGAACATACTCCTAATATTAAAAATAACAACAAAAAATAATAATATTACAAATAATATATTAATATTATATATATTTAAATTAATTTAAAATTGGTATAAGTTGAATTAATCTAAAGAAAAATAATATTATACATATTTAAATTAATTTAAATAAATAATATTAATATATATTTATAAAATTGACTTTATTAATACGTACGGTTAACAGAATATTTTTATATTCTTAAATTATTTTATTAAAAGTTAAACAATTACATTTTATATCTAGAATAAATATTAATATCATGCTGTGTTTTGTGTATCATTTTATAAAAGTGACAATAATTAGTCCTTATCCATAGTCTCATATATACAAAACATCTATAATTAATGCAAGAGCAAAATTTTCATATTTTTTAATTTTTAAATACAAAACACCTAATAATATATATATTCATATTATATGATTTCCCCATGCAGTATTGCAGTAGATTAGATCTTATCCTTATTCATATATTTCTGATTCATTGCCACCATTACATGCATGTCTATAATTAGAGTGTACTATACCTATATATATATAACATATAATAATAATAATAATAATTTATAATAATAAAAAAATAAGTAGTGATCTAATTTATATATATTTGAACATTCACGATTGGGTCGGAATCAATCAATATCATTTAAAGTTCTTTAGAATTTTATTTAATTAATAATTTATTTTATTTTTGTTTTTCCACACAAATAGCTTATTCTCATCCATTTACTTGTATGAGTTGTAATCCTCACCTTTTGAGGTTGGCCATTCTCACTCTAGCTACTCTCTTTGTCGATCTCTATAAAAATTAAATAAAAATCAAGAAGAAAAAACTCTCACGTACTTCATCAATTAATTAATTCTTCTCCATATTATATATCCCAGATTTCCAATACTATAATCTCCATTCACAATTTTCTTCCTTTCTTTATATTCATACATATATAACACAATTAAAGATGTTTAGTAATATGATGATTCAATTTCTCAGAAGAAGCCATACTCTTTCATCATCAAATTTTAAGGTTTATATATTTCTCTTCTTCTTCTTCAAATTTCCATTTTTTCAAAAATTGATTAAAAATCAAACAATTCATATTTATTTTTTTAATTTTTTGACATGAAGTTGGGACGATTTGGATTTGCATCTCGAGCTGCATCTTTGCCTCAACAAACATATGGGTAAGATTAATTATATTACCAGATTTTATTATTTTTTTCCAGAAAAAAAAATCATGAATAATTAATAATGGTAGAATTGGGGTGTGGGTAATGATTATTATCTTGTAATTAAGCTGTAAAATTGATATAATTATTATTATATATTAAATTTGGTGACGTAATAAATGGGAGAGCAGAAATGTAGGGGGTGATGTGGATGAATATGCTGACGTGGAATGGGATAAAATTGGATTTGGTGCAATTCCAACTGATTACATGTACGTTATGAAGTGTTGTAAAGACCATGATTTTGAACATGGACAACTTAATCCCTATGCAAATATCCAGATTAGCCCTGCTGCTGGCGTTTTAAACTACGGTCAGGTAATTAATTAGTATTTTCTTAAATTATAAATTTAATGTATGAGTTTTATCTTTGAATAGTTGGTACTAGAAAAAAAATATAATTCTAGTACGTTAAAATGGGTGTACTGATGCAACCCCTAACTGTTTCGGTATCTATAAGAATTTTTTAGTTTAAATTTTTTTATTTTTATAGTCGTGTATCTTATAGTTGTTTAAGACATCCTGCAAAATTTTAAGAAATTTGAAAAAATTTAACACGTCGAAAATAGTGTTTAAAGAGTTTGTTGTACGTGTAATTTTTTTATTTTATACGCGTGTGAAATAGACGGTTTAAATATTGATTTTTATATTGTAAATTATTCTGAATTTTTCAAAATTTTACAAGAAGTCTTAAATAACTATAACGTACACGATTATGAAAAAATTTAAACTAAAAGATTTATATAGATACAGAAGTAATTAGAGATTGCATCAGTGTATCGTAAAAGTAGCCTATGATTTATCTTTGAATAGTTTTTTTTTTTTTTTTTTTTGAAATGATTTATCTTTGAATAGTTGGTACTAGAAAAAAATGTAATTTCTATAATTATTAATTAATTTATTAAACACGTCAACCTCAATAAGTTGAAAATTCGTAGGTAGAATGATGTCAAAGTCAACACAAGACATCTATCTATCCTTTTCCTTTTTTCCACGTGGCCTTATCATGTTACAGCACATAGTCAAAGTGAAAATGTTGAGTTACTATAAAGAGAACCATTTTATAGATTTTCCTTTTTGTCTTTTTTGGGTAGTGCGTTCACTCTTTTTTTTTTTATTATTATTTTTAAAAAGAATTATTAGTGTATTTTTAAGTCTTATATAATTTTAAAAAATATTATTTATTTGAAATATTATTATAGAATATGTTAAACATATATATCCAATAAGAATACTCATTTCAAAATACATTCTTCTAATCAGTAATTTTATAAAAATTAATGCATCACGTTATATAAAAAATTTAGCATTTCTTATTAAATTATTATACATAGCTCGCTATTATTTTTTTTCACTAAATGTTACATAAGAACATTTAACACGTGGTTGTGCAATATATATATTTTAATATAAAAGATGTTTTCTTTTATTATTGGTTAGTTAATATATTATTGGGTAAGTTTAGAAAATCTATTATATCTTTTGGCACTTTTGAGAATTTTTTAATATATTATGTTATAATTATTATTTATAAATTTTTAGAATACCAATATTTTACATATTTTATTGTACATATTATTTTTTATATATAGTAATGAACTATTTAAATTTTATTTTATATATTGTAAATTATTCAAAAAAAAAAAAAAAATTTACAAATAGTATTAAAAATAGACTAAAAAGTTTAAAAACATAATAAGTAAAAAGAAGGGTTAATTTCACAAATGCACGGAAACAACAAAAAAATAACAAAAATACGGTTTCACGGAATTTTAAATATTTTTACGATTTTTTTGATTTTATTTACATAAAATACGGTCTTTTTATGTTGAAATTTTGTTCATTTGTGGTTAATTTTTTGTTATATGTATGTTATTTTTTGTTGTTTTTTGTTGTTATTTTCATGTTAGTTATGTTGTTTTCTTGTTTATTTTATGTTGTTTTCGTGTTATTTTTTGGAAAACCGTAAAAATGTAAAAAAATATTCTTTGAACGTAAAAATATAAATATTTTACAAAAAATTGTACCTCATGTAATTATTCCTAAAAAGAATGATGATGTTAAGAATTTTGAAAGTAATATATAATTAATAAAAGAAGAGAGAATTAATTATACACGTACAGGGAGTGTATGAAGGAACAAAAGCTCAAAGAAGGTCAGATGGAAGAGTCCTTCTATTCCGTCCAGACCAAAATGCCATTCGCATGAGGGAAGGTGCACACAGACTCTGTATGCCCGCACCTTCCACCAATCAATTTCTCCATGCACTCAAACAAACTGTTCTTGCCAACAAACGTTGGGTACGTACGACTACTATTAATTAATTATTACACATAATTATATATGTTGTTAAAATATATTATTATTATTAATTAATTCTCATCATCAAAATGTATAGATTCCTCCTCCTGGAAAAGGGTCTTTATATATTAGGCCTATGCTAATTGGAAGTGGTCCTATATTGGGCTTGGCTCCATCACCAGAATACACTTTCCTCATTTATGCTTCCCCTGTTCGCAACTATTTCAAGGTCACTATTACATTTTTCAGAATGTGAATTAAGTCTTTTTTTTGCTTAAAATATATATATTAATATACATCATTTTATTGTGATTTAAAAGGAGGGAATTGCAGCTTTGAACTTGTATGTTGAAGAAGAGTATGATCGAGCCTCTCCTGGTGGAGCTGGAGGTGTAAAAAGTATTACCAATTATGCCCCAGTAAGATTTTTCTTTTACTTTATTACTTATCTGTTGGAAATATTGTGAATATTTTAACAAAATATATAAGTGTCTTAGTGTGTGTGAGTTGGAAAGAGTCCCACATGGGATATGAACCCTCATTGACAAGGGTATAAAGAGTGCAACTTTGGCATTTGGGTTTGGGCCCCAAGGGGTACCCAGTTTTGTGCGAATGGGTGAGGACACACACACTTGACCCACCACACACGCGCGCGCGCGCCGTCCGTCCGATCCGAGCCGGGTTGGGTTGGTTGGTGTGGTGTGACACAATATTATTTTTTACAGAAAAATTATTTAATAAAATATTTATTTTTTTATTTATTAATTTAATTAAGAAACGTGTTTAATTAAACTGATTACTTAGTCGTATCAGTTAATGGGACACGTTCAAAGGACCAACTCACCCCACTTCAGAAAACGTTATTCTTCCCGTTATGTTTATTCAATCCATTCGCCTATATAATGCGATTGAACTGATGGGAAGAAAACATCTCTTTTTCGTATCAGAAAAATACAGTTTTTCATAAAATTAAAATTCCATCTGCGATATCAAATTTTTTGGGTGTATTCGACGGTGCTCTACAGTGCAGTGGGGTTCCGATACAGTGCAACGATCGGGCCGTTTTATCCTGGGGACGACCGGCAATTTCCGACTGCTTGCACACTCCTGGGCAGTGCCGCGAACGTCTTAAAGAGAGCGACTTAGTCCGCGACTCAACCCAGAATTCTTCATTCGGTAATATCGTTCCTCTTTTATTTTGCTAGCAGTTTACTCAACAATTTTAAGACGTTCTTTCTGCTATGACTACTACCGATGAATGTTCTGGTTCTACTGCTGATATTAACAAGCCTTTTCGTTTTGAGGGTTTGCACTTTAAACGTTGGAGACAGAAGATGTTGTTTTTTCTGACCATGAAAAAAGTTGCGTATGTGCTTACTGTTTTGAAACCGATTGTTTCGAGACTCCACCTCCGCCGAGAAGAAGGATGAAGTCGAGAAGTACGAATCGCGAGGTTAAGGAAAGGGACTCCTGGGTAGAGAATGATTTTCTGTGTAAAGAATTTTATTTGAATGGGTTTGTCTGATGATTTGTATGATTATTATAATTCTGACAAATCTGCCAAGGAGATATGGGAAGCATTACAGAAAAATATGACACCGAGGAGGCGGAACAAAGAAATACGCTGTCAGCCGCTACTTGAAGTTTCAAATGACCGATGATAAATCAGTCGAAGCTCAGTCTCACGAGCTTCAGAAAATAGCTCACGAAATTCTTTCTGAAGGTATGACTATTGATGAACAATTTCAAGTTGCTGTTATGATTGATAAATTACCCCCTTCGTGGAAAGATTTTAAAAATACTCTCAGGCATAAAACAAAAGAGTTTTCGTTGGAAAGTCTGATCACTCGTCTTCGAATTGAGGAGGAAGCTCGAAAACAAGACCAAAAGGAAGAGGTGCTTGTTGTTGGAAACAACAACAACACTAATAAAAGATCCACTGCTGTTCTGAAACCCAATGGGAAAAACTTTAAGAATCAGAATCGCAAAGCGAATCCAAACCGCAACAATCAACCTCGAACCAATAACAACAATCAGAATTGGAACCATCAAAGGAACCATAATAACAGGCAGCAACCACCCCCTAATAGAAATGACTCTGGTTTGTTCATGTGTTACAACTGTAACAAGCCAGGTCATATGGCACGAAAGTGTAAGAACAGGCCTAGTTCGCTCCGCAGCTAACTCGACGTAAGAGCTGCCTTTTACAGCTATGATTTCAGAGATCAACCTTATTGGTGGATCTGAAGGGTGGTGGGTAGATACTGGCGCTTCTCGCCATGTCTGCTATGATAGAAATATGTTTAAAACATATGTTGCTGCTACTGAGGATCAGAAAGTGTTGTTGGGTGACTCCCACACCACTATAGTTGCTGGTACTGGAAATGTGGAATTGAACTTCACCTCTGGAAGAACTGTGATTCTAAAAGATGTGATGCACACTCCAGAGATGAGGAAGAATTTGGTCTCGGGCTACCTTCTCAACAAGGCGGGGTTCACTCAGACTATAGGAGCTGATTTGTTTACTTTAACTAAGAATGGGATATTTGTGGGGAAGGGGTATGCAACTGAGGGAATGTTTAAATTGAATGTTCAAGTCAATAAAGTTAATGCTTCTGCTTATATGTTGTGTTCTTTTAATACTTGGCATGCTAGACTTTGTCACGTAAATAAACGCATAATCAAGAACATGAGTAGTTTAGGCCTAATTCCTAAATTATCTTTAAATGACTTTGAAAAATGCGAATTTTGTAGCCAAGCCAAGATTACTAAAACACCACATAAATCTGTGTTAGAAAAAGAAACCGAGCCTCTAGATTTAATCCATTCTGATATTTGTGAACTTGATGGAACTTTGACTAGAAATGGTAAACGCTACTTTATCACTTTTATTGATGATTGTTCTGACTTTACCTATGTGTATTTAATGAAAAATAAAAGTGAAGCTCTTGATATGTTTAAGATTTTTGTGGCTGAAATTGAAAATCAACTTAGTAGAAAAATCAAGAAGTTTCGTAGCGATAGAGGCACTGAATATGATTCTACTGCTTTTATTGAATTTTATAACTCACATGGAATCATACACGATAAGACTGCACCTTATTCACCTGAAATGAATGGCAAAGCTGAAAGAAAAAATAGAACTCTTACTGAATCTGTTGTTGCTATTTTATTGAATTCGGTGTCGCTTCTCATTGGTGGGGAGAAATTTTATTAACTGTATGTTATGTGCTTAATAGAGTTCCTAAATCTAAAAGGAAAATTTCTCCATATGAAAGTTTGAAAAATAAACAACCCAATATCTCATATTTTAAAACTTGGGGTTGTTTGGCATATGTTAGAATTCCTGATCCTAAGAGAATTAAATTGGCTAGTAGAGCATATGAATGTGTTTTTATTGGATATGCTGTTAATAGTAAAGCATATAGATTTTATGATTTAAAAGCGCATACTATTTTGGAATCTAATGATGCTGATTTTTTCGAACATAGATTTCCATTTAAATTGAGAAATAGTGGGGGTGCATCATCTAGTAACATGACTGCTTTTAGGGATAATGAGCATGAAAAGGGTATAGAAACTGAACCTAGAAGAAGTAAAAGAGCTAGAATTACCAAAGATTTTGGTTCTGATTTTTGTGCATATACTCTAGAGGAGGATCCTTCTAACCTCCAAGAAGCCTTGACTTCACTAGATGCTGATTTATGGAATGAAGCTATTAATGATGAAATGGACTCTCTTGAGTCAAATGGAACTTGGCATTTAGTTGTGTTACCACCGAGTTGTAAGACAATAGGTTGTAAGTGGATTCTGAAAAAGAAATTAAGACCCGATGGTACTGTTGAAAAGTACAAGGCACGACTTGTTGCCAAAGGGTTTAGACAAAGAGAAAATGTAGATTTCTTTGATACATTTTCACCTGTTACTAGAATTACATCTATTCGTGTGCTTTTTGCTCTTGCTGCTATTCATAATCTTGTTGTGCACCAAATGGATGTTAAAACTGCTTTCTTGAATGGTGAATTAGAAGAAGAGATTTACATGGACCAACCTGAAGGTTTTGTTGTTCCTGGTCAAGAACATAAAGTGTGTAAATTAGATAAATCTTTGTATGGTTTGAAACAGGCACCTAAGCAATGGCATGAAAAATTTGATAATCTTGTCATCTCACATGGCTTTAAAGTAAATGAAAGTGACAAATGCATTTACTATAAATCTGAAAATAATGTGTGTACCATTATTTGTTTATATGTGGATGACTTGCTAATTTTTGGATCTAATATTCATGTCGTGAACAATGTGAAATCTTTGCTATGTGAAAATTTTGACATGAAAGATCTAGGTGAAGCGAATGTAATCCTTGGTATACGTATCACTAGATCGAAAAGGGAATTTCTTCGGATCAATCTCACTACATTGAGAAGATCTTAAAGAAAGATAATTACTTTAATCAGAACCCGCATGTACACCATATGATCCCAAAGTGTAAAATTATTTAAGAACACCGGTGATGGTGTAAGGCAATCTGAATATGCGAGCATCATTGGCAGTCTTCGATATGCCACTGATTGTACTAGACCTGACATTGCCTATGTCGTGGGATTATTATGCAAGTTTACTAGTAGACCTAGTCCAGAGCATTGGAATGCTATAGAGAGGGTCATGAGATACCTCAAAAGAATATTGACTCTTGGATTACATTATCAAAAGTTTCCAGCTGTACTTGAGGGGTACAGTGATGCTGACTGGAACACTTTATCAGATGACTCCAAGGCAACCAGTGGCTATATTTTTAGCATAGCTGGTGGAGCTGTTTCATGGAAATCTAAGAAACAGACTATTCTGGCTCAATCTACAATGGAGTCTGAAATGATAGCGCTAGCTGCTGCTAGTGAAGAAGCAGGTTGGCTGAGAAGCCTGCTAGCTGAGATTCCTTTATGGGAAAAACCTATTCCAGCTGTGTTGATCCATTGCGATAGTACCGCGGCTATTGCAAAAGTACAGAACCGTTACTACAACGGTAAGAGACGACAAATACGTCGTAAGCACAGCACTGTTAGAGAGTTTCTCTCAACAGGAGCTGTTAGAGTGGATCATGTACGCACTGATGATAACTTGGCTGATCCTTTGACGAAAGGCTTAGCTAGAGAGAAAGTCCTTAAAACATCGAAAGGAATGGGACTGTTGCCCTTAGATTGATGAATCACTCATAATGGCAACCCGACCTATAGACTGGAGATCCCAAGAAATAGGTTCAATGGGTAATAACAAGTTATGAAGTGATAAAAGTGAGATCATGCTATAATTATACGAAAAGAGAAGCATGAATTCCTGAAGCGATTTAAGGTTGAGTTAATAGAAACTCTTAATGAGATCTATACTCCAAGTGGAGTGGAGTACCGAGCTACGGGAGTACTCTTGATAGACTCACCTATGTGAATGTGGGAGTGGGGCCGCTTCCTATGAAATTTTGGGCAAAATTTCTAGAGCGTTCACTATACTGGGATAGACGTGCATGGCCATTAACGCACGGGCTTTTGATTACACCCTTGAAAAGGTTGTTGCGTGGTACAATGTTAGAGATAGAGTTCAAGACTACGGTCACTCTAGTAAAATCTAAATCGTATTCACTACGCAGAGGTTCAAATCGAAAGATACCTTTGTTTATGCTCAATCTTATTGTTGAATGATACTAGTAGATGGAAATATTTTTTAAAAAATTCAAGTGGGGGATTGTTGGAAATATTGTGAATATTTTAACAAAATATATAAGTGTCTTAGTGTGTGTGAGTTGGAAAGAGTCCCACATGGGATATGAACCCTCATTGACAAGGGTATAAAGAGTGCAACTTTGGCATTTGGGTTTGGGCCCCAAGGGGTACCCAGTTTTGTGCGAATGGGTGAGGACACACACACTTGACCCACCACACACGCGCGCGCGCGCCGTCCGTCCGATCCGAGCCGGGCCGGGCCGGGCCGGGTTGGGTTGGTGTGGTGTGACACAATATTATTTTTTACAGAAAAATTATTTAATAAAATATTTATTTTTTATTTATTAATTTAATTAAGAAACGTGTTTAATTAAACTGATTACTTAGTCGTATCAGTTAATGGGACACGTTCAAAGGACCAACTCACCCCACTTCAGAAAACGTTATTCTTCCCGTTATGTTTATTCAATCCATTCGCCTATATAATGCGATTGAACTGATGGGAAGAAAATATCTCTTTTTCGTATCAGAAAAATACAGTTTTTCATAAAATTAAAATTCCATCTGCGATATCAAATTTTTTGGGTGTATTCGACGGTGCTCTACAGTGCAGTGGGGTTCCGATACAGTGCAACGACTGGGCTGTTTTATCCTGGGGACGACCGGCAATTTCCGACTGCTTGCACACTCCTGGGCAGTGCCGCGAACGTCTTAAAGAGAGCGACTTAGTCCGCGACTCAACCCAGAATTCTTCATTCGGTAATATCGTTCCTCTTTTATTTTGCTAGCAGTTTACTCAACAATATCTTTGGTAATAAATGATTTTAGCATAGATTCTAAAATGGGGTTTTCGGGTACAATATTTTTAGGTATTAAAAGCTATAACAAGAGCCAAAAACAGAGGATTTTCTGATGTGTTATACTTGGACTCGGTTAACAAGAAGTATTTGGAAGAGGTTTCTTCTTGCAACATTTTTATTGTCAAGGTATATATATATATATATTTGTTTAATATCACTACTGTAAAGGATTGGATACAGATTATATACCAACAATAATAATAATAATAATGATAATAAATTTTGTAGGGTAATGTTATTTCAACTCCTCCAACAGCTGGGACTATTCTTCCTGGTATCACAAGAAAAAGTATCATTGAAATTGCTCGTGACCATGGTTACAAGGTTATATTTATATATATTCATATATATTAATTTTTGTTCTCAATATTATTACGAATAACATCAGAGTACTTCTGGTAGAATACGATCGTAACCATTCATGAAATTACAATATATATTACGGTAAGGTATTTGGTTATTTCGTTAATGGTTACAATCTAAATAAAAATGTATTTTTTCAAATTCATAAAAATTTTCTTAATATTTATAATTATTACACGTATCACTTTAAAAAAAAATAATAGTAAAAGTATTTTATCTTACCACAATGGCCTTTTTTATAAATATAAATATCCAAACAAATAAGTTAAAATATTTACAGTTTACTTATAAAAATTAATTTTTCAGGTTGAGGAGCGTGGTGTTATGGTGGATGAGCTAAGTGAAGCTGATGAAGTGTTCTGTACAGGAACTGCTGTTGGTGTTGCTCCTGTTGGTAGCATTACATATAAGAATCAAAGGTCATATATTTTACTTGTAATTTCTCGAAATTTAATAGTTAATTTATTAATGATATAATAATAAATCTTAAATTTATTTTAGAGTTGTGACACTAATATTTAAAATTAAAATATTGTATATATATATAGGATGGAGTTTAGAGTTGGTGATGAATCAACATGTTCAAGACTCTACTCAACCCTTGTGGGAATTCAAACAGGGGTTATTGAAGATAAGAAAGGGTGGATAGTTGAAGTAGTTTGAGTATAAATAAAATATTAGTTTATTAATTTTATAATAATTAATTAATTGTATTATTTTAAAGTGTGAGATAACTATATATATATATATCTACATATATGGGAAAATGATACAGAAGTTTTGAATACTTTTGTGTTGTTTATGAAGTTATATATATACCTAATTACATTATTATACTTATAATCCTTGTAAATGACTAAAATGTAATACATATGTATCTTGTAAATAAATAAATGAAAGTATTTTTTTGTGGTACTTATTAGCCTTTTGTGTCTTAGAGATGAGTCAAATTAATAAAACTAAAGAGAATAAAACCATTTAATTATAAATATAATTTTCAATTAAAGTATATGATAAGAAAATAAGGTTTAGGAATCATAATTCATATATTAATAATGGTTTATGGTAAACTTCTTAAATCATGAATTATATTTTATGGTATGAAGTTTAATTTTGAATATCAAAGATTAAAAGGGAAGATATAAGAGTAAATGCTATTTTTGACCTTATGTTTTGTAAAAGTTATAATTGGATCTTCTGTTTTGTTAAATGACAAAATAGATCTTGTATTTTTTAAAATTGTATAAATATGACTCTGAACTAATTTTTTGTAAAAATAAAACTTAATAATAATTTGATCTATAGATGTTATGACAAAACTGGTTACATTTTTGTATCTATTCGTGTTAGAAATTGTCTTAAATTTAGTGATATTAAAAAATAAAATTGTTGAAAGTTAAGTTTAAAGTTCTATTTTTACCATTTTGAAAAATATAAGGTCTATTTTATTATTTAACAAAATAGAGAGTTCAATGTTGGGTTTTATGCCCTAAATAAAACTCATTTCAATATAATCAGATTTACTTATTAATATAGATCAGAAATAACATTTAATGTTGCATGGTTCACATGATTTATTTCATGATTATATGTACATAATGTATAAATTCATCTGAAACCCTTTTCACATACTTGATCCTGTTTATTGTGCCGTCAACACATTGGAAAGTAAACATGACTATGTGAATAAAGTTTCCTAGATTTATCAGACATTTTACTGATATGATAATCTACAACAGAGTTTACTTGCATTTGGAGAAGTGCTATGTTCTTTTCAGAGCATTGGTTAAAGTAAAGCTCAGGTTGGATGCATGGAGTATGCATCGGAAGGGACCGATATTGAACTTTGACTTAGATTTAATTAAACTTACCGTAAAATCTATTCAAGTCAATATCGCCTAGTTGATCCTAGATCAAATGATCTTAATCCTGATATGATTAGGCTCAATCTTGAAAGGCTATTCGTGTTCTTTGATTTGTTAGTTAAGCCTACTTTTAGGTCAGGGTGATACGTACATTTTGGGAACACGGTAGTGCAATTGAGTGGGAGCGCTATCATAAACATGGAATCTATAGCTTCTATCTGGCGAATAGTAAGCAAAGGATGATCTCCTTCGAGCTTGACCAAACGAACATAAATGGTGGAGTACTCATTTCACATAAGCTGAAATATCATTTATACGGGGTCAAGTGTTTTAAGGATAAAATACATTGTAGGGTGTAACGGTAATTTAATCCCTTTACAGTGTAGATCATTCATATAGAGGATCATTGATCACATTAGGATTATAACAATGGATAACTAATGATGTGTCTATATGGTGGAACATATAGAACATTCTATATACTGAGAGTACAATTCTAAGTTCTATGCGTGGATTCAACGAAGAATTAATAAGTTAGTGAATTTTAGTGCTAAATTCTTGATCTACTTATTGGAAGCTCGGTTATATAGACCCATGGTCCCCCCACTAGTTGAGATAATATTGCTTGTAAGACTCATGTAATTGGTTTTGATTAATCAATTATAATTCTCAAATTAGACTATGTCTATTTGTGAATTTTTCACTAAGTAAGGGCGAAATTGTAAAGAAAGAGTTTTAAGGGCATATTTGTTAATTATGATACTTTGTATGGTTCAATTAATAAATATGATAAATGACAATATTATTTAATAATTATTTATAGTTATTAAATAGTTAGAATTGGCATTTAAATGGTTGAATTAGAAAATTGGCGTTTTTGAGAAAATCAGATGCAGAAAAGTTAAAACTGCAAAATTGCAAAAAGTGAGGCCCAAATCCACTAGTATAGGGCCAGCCACTTTTATAGGAATTTACCTCTGATATTTTCATTATTTTAATGCCAAATAATTCAAACCTAACCCTAGTGGAATGCTATAAATAGATAGTGAAGGCTTCAGGAAAAATACACTTTTCTTCTAACACTTCTGATTCAGAAAAAACTGAGCCTTCTCTCTCCCTATCTTTAGCAGCCACTTCCCTCTTCTTTTCTTCTTCAATATTTCGAAATCCTTAGTGTATGAGTAGTGCCCACACACAGCAAGTGATACCTCAATCATAGTGAGGAAGATCGTGAAGAAAGACTTTCAGCAAGAAGGAGTTTCAGCATCAAAGATTCAGAGAAAGAGATCCAGGTTCAGATATTGATAATGCTCTGCTACAGAAAGAAATCAAGGGCTAGATATCTGAACGGAAGGAGTCATTTAATTCCGCTGCAGGTTTTCTAAACTTTATATGTGTTTATTTCATCGTTTTAGAAAGTTCATATTTAGGGTGTTAATAAACATACTTGTGAGTAGATCTAAGATCCTGGTAAAATAAATTTCCAACATTCAATTGATAACTTTTGCAAAACACAAGGTCTAAAATAGTATTTACTCAAGATATAATGATTATGCAATTTTTTTTCACAGGAGATAGATTAATATTAACATCAATAAACACATTTGAAAGATGAAAACACAATTCAATAATCAAATACAAAATTTGGGATTAAAAGGGAAAATATTTTTATGTAGAGCACCAAGTCTTATACACGATTAATATTTTAGCATTAGTGTTTAATCGACAATCACAAATGCTTTGGAGAGATTTAACTTGGGTGAGCTTGCTTTAGATTTATCACTGATGTAAATGAGTATTTTGTGTCACCTTCAAAGTGACACAAAAAACACTTTTGTTGTAATGAGACAGAAAATCAGAAAAATGTGATCTATGGGCTCGTTTGGAATGCCGTATTAGGTCGTATTGTATTGTATTGTATTATATTGAATTAGATTATACATTATATTTTTATATAATACTATGTCAAACTTTAAGTTATACTAAAATATTATATATTTAAGTGTCCATAAAAGTTAATGCCACATATAGTTTTACATAAAAATCTTACATAAAATACAATTCAATATAATACAATACAATACAATACAATACGACCTAATACGGCGTTCCAAACGAGCCCTATATAATTTAATTTATAAAATATAGGTGTGATTATGTAACTCTCATTAAACTAGCATATAACTAACTTGTTTGTAACACCCTATTTATTTAGGGACATCGCATTGGAATTTAACAAATAGCTTATAATAATAAGTTTGGAATTTAGACTTTAAAATTATGGTTAAATCAAAACTTTCATAAAATAAAGAAAGTTATATAAAGCTTTTAACCTTTAAACATTTACAAGTATTGGGATCTCCATTTAAAACATTTGTACAATTAATTTTGTGTTCAAAAACTAGTGAGGCTATTGAGATTTGAACTCTAAACATCTTAGTTCATAAACTAATCAAATTACCACTAAACTACAACACATATTTAACATTAAAAGTATTATTATTTATTTTATTACTAACTATATTTTAATTTTTTTTTTTTGAAATGGGCCCTGAGCGGTGGGGGGCCTAAGGCGGTCGCCTCTTTCGTCTTAGCTCAAGGTCAGCCCTGTTCATCATTCCACTACATAAGTTTACAAAATAGTGCTAGTCTTGTTAAGCAAGACTATTTTTAATCAACATGTGTCTTATAAATTGAAATTAGTGATAAATTACTCTTTGCCACTCGATCAAGAGCATGATTGCCTCAACTCTTTAATCTCCTTCAATTCACAAAAAAAATGATCTTTGTCGATCGAAGAATACATTCTCAAAATGAAACAGTATGTTCATTCCCTTTCTGCAATTGACAACCCTTAACTAATGATGATCTAGTTCTGTATATTCTTAACAGCCTTGAATCTGAATATGAAGTTGTCGTAGTTAATCTCACTTGTAGGCCTTAAGTCCATTCTGTAGGCCGAATGTAATAAGATACGCGAACAAAAATGCACATAAATGAGAAATGTTAAAGGACACTTATAATGTTTAGTACTAGGGCTACACACTGGTCAGATTTTCGGGTTTCCAGGTAGTCGAGTTCGGGTTTTCGGATGTCGGGTGTTTAAATTGTGTAACTGAACTCGATTTTTGGGTGGTCGGGTTTGGCGGGTTTTGGGTCAGGTACATCGGATTCTATGTGGACGGGTTCGGATTGTAATGGACCAAGTCGTAATGAAAGATTTTTAGGCCCAAATGAAATTTTATTTTTAAAAATACTTTTTTTTTTCTATTTTTAACAATTAACAGTAAGGGTCTTGTGTCTTCACTTGACTTTTCTCGTCTCAATCAGTCGATGATGAACAAAAATGGGTAAGGGTCCTGTGTCTTCATTGAGAAATAAATGTATGAATTTTCGAATAACAAACAAATACTATTAATAGCATTAGAGTAATATATTGATATTACAGTACAGCTACAGAGAAAGAGAAGTAACGAAATCAAAATTGAAAAATATACACTATTTAAATCATATTTATAACGTATACATCATGGGCTTGTTTAGAACGTCGTATTAAGTCGTATGGTATTGTATTGTATTATATATTATATTTTTATATAATACTATGTTAAACTTAATTTATACTAAAATATTATATATTTAGATTTCCATAAAAGTTAATACCACGTATAGTTTTTACATAAAAATATTGCATAAAATATAATACAATACGACCTAATACGGCGTTCCAAACGAGCCCTATATATAATTTAACTTTAAACTTAAAGAACTGAATAAGAGAGAAAGAAGATACCTAAGTACTTAGTAGCGGTGGACAACTTCCTTTGAGGAATTGAACTGAGCCGGTCCCAGGAATGAGAACTCGTTGGAGAAGATGAGATGATGACTGATCAATTTGATTCAGGTCTTTCTTCTTCTCTTCTATTTCATTTGGGGACGAATCGATTAGGATTTATATTTACTAAATACTAATACTTTTTACTTATTTAGGTTTATTTACTATTTATTAGGGATGAATTTTTTTTTTTTTTTTTAAAAATGTTTATTTATTCGGGTTTCGGGTGGAGACCCGAGTTCCACAATATGCATTTTAAACACCTGAACCTGATACCTTTATATACCATTTTCAGGTGAGACCCGACTCGACCATACGGGTTTTCTTTTTTTTTTCGGCTTTTTTGGCAGCAGGTCGGGGCAAATTGGTGGGTTTCCGGGTCCAAATATTCAACCCTATTTAGTACTATTGTGAGATGTAATATCGTTATTAGTGTAATTCAATGTCAGTTATTATTTATTTTACTTTAATAAAGATTATAAAAAATTACTAACTAATTATACGACATCACCTTATAATGGTGTAGGCACCTTAGTACCTCATAACAATTCTGATATTAAGTGATTAGATTATGTTTTCTTTCCGGACCTTATATGACATGTGTGTAACGGTTAAAAGTCACATTTTAAAAAAAAAATAATAATTATAATACGGAAATGGTGAAAAAAAAAATCAAGAGACAAGTAGACAAGTCTAAAAAAAATCATAATTATGAGATAAATTTATTTATTGTCATTGTAATGTCTTAGAGAAGAAGTTAAATAATTTATAAAGTCATTTAAGAACAAAATTAAAAATAGTAAGAATAATAACAATAACGCCATTTGTTGCGCGACTGAGGACCGAGCACCACGTCTATAAACTTAACGCCCGTTAACTTAGTGTACGGACGTGTTTATAGAAATAGAAAACTTCTAGAGAAGTCTATGCCACATAATCTTATATTATTTTATTAAAATTATATATATATATTTTTTTTCTTTTTTTAGTTTATGAGCTGTAAAACATTATTACAATTTACAATTTTTTTTTTCTTTTTTGAAGTCTACAATTTACAACTTTCTATTCCTATTTCCTTTACGAAATAAAACTGAGGAAAATTTTATAATGGATATTTTTAATAAAAAATTTAGTCTATTTTTTTTATATAATTGTTTAAAATATTTTATAAATTTTTTAAAAAAATTATTATATTATTTAAAATTTATTTTTGACATATTAAATTTTTCTAAATTTTTTAAATGTTGTAGACATAATTTGTTTTTGAGATGAAAAAAATATTAATGCATGGATGAACTTTTTTTGAGAGGGATTGTAGAATTTTTTATAATATATATGTGACTATATGCATATATATTTAATTTTGAAAAAGAAATATTCAATATCTTAATCTTTTATTTTATATTCATTATACTTTGTTCGTGGGATAAATAAAAGGAAAAGGAATCGAATAATAGGTGTCTCCCACAAAATATATTAACACGTAAATTTAAGTTTAAACTTAATAACCTCCAAATTTTATTTACATTTCTAAAATGTCATTGCATTAAAAAATTCAGATTCCCCTACCTAAAAATTAAAATCACACACACAGAAAAATCTAATAGTGTAGAAATATAAATAAGTACTATTCAAAAATTATGCAATATATATTTTAAAAAGAATGTACCGATACATCTTTATATGTATTTCAGAATGTAAAAAACAATTAATTTATTTTTTTTTTCATGTTCATATACGTTATATATATTTAAGACACTCGGTAAAATTTTGAGAAATTCGTAAAATTTAACACGCTAAAAATATGGTTCAAACATTTTATTGTATGTGCGATTTTTTTTATTTTATACGCACGTAAAATAGACTGTTTGAATATTAATTTTTATATTGTAAATTATTCAAAATTTATCAAATTTTGTAAGATGCTTTAAATAATTATAACGAGCACAACTATAAAAAAAAACTAGACTAAATTTTTTTGTAGATGTCGAAAAAGATAAAAAGTACATCGATTCACCTTTTTTAGAAGGATGTAAAGCATAAGCACCCAATATCATTTTAGCTTTGTAAAAATCATTGATTACATTATTTTTTTTTTTTGTTAAATAATAAATCGAATCCTTTGTTTTATGAAATGGTACAAAATAATATCATAAGCTTAATTTTCGTTATTTTTTAATATAACTAATCTAAAACTAATTTATCGCACAACCAGATTCGAAAATATAACCATTCAAGTCATAACACATCATTAAAAAATTTATTTGGTGATTCTACAATGCACTATTTTAAAAGCGATGTACTGATACATCATCTACTTGTTTCGATATCCTAAATATTTTTTTTTTATATTTATGTATGTTATAATTATTTAAGATATTCTACGAAATTTTGAAAAATTAAAAATAATTTACAATATAGAATATAATGTTCAAGGGTATAAAATAAAATATTTACGCGTACAATCCACTGTTTGAAAGCAGTTTTTTGGCGTGTTAAACTTCTCTGAATTTTTTAAAATTTTACAAAATGTCTTAAATAACTATAATTTACATAAGTATGAGAAAAAATTTGACTAAAAAATTATTTTAAATACCAAAACAAATAAAGATATATTTATCCTAATAAATAAATGCATAATAAGTGGAATAAAATTATAAAATAAATGAAGGAGAAAATAACGTCTGTTAAGTTTTAAGTGTTAAGAGTAGTAACGACGTTAATGATAGGGCGTGACTTTCGTTACAAGACATTGACGAGACCAAAGCTTTTTACAGTCCTATAAATACCCATTTCCGAATCTGTTATTTTTCCAACTATCCAAATTCAAAAACACACTCTCTCTCTTTCTCTAAGTTTTCTTTGTTCTTTTTCTCGGGAAAAATGTAATTGTGTTGTTGAAAATTCCGGTTTCTCGGGAAAATTTGGGAGGAAAGTACTCAAGAAATCTTTTGCTTTCATCGATCGAAAATTTCTTCCATTGCTGCCGATTACTGGAATTTTGTTTTGAACGTTTTAGCTTTTTTCGGTAAGATAAGATTATTCTTTGCTTTTCTTTGATTTGTTTTATTCTTTCTGTTTTGACAGTGATTTTTATGATTTATCATCTAAGCTTTTTGTTTGGAAATGAGAACGATGAAGCGAGAATGATTAATCGATTTAATTGCGTGTTTTGATTTCATTTCTCATGCAATGGTGACAATTTTTTTTTATTACTTTCTCTGCATTGATCATATTATGTTCTCAATTTCGATCACGAGGAAAAAAGATTAAGCTTTTGGCAAACGTTACATCTCTTCATTCCTGTTCTCCTGTTAATTTTCGTTTCTCAAATTTAATTATGGAAAGCATGTAAGGTTATTCGGTCATAGTTTTTTCATTTGATCTTTTAATATACTACGATCAGTTAATTAACATTGATAATGATAAATATTCTTCTGTTAATTTGTAGGTTTTTTGTATTCCAGAGTCTGGGATATTTCTTTTCAGCAATCGAAATTGGATTTTTTCTGGGTTTGCAGTCGAGAACTTAAAGCACCAATTTTGGGTTCTGTCCGTTGCGATTGACTGTTTTAGATTTTATTGTTAAAATACTGTTCCAGAATGAAGCCATGGACTACATTTGGTGTACTTTTACAGTTTGAGGTCTGTAGATTGGTTTTGTTTAGTCAGTAGGATTGATTGGTTTAGGATTTGAAGGATCAATGATGTCGATTGCAAGGGTAGCTCTAAGTCCAGGATATGAAGTCTCTTTGAATTATCCTGGTAATGGCATAAGCAGCTCCCCTCATTCAATCTTGATTTACCTTACTGTTGCTGGTTCTGTGATTCCCATGCGTATTATGGAGTCTGATTCTATTGCGTCAGTGAAGCTGAAAATCCAGGCTTCTAAGGGATTTTTTGTAAAGACACAAAAACTCGTGTTTGAAGGAAGAGAACTGGCTCGGAACAATTCTTGTATAAGAGACTATGGAGTTTCTGATGGACATATGGTTCATTTGGTGCTAAGGCTTTCTGATCTCCAAGCTATTACAGTTAGCACTGTATGCGGGAAGGAGTTTGAGTTCCATGTTGAGAGGAATCGAAATGTGGCTTATGTAAAAGAGCAAATTGCTAAGAAAGGAGAAGGGTTTCCAAATCTCAATGATCAAGAACTGTTATGCAATGGTGAGGAGCTTGAAGATCAGAGACTCATCAATGATATTTGCAAAAATAGCGATGCCATGATTCACCTGTTGGTTAGGAAATCTGCCAAAGTAACAGCCAACCCTGTTGAGAAGAATTTTGAAGTGTCTATTGAGGCATCCGATTTAGGTGAGACAAGGTCTTATTTAGTGAACAAATTGAGCACAAAGCTTGCGAGGCAGCAGATTGTAGAGAACAACTCAGTACAGAGAGATTTTCTTTTGGAACCTCTAGTTGTAAATTCTGTTGTTGAACTGTCACTAATTGAAGAGCTACTTAACTCTACTTTTGATGGTTTAGCAAAAGGGAATGACCCCATTCGGTCTTCAGATGGATCTGGAGGAGCTTATTTCATGCAAGATTCATCTGGTCTAAACTATGTTTCTGTTTTTAAGCCAATTGATGAAGAGCCAATGGCTGCAAAGAACCCGCGTGGTTTGCCCTTGTCTCTGGATGGCGAGGGATTGAAAAAAGGAACACGGGTAGGAGAAGGAGCATTGAGAGAAGTTGCTGCATACATTTTGGATCATCCACTGGATGGACCTCGCAAGTCCTACAGCGAGAAGGGATTTGCTGGTGTGCCTCTTACTGTTATGGTCAAGTGCTTGCACAGAGGATTTAATCATCCAGATGGCTATGAGTATGGTCATCCCAAGAATGTAAAGATTGGGTCACTGCAGGTGTTTGTGAAGAACGACGGAAGTTGTGAGGATATGGGTCCTCGAGCTTTCCCTGTATCTGAGGTTCATAAAATTTCTGTGTTGGACATAAGATTGGCAAATGCAGATAGGCATGCTGGAAACATACTGATTCAGAAAGATGGTGAAGGAAGCCCAATTGTGCTCACTCCAATTGATCATGGATATTGCTTGCCGGAGAATGTAAGCCTCTACCGTTTTATTGCTTTATAATATCTAATGTAGTTTGCTTATATTGTGCTTTGATTATTAAGTTGAGAGATCAAGTTTGTATATATTTTTCTTTTCCAAAAGGAATTAGGATTGCACTCTGTATAGTCTAATTTGTTTCGTGACATTATTAATCCTTGCATATTGTTTATAAAATCTAATTTACTTTCACAACTATTTGTTCAGTTAAGCCACTAATGTTGGTAGATTGAAGATTACACTTCAGAAATTATGGGCATGTCTCTCTGTAACTGCTTTGATAATTAAGTTTGAGATATGTATAGATTCCTTGTATATTTGGTCATCAAAGACAGCTACCCAAATGCAAGTTTTCAATAGGGATTGCACTCTATACAACCTAATTCATCACTATTTATCCAAATTAGAAAAGTGTTTAGATTCACATTATGTGTTAATTAGAGCTTTTAGGCTTGCCATTCACATTTGTGTTAACTGCAGTTTGAAGATTGCACCTTTGACTGGCTCTACTGGCCACAAGCTCGCAAACCTTATTCTGAGGGCACAATCGACTACATCAAATCACTAGATGCCAAGCGAGATATTGAACTTCTCAAGTCTCACGGGTGGGAGCTCCCGCCCGAGTGTGCTCGAAACCTTCGAATCTCAACCATGCTTCTGAAGAAAGGAGCGGAGAGAAGGCTGAGTCCCTTTTCAATTGGAAGCATAATGTGCAGGGAAACCTTGAAGAAGGAATCTATTATCGAAGAGATTATTCGAGAAGCAAATGAAGCTGAGCTCCCGGGAACTAGCGAAGATGCATTTCTTGAGACCGTTTCTTCGATCATGGATCGACGCCTTGATGAGGTATCTAAAGAAGGTGGTGTTGTTAATACTTAAAGACATATATACATACATATATATACTATATAATATATTCATGACTATGTTTTTGTTGCTGGACATTTTGTTACTTTTAAGGGACCTGTAAAGTTTAGTATAAACTAATATGCTTTATTAGTAATAATCGGAACTTAGGCAGTGTCCCAGACAGAGACAACCTTTATTTTGGTCAGTATATTGAAAATGCCTTTCGAGCATTTCTTGTCACATTTGCCAAGTAACATAATATATATAATATTGGACTTGATAATTTATGTTATGTAACCCTTTCCAAAAAGGAAAAAAAATACAATTATGTTATGTAAATTAGCTAAGTAGTTTAGAGATAGTTTGAACAAAACAAGAGTAACTGATTTTTGTATCACTAAAATATTTCTTTTTCTTTTCAATTATATTTTCATATTCATTAATGATAAGATATATAACATTTTTCTATTTAATTTTTTTAATTAGTTAGTAGTGAAGTGTTACCGTCAATCTCTTTTTATATAATTTTTTAGTTAATTTCCGTACTTAAAAATAAATACTGAAAGTTTTTTTTCATGATGATATTTGTTATTCTTACCACATCATTCATGTAAATTCATATAAATTTTTGAAAAATTTCGAACAGTTTGCCGTGTTAGAAATACGTTTGAAGTTTTTTGAACATGTGTAATAAATTAAAATATTAGGAATTCTATTTTTGAAAAAAAAAAAATCGAAAAAAATAATTTTGCATGTGATTTCGAACGTAGAAATTGATTAAAAAATTATTATAAGAGGTTATAATTAGTCCACCTCTTTTTTGTTGGTAAATAACTCTTCCTTCAAAATAATAATATTATTAACAATAATTCATTATAGTATTTTATTTATTTTAAATCTATTCTAATACGATTCCATGACCCATGATCATATTGTTTGAGTCATATTGCATATGGAGTCAAATTCATGATTGTCGTTAGGTGATGATGACCAAAGAGAGTGACAAATATAGTTTGGGTTCTATTCTGTCTTCATTACCTAAAAGGAATGGATTTATTAGGGTAAAAAGATCTCTCTATTTTCTAAAATTAACATAGACAGTAAAAATGAGTTAAATGGGTAAAAAAAAATTACTATAGTAGGAAGCATTTCTGTACTCTACCAGACAATATTACCAATACTACTTTTGGTCCACGCATACTATTCTCACACGTGAAAATGTATTCAATGATTTTGATATACATATAAATATATTTGTGTCAGTGTGGTGTTTATATTTTTGTCCAATTCTAACAGTGATTCATTGGTGTGTGCATTAATATTTGAGGTCTTCTATTCTAAGACATTTGTTTGTATTATTGGAAAGGAAATGGATTTCATTAATATAAAAGACGATTAATTGGAAGATAACATATATAATAATATTCAAGATAATAATGTGATAGTCTAAGAGATAATTCATTCTTTTAACCGGAAAAATAGCAGAGAGGGATATTTTACAATTAAAATTGATCTTGTTAAAGTCTATGATAGGCCTAGTTGGAGATTCATTGATCATGCCCTTGAGTGTTTTGGGTTCCCTCAGAAGTTGCGCGATTGAGTTTCACAGTGCATCTCCACCACCACTTTTAATATTTGCCTGAATGGGGGGCAGGCGGGGAAGATTATGCCCTCGTGTGGCCTGTGCCAGGGCGACCCCCTATCCCCATATCTATTCATCTGTGCTGCAGAAGTCTTCTCAAGACTATTGGAAGAGGCCCATGGAAAGAGGAATATTCAGGGAATTAAACTAAGTAGAGGTGGTCCAGTTCTATCCCATCTGTTCTTTGCTGATGACCTTATCCTGGTCGGTAGGGCCAATTTAAATGAAGCTAAGTGTTATTGGGAGTGCCTAGAGAGGTTTTGCTCTTGGTCTGGACAGAAAGTTAATAAGCTTAAAACGTTAAATCTTTTTCAGTAAAAATACCCCTAATGGTATGAGAAGAGGTATCAACGAAGCGCTGGGTATTGATTCTCCAGAGGGGGTTGTAAAATACCTGGGATTACCTCTATTCAGATCTAGACAGAAGGATGCTGACTTCAACTTTATCCTGGACAACATCACCTCTAAATTACAAGGTTGGAAGGCTAAGACTTTGTCTAAGGCTGGCAGAGCTACCCTCATTAAGTCTGTGGGTCTGGCGATGCCTATCTATGCCATGCAAACCACGAAATTATCTAGTCGGCTGGTCAAGAGGATTGATGGTTTAGTCAGAGATTTTTGGTGGGTTTCGAGAAAGGGAATCGTGGACTACATCTTAAAGCTTGGGATAAGCTTTGCCAACCTAAGTCATTGGGTGGTTTAGGCTTTAAGGAAAAAAGAAGAAATGAACTTGGCTTTCTTGACCAAGTGAGGTTGGAGCATATTGAAAGGTTGTCAGTCGTTATGCTGTAAAATTTTGGAAGCCAAGTATCTAAAAGGGAAGGACTTTCTCAGATGTAGATACAAAGACTCGGATTCCTAGTTTTGGAAAATGTTGTGAAAGTTAAAGCAATTCTAAGGAAAAGGGCCTGTAAAGTGGTGGCTAATGGTAGGGAGACGAGTATCTAGAAGGATCCATGGATTCCCCACTATAAAAGTTTTATCCCAAAACCAAATGGCATTGGTTCAACCACTGACAATTGTGTGGCTGATCTTTTGAGGTCTAATGGCAACTGGGATGTACCAAAGCTAAATAAACTCTTTGACCAAGAAACTGTTTCTGCAATTTTGAAAGGTGGCAAACCCTCGGGCCAAGGAGTAGATAAATGGATTTGGACCTTGGAAAGAAATGGGCATTTCACGTGCAAATCGACTTACCTGTCTCAAGCTTTGGAAAGAGCCCCTCATTGTGAGGTTTCTCCATCGCTTTGGAATAAGTTATGGAATAGCAAAATTTTGGAGCGGCATAAAATCCTTTGGTGGTGTATTCACTCTAATGCGCTCCCTGTTAGATCAGTGATTGAAAAAAATTCCACATAGAGGACACAAGCTGTCCTTTATGTGGGATGCGGGAGGAATCCATGGAACACCTTTTCCTCTCTTATGATGTGGCAGTACATCTTTGGCGCGCTTCACCGTGGGGCATTTATCCTATCTGTAACAATGGGATTCGGGTTTGGAATTGGATCAAATTTATATGGAATCTCACTAATAGGGGTATTCGAGGTATCCGAGTAGAAGAAGTCTTTCTGTATGCTTCAATTGTTGTTGAAACCATCTGGAGGATGCGTAATGATTTGATACATAATAACTCACTTTCGGATGTTTTGAAATGTATTGACCAGATTTGTACTTCTTATGCAGAGTTACATGATGCTTTATTGCCTTGCCCAAATCCAACCTTGAGGGTGTCCTGGAGTCCTCCCCTCAGGATTGGATAAAATTGAACTGTGATGTTAGGGTGGGCCTTGAGAGCATGTGCACAGCGGTTGTTGCAAGAATTCGCCTGGGTGAAGTGATTCAGATTCATACGGCTCGGTTGGACTTTTCGGATGCGTTATGTGGAGAAGCAGCGGCCTGTTGTTTAGCTGTTCCGGTGGCTCTAGAATTAGGTGTTAAGTTTGTTTTGGTGGAGAGTGACTCGAGGATAGTTATCAATGCTCTCAATGGGATGGAATCACATTGGTCGCTTGAGAACTATGTCTCCTTTTGTATTAAGTCTGCTCCCTCTTGTATTTGCTGTAATTTTTTGTATGCTAGTAGAACTTGTAATTTTGTTGCCCATAATGTGGCTAATTTTCACAAGTTGTACGGATCTATTCCGGCCTCATTAGTTCCGGAGGATCTCTTATGTAATGACCGAGAGGTCTAACGTTTTTTAATCGAATGTATGAACACGCTTATTTTCAAAAAAAAAAAAAAAAATCTAGTTTTCTTATTTGAATGGATGCCAAATGTGTGAAGACAACACTCTTATTAGATAATTAAACTCTTGGTTAAGTTTATATTTTATTTATGAGTGTGATATTGTAGTTATTTAAGATTATTTGTAAATTTTTTTAAAAAATCGAATAATTTACTCTACAAAAAATTAGATTCAAATATTTTATTGTAAAAGCGATTATTTTTTCTAATAATATTAGTAAGTGTTATAAATATTAATAATTATGTGGATGTCCAAATCTTTTATTTATTACCATGAATTGTAATGAACATTCCTCTTTTCCTTAGTTTCCCTTTTTCTTAGTTTCTTAATATCTCACTCTTGTATTTGTATAAATAGGGGTTCACCCCATTGGAATAAACAACTCAGAAATTCTCATTCACTTTCTCGTTCTCTCTTCATCTTCTACTTCTTTCTTCTCATCTACTTTATATTATTTTATATTATTTTATAACACGTTATCAGCACGAGTCTCTGCCCAAGCTTCAAGCATGAGTCTCTGCCCAAGCTTCAAGCATGAGTCTCTGCCTAAGATCCAATGTAAGTATTTCGTTAAAGTTCTTGAATTGTTTCAAAGTCACGATACACTAAATATATATTTATATATATACTCATCTGACTGAAACAATTTCAATAATCTTTTTTTTTTATTTTTCTTTTTATCTATATATCTATATATTATATATGTATGTATATATTTTTATATATTTATTATTGATTTCATATATATATAATGTTCTTATCATTCATAATATTTACAATATATGTGTGTGCCTATGATATGATAGAGAAAATCTATATAAATTATACATATATCCAGAAGATTATGTATCATCGATAAAATATTGCATATATCCTAAAGATTATGCATCATCGATAAAATATTGCATATATCCTGAAGATTATGCATCATCGATAAAATATTGCATATATCCTGAAGATTATGCATCATCGATAAAATATTGCATATATCCTGATGATTATGCGTCCTCAATAAAATCTTGCATATATCCTGAAGATTATGCAAACGTAATATTCATTATATAGTTGATGGATATATAATGAAAGAGATGAATACATATTTATATATATGTTCTTGTATTCTTTGAGGACAATGAAAAGTAATCTAATATCGATATAGATTTTGACAAACATTTCCTGAAGTAAATGTTTTATATTTGTCAAAAAAAAAATGATTGTATTTATGTGAATACAACTAAAGAATCATTAAAAATGATTATTATTGATGCAATTTTATAGTGGGTTTTGAATACCTAAAAAGAATATTAAGAAAATTGCATTGAAACATCAAAGTATAAGAATAACAGTGAGCATGACTAATATTATTTAAATACATGAGACATGTATTTATTGTTCATCATTCCCTGCAGAGAATGATACAAATTGAATTCAACTACTTTTAAAGATTGTTTGTATTAGTCATGTTACCATACATTGTTATTACTTGCAATGTTGGAAATTATTGCATGTGACATATATTAAAGATCAAATTTTGCATACATCTTGGAGATTATGCAAAAATTGTATTCATATATTCTTTGAAATATTGTTAAAAAAATTGTTGAGTAATTTCTTTTTATATATGAACAAGTAATAAATTTTTAAGAAATTTATAATAATGTTCTACTTGTTCAACGTCATTCCCCGAAGTGAATGTAATGATTTTAAATAATCAATGTCATTGTTTGCTACTCAAATATTTCCAGAAGAAATTGGAAACAACCAAAAGATGAAATACCACACACAATCAAAGTGCATGAAATCTATATATCATGTGTGGGATTGAATAATAGTAGTCGCGTACCTGTAGTACGGACACACTTATAATCAAGATAAAAATATACTTGATTATTTAATAGAATGTGAATTGTACAAACTTACTGTACATTTAGAATATTTAAATATCATTCCCTAAAGAGAATGAATAGACATGAAATTCTATTTCAAAGAATATAGATTTCACATATATTGGCAATGCCAAAAGCAAATTAATATATACATATATTATTATTTCTTGAAATCAATAGTTTCAAACTATTGTTAGTACATGATATGTATATATATAGTTACTATATAATTCAGTTTGCATATTCCTTAAGTGAATATATAACTTACTAACATTTGTTAGTGATCCAATATAATCAAAGTGATAAAGAATCACAAAATGATTATTTGAAAAGCTTCCTGAAGAAGTCTTACATACAATTGCTACTTGGAGTAGTAAAATATATTTGTATGTACCTAGATGTATAACTTTTATCTAGTTATAAAAGTGATAAGAAATAACTTATTATATGTACTGGTTGTACATTTAAATATATAATATATCAAGTCATGATAATTAGACTGATGAATAGTCTATTAATAAATTAGACGACTTGTTAAAAAGATACCAGGAAAAATGAATGATATATTATGGTTATATCTATTTGACCATTACAATAACATGATGAAGTTGTCATGTATCTTTTAAATTATACACATCATTGAATTGATGATAGTGATTCCTGAAGAAATATAAAATTTGATAAACATAATAGTGACTCCTGAAGAGTGTATATGTTTTGGGGAATAATATAATTATATTATTCGTGTATATAAAAATGAAACTTTTTATGATTACTTATATGTTGTAGTGATTTTACATTACCTTGTGAAAGTTTCATTGAAATACAAATTATAGTGAACCTGTAGTTCATGAATTGAATTATTTTGACATGATCAATCATATGCAATAAATTGTCAAAGAATTTGACTAAATTTTGTTGAAGAACCAGAAGATTCTTCTCATTGTTAATTTATAAGGCTCAAAAGAAGAATGTGCATATATTTGCACATAGAAAATATTTAAATTATATTTCCTTAACAATCTTGAGCTATTGTTAGATTTTTATTGCATAGTTTCTTATCGATGTGATAAGATTATATAATCATGCATTTACAAAATGTGTAAATTTATGTATTTCTAATTATACACGTATGACTCATTCTTAGAAATGAATTAAGTTCATAAGGATTAAACTTGAAACTAAAGTTTATTGAACCTAAAGTTCAATGTCATATAGTATATATGAGTTTAAACAAATATTGATTCATTGTGATATATTGAAATCCCTACAGGTGTATTAATATTATTAGATATCACAATTTTTAAAAAATCTCTCGATCAGGGGGAGAGAAGCAGTTGGGATCGATGATAATTTTAGAAAAATGATCCTTGCACAAAGTATATAAGAACAATATAGTTCAAAATGATATATACCAACTGCAAATCAATATTATTCAAAGTTGAGATAGAATGAGTTGAAAACGCCTGAAGCGTAAATGAACAATGTATAAATTATTAATAAATGTTCATTTGATTTGCCCTGAAGTTGTTAAATCTAGAGGTACTCATGGAGATACCTTAATGTTATAAAGTATTAAAATGATAACCGTGATGAAAACGGTACTCGAAGAGACTCCCAAGAGAAGTTAGACATAACATATTTCATCATAATTGAATCCCTGAAGTGATTCGTTATAGGTACCTATAAATGATAAACATATTTGAAAAATATGTAATTTAAAGAGATCTCTATAAGTTATGTCAATATGGGAGGAAATTATCATTTATTGAAATTTTTGTCGACAATAAATATTGAATGTTTGCATATGCAATAAACTAACATGAGATAGCAAGGATCATGGTATTAGATTTGTCGAGAATCATCGACTTACATTTTGATTTTTGGCCAAAATATTATGACGCAATCCAGGCAAATTTACTCACATAAAGTGAAGTAAGACCTGTAGGGTGTACAAATAAATATTTCTAATGAGAAATTTGCATATATGTATTTGTACATAATGAATTGTTGTACAAAGTTTGCATAGACATGAGATTGATTGAAGTAAGGCTTAAATATTGAGAAAATATAATCATTATTTGATTATAGCCTGGAATATATTTTATGAGGATTTATAAGCGTCACATAAATGTTGCAACAAAAGATTATTTATTTGGAGCTCCTAATATAGTGAGAATTTGAAATAAGCCTTATCTAAAAATTCTAGAAGAATTTAATACATGTCTTAAGTGATATAAATTCTAAGTCGCGCGCACTATATGACAAAGATCTTTGTATGAAATAAAGACATGTAAGTAAATTATTGTTTGAAAAATACGTATGGTTGTCTATGCAGTATAAATACGTAAATTATACGTTGTGATAGACTCTTGAAGAGTTTTTGATTAATTGAAGAACAAACTTTTATTTCTTTTGTATATCGAGAAATATTAAATGTATAAAGTTTGTTCATTAGTATTGAAGTCCTGAAGTACTTCATATGTATTAAGAATTATAGATATATGATCATTTGATATGAAAATTAAGATCATACAACAAGATGGAACAAATATATGGTATTGGAGTATCATCATTGTCACAAATAAAATTTATATTATCATTAATGTGTTATGTTCATATCTACTTGAAATGTTAAATTTTAGTATGAACAAGATTGTATATACACATGAATGATACAATTAGTTAGATAAATACTAATGTTCCACGAACCCCTCATTTATAATTTAGAAGTCCATACATACTCTGGAAGAGTTATAGAAAATATATGATCAAAGATTATATATGGTGATATTTTAAAAGTGATAACAATAATCTTATGAGATATATTATCACCAAAAGAATTATGGATCATATGTGCATGAGGGGGAGACATATTCATGTTGCACTCTTTTTCCCTTAGTTCAGGTTTTGTCCCAATGGGTTTTCCTGACAAGGTTTTTAACGAGGCAACTTACAAATAGTTATGAATATGAAATATATATTGTACTCTTTTTTCCCTTAGCTCAGATTTTTTTCCACTGGGTTTTTCTGGCAAGGTTTTTAACGAGGCAACTATAAATCATGTTAACATACTTGCATTTTATGAAGCAAGTAAAGAATGTGTGTGAGTGAGAACATTGACATAGCATATTCGGGAAACATATGGATTGCACTCAATAAAGAAGCATCAACCCAAGCAATTCTCTATGGATAATACTGCTTGCATCGTTCAACTAAAAGGAGGTACATTGAAGGAGATAGAGTTAGAACACATTCCACGAAATTCTTCTTTATACGCTTCAAGAAAATGCATATTGGTGTTCAACATATTCAATCAAGTGTCAATCTTACAAACTTATTCACAAAGTTATTACCAACATCAACATTTGAGAAGACGGCAGACAAGATCGAAATTCTTCGATTAGAAGATCTCCACAAATGCCTAAATGAGGGGGAGTTAGTTTACACTATACTCTTTTTCCTTTGATCAAGTTTTCAGCAAGATTTTTAATAAGGCAGTTATTATGGACATCCAAGGGGGAGTGTTATAAATATTAATAATTATGTGGATGTCCAAATCTTTTATTTATTACCATGAATTGTAATGAACATTCCTCTTTTCCTTAGTTTCCCTTTTTTTTAGTTTCTTAATATCTCACTCTTGTATTTGTATAAATAGGGGTTCACCCCATTGGAATAAACAACTCAGAAATTCTCATTCACTTTCTCGTTCTCTCTTCATCTTCTACTTCTTTCTTCTCATCTACTTTATATTATTTTATATTATTTTATAACAGTAAGTAATTTTTTAAATTTTATTTTTAATACTATAACTATTAAGATGGTAAACTTAAATACCTTTTTTAATTTAAGGAGGTGTGTACTTAGTGTTTTAATAAATAAGGATTCTTTTTATATGTATAGTTCAGTGACATTTTCAGGAATATAATGTCTAAGAAAATTAAAAAGAATATTACTTGACAAATACATACCAATTTGATTTTTGTGTTTAGTGCGAATAGTCAATCAGTTCATATATTTTGTTATGTTTTGTTAGATGAGAATAAAGATTTTATATTTTACAAAACATATCCATATTAATACTACGAGAGATGTTGAAAAATTCTTTTACTAAAATTTAGCTCGGAATATCAATTTGATCAATTTTATAAAACATAAAGATCTATGCATTTAACATAATATAAACTCTAAATCGATGTTAATATTGTTCTTCAATAATGGTTCGGATCTGATTAAGATTTGACCTGATCTAAATCATGTAAAGGTCTGTTGTGCTCCATCCCGCTAGATTAGATACTCATCGGATCAGATCCGACTCGATTTATTCGCATTGGATCAGATCAGACCCAA
This sequence comes from Cannabis sativa, assembly GCF_029168945.1. Taxonomy (NCBI): domain Eukaryota; kingdom Viridiplantae; phylum Streptophyta; class Magnoliopsida; order Rosales; family Cannabaceae; genus Cannabis; species Cannabis sativa. The sequence continues at coordinate 4,607,158 of NC_083605.1, forward strand.
CTTTTTTTTAAGATATCTAAGCTTATAATTTTATATTCATTTTAATTTTGTATAGTATTATTTAATATAATATTATGTTTGATATTGACTTATATTAATAAATGGTGTAAAGTTATAATATATTTTTGAGCCCGATTTCGAATTTAGGTTCGGCTTCTGTCTGAATCCTGGGTCCAGGTCTGAGTCCGGGCCCTAGTCTCGATCTGACAACGGGGCCCGGGTCTGAGTCGGGTCCCAGGTCCCGGTCTGAGTCCCGAGTCTCAATCTAGGTCCTGGGTCCCGTGTCCGAGTTCGGGTTTGGATCTGGAGCGAGTTCGGTCCGGGTCCGAGTTCTAGGTCCCAAGGGGTCCGGATCTAAGTTTAGGGTTCGAGTCTTGAATTGAGTTTTTCTTAATATATTGAAATCAATTCGGATTAGATCCGATCTAGAAAAAAATTAGGCAGGACGAAGTGAATTTGATCCAAGATCCAATAAGTATTCGAATATTTTGAATCAGAAGTGATATGTCGAATCGAAGCTCCCGACCCGCTCCAACTAAATGGATCTTTTTGACATCCTTAAATAAAATAAATAATAATAAAGTGTATATAGTTTAGTGACTCTATAATTCTCTTCATCAAGAAGAACTCTCAAGTTCCAATTTCTTCTCCCTATATTAGAAAAAATCAAATAAACAAATAATATTAAGTAGCCTAAAAGAAAAGAAGTGGTCCAAATTTACTTATCCGTACTGGAATTATACAATCCCACTTGACTTAAGACTGGTCTATTTGGTGCTCATTTGGATCATCAATAAAAGCAGATCAATTATCTGCACCCATTGTTGCACCAAACCTAATTTTTACTCTCAACAAATGTGATGGAAAATCTTGAAAGCTACCACCCAAAAAAAAAAGAGAGAGAGAGTAAATACTCATAATAAAAAGGCAAATATTCTTCTTGCAACTTGAAATATGAAAAATTATATGAAAAGAATTAATACATTTGTCGGTTAACGAGTGTGTGAAAGTGAGGTTTTTTTTTTTAATTTTTTTTATTTATATATAAATTATATAAATCTAAAGAAAAAGGGCAGAAATGCAGCAGAAGAGAACATACACATGGATTGTCGACATAGTGTTTTATGGAAAGAACAAATTTGACAACCCTTAAAAAAGAAAAGAAGAAAAAGAGTGTGTTTTGTTTTTGTGAATTGTGATATGAAAGAGAGAGAGAAAATGGAAGGTAAATATCAATTTTCGGAGGAAACAAACAGAAAAAGGGATGGGAGCATGTGATGAGTTTGAGTTTAAGTTTGTGATGTTTTTGTGGCTCATAATTGCTACATGAATCCACACCACCTAATTCTCTAATCCCAAATCCCATTCAAAATAATAATAATAATAATAAGAAAAAAAATCCTACAACAGCTGGCTTTTTAGATTAAGTCTATAGTATACACCGAGTTTTTTTTTTTTTTTTTTTTGTTAAGATCATATACATTCATTGTAATTATTTTTAAAAAATTTTAAATATTTTTTATTGTCTAAATACAGTTTCAAATATTTTATGTGATTATTAAATTATGAAAAATTCTATAATACACTCTTAAAAGAGATGCATCGATACATCTTTATCTATTTTAGTATCGGAAATAATTTTTTAATGAAATTTTTTCTTATGGTTATGTAAATTATAGTTATTTAATACATCTTGCAAAATTTTAAGAAATTCGAAAAAGTTTAACACACCGAAAATTGTGTTCAAACAGTGTGTTGCACTCGTGACTATTTTATTTTATACGAGTGTAAAATAGACTGTTTGAACAATATTTTCTATATTGTAAATTATTCTAAATTTCTCAAAATTTTGTAGGATATCTTAAATAGTTATAACGTACATGAATATGAAAAAAAAATAGACTAAAAAATTCTTCTATATGCTAAAACAAGTGAAAGGTGCATCGATACATCCTTCTAAGGGGGTGCATTATAACCCTTAAATTATTATTTGAATTTTATTTTTAATATTATAAACTATTAATTTTTTTTAATTTTTTTTATATATGATGTTAAATATTTATAATGTATATGTCAAAGAAAAAAACTCTTATGAAAACATCCCTATATTATATTTGAACTGCCCAAATCTAACTCATTTATGGTCTACTCAGTGAGTGAGGGACCACCATTTTTTTTGCTATGAACTTTCTTTGACACTGTTTGACCTATACTATAGGATATGAATAACACACATGCACTAGCCACAAAATTTGCTGACTTTATGCCATTTAAATTAAATACAGAAAATGAAAGCATTTAAAATTTCAATGACCAAAGACACAAATAATATTTACAATGACAAACATGTTTTCTTTTATGTATATCATCACCAATCAATTGGGAAAAGAGCTATTGATTTGAGGCTATATAGTTATAAAAGGAAGATCATGTGTGGTGAGCTAAAATAGTAATGTAGAGATCTTAGGTTCAAAGTTAGTAAAGAGTAATAATTTTGTAATTGTACACAGTTGAATTTTTTATATATAACACCAAAACAAGAAAAATAATAAACAATCACTTTTTATTTACTACTCTCATCTCATTTAAAACTCCATTGTTTCATGTGTCCTAGTTCAACAACCACCAAAGTCCAACTCCACCGACACCATTTAAAATCACAACAAATCAAAACTTAAATAAATTTTGGACATATTATAATAATAAAAATTAACAACAACAACAAAAAAAGAAAAATATACACTTAGTCTTAAGTTCATAACATCTATAACATGAGTTAAAATACACAAAAAAAGAAAAATTAACAACATTTCTTATTGCTAAATCATTTGAAAAAAAAAAATTAAAATAGTGCTTTTAAATAAAGAAAAAAAAAACTATATTCATATAAAGTGGGCCCCACCAGGCCATTATTGGGCTTGGGCCCAACATTTAGTTCCTATTATATTATTTGAAATTTTTTATACTGATAAACCGGCCGAGAAAGCCACTCCGGTCGAAGGTAGCCAAGAAGACCCGAAAATGAACTGTGCAACGGTGAACTTACTGGCTTCGACAGTGGATGTTATGACCCGATAACCCGACCATTTGACCCGTTGACCCACGGCCCCACCCGGCCCGGAATTCATATACTCTCCGTAATAACACGTGTTAAGTGCAAAATTACTCGTGTTCCATTCTAGCCATCCACGTGGATGGATGTGATCACCCATGTACGTCATCATGTACACGGTTCTAGCGTACATTTTCCACGGACGGCCCAGATACGTCGGGAAGCTACCCTTCGAGGCTTCAAGATCTGACGTGGCAAGGATCCGTGAAGCGTGGATCGATATACCCGTATTTTGGTTCGGGTCTTTTCGGTTTTGGGCCGTGATCGTGTTTTTCTGTTGGGCCATGGGCTTTCGTGCGTAGATTGAACAGTTTTGGAAAACCACAGCGGCGTTTCCGAATATGAAGTCGACTGTTCCGTAAACTTCGCACTCGCGGAAGAACTGGCGATTGGAATGCACGTACAGAGTGTCTTGGTATCCGAGGATTTGACAACGGTAAACAACCGCGTGGTCTGCACCGACCCGGAGTGCGACGGCTTGGTGTCTAGCTGGGCCGGCCCAGTTCACAAATGTGATGTCCCGAGCTATGAAACCAGCCCCAGTTGCAGCTGTTTTGAAAGGACAAATTAGTAAATTTACATAAAGGATTGATTATTAATTAAAATGAGATTTGAGTGTGACCCACCCACGTACAAATAATTATGTAATTATTTTTCATTCATTAATTATAACAATTTAGAATTTGAGAGTGTAACGTTGAAATAATGTCATTTTCTTTCTAAATAATACTATTTGATTTTGACGAGAGACAAGAACTGGATATATTTTGTGCTTGGATTTTGTGTCCAATATCAGAAACATTCTAGTTTGTTCAGATTAATACTAATTAAATTCCACCATTTTTTTTACTGGAATTGTGTGTAAATAATAATAATAATTTTTCAACTTAAAATAATTAAAAATAAAACAATTGGATGAGGTGAGGTAAACGTCATATATATGGACAGGAATCTTAGTTGAGGATAAGCCACGTGGACCTGAGCATTAAACACTATATAGTAGTGCGTTGTAGAGAGACTATGACTATGACTATGACTATGTGTGTGTAATTTTACGTAGTTATTTTCTAATTATGACAAAGTACACAGAAATATAAAACAATGATTTCTTAAATTATTGAAAATTTTCTGGACAAAAATAAAAACACGAAATTGATATATTTACCGAAAGATGCTGTGTGGAAAGTTGTCATGTTCTCCCACACGCTCTTTCCTCCTGAAATGACTGTTTTGCCCTTTCCATCTCCAATAAACATCAAATTCTTTTTCTTCCTTCCTACCTTCAAATTATTCTCTTCGTACCTGACATTTTTTTTTCTTTATTTATTAGTATTTCAAAGTTTAAAATAATTATTTCAACATTTTATAATGTACAAAAATACAAAGACAGGAAAGTAACTCAAAAAAGGTCTTGCAGAACTATCTCAAAAAGTTTAGTTTTTTTTCCATGTAAAAAAAGAAAAAACTAAATCACAAAAAGAAAAGGGTATAATAGTAATTTAAAAAACAACTACTTAACTAAATGTAGTCACATGGTTTATAGTTAGGTCTTATGATTACGCAGACGAATTCAACGAACCAATCACTTCAATAAAACCAAATTTATCAAAAAAGCAAAAGTTTGAAAACTCAATTTCATGCAACTACCACGCACGAGAGATAGTTCTCGTAATTAATTTTTACTGTCTATTTTTACCGTAAATCAGTCAATTTAAGTTGTCAAGTGAAATTACCTTCCTGCCCTCACGTATATAATAGTCCGACGATCACTGTACTCCGGTGCTTTCTTTATTGCTTCAGTAATAGTCTTGTAAGTCCCATTTCCGTCTTTTGACACAACGATATCGGCTTGTATCGCCGAGACGGGTAAACCCAATAGCCTCCTATCATTTCGTTTCAACCATCTCGGGAAATCTCCCGAGATATTGTCCTCCTCTTCATTCTCAGCCGCCAATAACCTCCTCTTGTTCTGAATCGGAACTCCCGAGAAATCGTCATTAACACTTCCAGAAAATAGCGCCAGACAATTACTCACGAGTTCAGATAAGTCCTTCAATTTCTCGGCCACTTGAGTCTTCACGTTCCCGTTCACCTTGGGCCCACCTTCTTCGAACCCTTCTCCACAGGTCTCCTGGTTCGTCAACGCCGCACTCAGCCACGTCACCACGTCATGGTTGGTTGATCCTCCGCCGTTACCGATCGAGACGGAACTGAGCGCACGCGCCACCGCGTCTACAGAATCGTCAAGAAGCTCGAGGCAAACGTCGTAGGCTGAGCGCGTGAGCGAGTCCATCTGGATAGAGGTCAACTCTGAGGTTGAATAGAGGGCTTTGCTAAGGTGCTGCAGCGTCATATTGAAGCTAATGTGGACCAGATCCTCCTCCGACGCGCTCATCGCGCCCGGAAAATCAAGTAACGAGTTCACGCAAAGATTCGGGTACCGTGTTTTGCTGCAAGCCTTGGAAATCGCCTGGGTCGGTTTTCGGGGCATGGTAGTTCCGGGTTGACCCGAAGCTCGGGTTCGGACCCCGATTAATAGCACGGCTGAGACAGCCGAAGCAGCTATTAACACAATGGAGAGAGCGGCTAGGAAAATGAGCTTCTTGTTTTTTTTCCTCCCGTGGGTTGCGCTAGGCGGTTGGTGTGACGTGGCAATTTCTGATTCGTTAGATTGTGCCGATGCACCTCCACGATCCGACGGTTCTAGTTTGCCGTACCCCATTTCTTTATTAAATAATTTTTTTAACTGGAAGGAAGTAAAAATTTAAGAGAAAGAGAAAATGGGGCTTTAAATGTTGAAGAGGTTGGGGTATCTATATATATAGATTTTGTAGTAGTAGTAGTATTAGTAGTAGTGTATATATATTATAATACAATTTTCTTGCTCTTTGTATAGATATGGTGAGAGAGAGGAGAGAGAGAGAGTAAAAAAAGTTGGTGTGAGGTCTACGTCTTGAGCATTAGCTGGCTACTACTTCACCACCATTGTCCATTTGCATTTGGGTTAGAAAGAGAAAATTAATGTGTTTGAAAGCTATATAGGAAAAGAAAAGAGTGTGTATGTGTTTATTGTAGTTGTAATAGTAGTATATAACTTTTTTCTTTTGGATTAATTGTTAATTTTAATTATTATTGAAATAATCATTGATCGATCACTATGAGTAAATAAGTGAACAAAGAGTATTACTCTCAACTTTCTATTATAATTTATTAGAATTCTTGATATTTTTTTTAAAAAATATTTTAATGTATATTTTCAAATATAAAAATTAATTTTTTATAGTGATGTTTGTTATGCTTATAATATTATTCTTGTAAATTTTTTAAAAATTTTAAATAATTTACAGTGTCAAAAATACGTTTGAATTTTTTTTAAATGCTAGTGGTAAATTGGAATATAAAAAATTCTATTTTCAGTATATGATTTCAAGTGTGATAATTGATTAAAAAATTATAATAAAAAATTGTAATTAGGGCTCCTATAAGTTAATTAGAAACATTTTCACTTAAAATGACACTAAGCATATTTTATATTTATAATGTGTGTGTGGGGGGGTTCTCTTAGCACCTAAGCTATTAGTGGTGATCTTCTACTTATGGTTCTTTCATTCTTGGAATAGTACAATACAAGTAGTAGTGGAATATTGTAACTTTTTACATATTGTCTCTCTATAGGATCATATTAATCTTTATTTGTATGTATCTATCTATCCCCTTTTCTTTTCATCATAAAGCTAAAAGAAAAGAAAATAAAGAACTTGATTCAATTTTTTTTGTTATATACGAATAATATAAGATTCCAATATTGAGAAGATTTCATTTGGTACAAAATCATAGTATACCATTTATGAAGTGGTATATGAGTGTATTATTAAATATGCTTATACATGATCTAACTTAAATTCTCTTTACAATGTCGTACGTACGTATATTTAACTTATAATAAAGTTTATTTTGTGTTCTTTTTTTTTTTCTTTTCAAATAATAATTACATATATTTAAATGTGTGTATCTTTTTCTCTTTGTTGGTGTAAATGACACGAGTAATAGCTAAATTTTCTAAATTGTTCTTTTTGGTAAAAGCTATACAAAAATCCTATCTTTTTATATACAAAACCTTTACATTTTCTTTTCAAAAAGTACTACTAACAATTGGGTAATAATTTTCTGAGGACACTCTCTGGCTAGTTTTATCTAAGTATAGTAGAACAAATTATAGGGTTGGCAAAAGGGTCCCCACCTCTTATTTAAAAAAAGGTCTACATGATCTTTAATTTAATTATGAAAGTGAAAAATTCAAATAAAAATAATAAATACGTATTTAAGTAGCGTTTAGTTGAAGGTAATAAAATAGAATATTAATGAAAAAAAAAAATTATTCTATTTTTTTTGTTTGGTTGCATATTAAATTATTGGAATGTCATTCAATGTAGAATGATCTTTCCACCATTTTAGTAGAATGACTATTTCATTTTTAAAATAAAAGGAAAGATAATATATTTTTAAAATAGAAGGAAAGATTATTTCATTCTATTCATATTCCTATTCTCATTCTCATTCTCATTTCTCTTTTTATATTTTCATTTCTCTCAACCAAACACCACCTTCCTTCTTTAATACTTTATTTGTATACCATTAGATTTTATATAATGACAAAAAATAAAAACATATTGAATGTTGACCTAAGTTATTCACTCATGATAGATATTTAATCAAAATTGTTTTGCATTTTGATGAAATTTTTACATCCAATTAGACTGGTCGAAATTAATGCAGTTGCAAAATTATTATAGGATAGTTTTTGTAGTAATTTTGACCAATCTCATTTTGTCACTTGGATCGAGATGTAAGTTCTAATCGAGATATATCTGATATCAATACTATATTAATTAGTTAATATAGTTATGAAAGATTATAACATTATCATTGGCACTCCTATCATCAATAACAACTAATAAAAGTATATCTATCATCAATAACAAGTTTTGGCATCACTATCAATCATAGAGTTACAATTTGTTTTTCACTCTCTTGCATCCATTCTATCTGAATTTACTTATGACTATTGTGGACAATATCTCATATCATATGGAATAAATAGTAGAGAATTGAGCCATATATAAGAACATGGACTACTCCACTCATTGCCAATTGGTTTTGAGATGGAACCCCATGATTCTCAACATGGTATTCACACCTACTCAGATAGTGATCATGTCCACTCTGATACGGTTCAAGATTGATGAGCAAAAAATAGTCATCATCTTGAGGGAGAATATTGTGGACAATGTCCCACATAGAATAAATAGTAGAGAATTGAGCTATATTTAAGAACATGCGCTACTTCACTCATTGCCAATTGGTTTTGAGATGGAACTCCATAATTTTCAACAATGACAAATACTTTTTTATTCACAAGGTCGGCTCTTGAAAAAAATAGCCCAGGACTACATTTAATAAAAAATTTTAAAAATTGAGCCCTTTTATATGTATTATCTTTTTGTAATGTAATTTTTTTTAAATACATAAATCATATATATATGTTAAGCCCTGAATTTAAGTAGGCTCTAAACACAGACTTAACCCCGCCGAAAACCAATCTTGCATATATGGGTGATACTCACTAAACTCTTCCTAGTGAAATTATAAAAAATAAAATAAAAGAGTCAAAACAAAATGAATAAAAGAGCATAGATATTGAAAAAGGACTCAGATAATAATGCAAAGTACTAGACAATGTATAGTGTGTCAGTCTCCTAGTCTCCTAAGTTCAATAATACAAATGGCCCATTGTTTTGCCCTAATGATCTTCGGCTAAACCCTACTATTATTTCTGGTTGATTAAAAAAAAGGTTAAATATTAGATTCAGTTTAGTGGTTAACTTTTAAGTTAATTGGTGTGCTATAAGTTTTTTTTAATCAAATTTTGTGTACTAAAAAATGGACAAACTAATTTTGCGTACGTCATGAAATAAATTATAAAATGTTTGGCTTTATTTGAGTATATTACATATACAAATATTCAAATTGCTCACGACTATATGGTTGGTGTAAAAGTATATATACAAATACATATTACTTTTAAAGTAGTGAGTGACTCATCATCTTAATGTGGTGACAAAGTACTTAAATATATATATTAATATATTTTATAATAAATCATAAATAATTGCACAATAATTTTAAAAGATAGTTGTGGACATTTTACTTTTTTAATTACCAGTATTCTTAATTGAGCTGATCTAATAATATAATTCTTTATGAAAATATCTACTACTATACTACTGCTACTACTAATAATAATAATGATATAATAATAATAATAATAATAATAATAATAATAATAATAATAATAAGTAACGTGTGTTGTGTGCTTGGAATAAACCAAGCAAACTTTGGATAGTACTTATAATTAATGTGACCATCGTATTAGGCAGGTTTGCTTAATTAATTAAGATTATTATTATTTTAAAAAATTGAATAAATGTTTTTCTATGTCTAAATATATTCTTGTGTTTTAGGTAAGCTTTTGTAAGTGGTCAAGAGTTATTGTATATATATGAATTTAGCTACACTGATTTCGCTTATTATTAATTACTTCATTATTTTATATTATTTTAGATAAGAACTATATAAATAAAAGATAATATCACCTAAAAAAAGAACTATGATGATATTAGTCACTCACGCTTTTTTATAATATGATTCATAATTTACTTTGATGTGATATTATTTTAATCGTGTAACGTTTTCTCAAAAAAAAAAAAAAATGTAATCGTAAACAGGGCAATCTTATTTTTAGCATATGATCATGAATAGTATCGAATAAACATATATTGCACATTCTATACTTAATAAATCAATTATATAAATTCCAGAGCTTATAGGATTTTTTTTTTATCATTTTACAAAAAAGCAATTGTCTTTTTATAATTTTTTGAAACTAAGATGATGTTTGGTTTAAGGTTAATGAAATAGAATGGAATGTAATTATGAAACAATTTTTATTTTATTCATTTTAAAGTATTAGAATGTCATTCTTATTCTAGTTATGTTTTCATTCCTTCTAACTAAATACTACATAATAGTGTGTTTGTTATGTGTGTTTGAGTTAGAGAGAATAAAATTGAAAAAAGTAGACTTAGAGAAAATATGAAACTAGCGTTGAAGGGAAATATTATTACTACCAATTTAATTTAAAAAGTGAGACCCACTTTAAAACATATACGATCCATGGTCATTAAAAATTAATTTAAGTTTGATATTTTCATTCTCATCACGTCTAATCCTCGTATCAAACGCCCCAAGGGTTTGTACGTAGTAGATTTATTTAGGGATAATTTACAAAAAAAAAAAAACGAAAACAACAAAAAAATTACAAAAGTACGCTTTGTATTGAATTTTTCAATATGTTTAGGGTTATTTAAATTTTATTTACATAAAATACGACCTTTTTGTATATTTTTTTTTGTTGTACTCTTGTTATTTTGTTGTTAATTTTTTGTTATTTGTATATTATTTTTTATGTTGTTTTGATGTTGTTTTCTTGTTACTTTCATGTTATTTTCTTGTATTTTTATAAAATACCGTAAAAATATATATATAAAAAAACTTTGAACGTAAAAATATAAATTTTTTACAAAAATTGGTGTTTTATGTAATTATCTTATTTATTTATTTCTTAATTATTAAGGTTAAAATTTCACTACAAAAAATCTTACTTTTAGTAACAATAAAATTTGTCACTAAATGTAAAAAAGTTGTGACTAATTATAAAATGTCATTCTTATGTTGTGACTAAAAGTATTAGTCACAAAAATCACAATTTGTTGTGACTAAATATGCTTTTAGTTACAATACTTATTATGACTAAAATTAAATTAGTAACAACTTGAGACTTGAATAAATAAAATGGACCAGTTTGAAATTTGGGCCTACACAACACAAATTGCCATGTTAGGCCCACCTTTCTCAGTTGCCCCGACCCGACCCATATTCTCAGAACGGGTGATTTTTATTTATTTTTTCTTTTTTTTTTAGGCACGAAAATATGAGTTATTATGGGAAAGATTAAACCGTATTTATAGCTCTACTTTGTATCAACTGAGAGATTGAAAAGTATTTTTGGCGCAATCTTACTCTATGTCATACTATTAAAAAACATGAATAATCACTCTTAAAAAAAGTTCTCCACCGAACCTTGCTTATGGATTAAAAAACTATAACTAGTAATTGGTAGGCTGCATGTGGAATTCAAACCTAAACCTTATAAGAGCAAATTTCACAAACTTAACCATTTGAGCTATTTTTTTTTTGGAATAACTCTCAACATAACTTAAGAATTAATTTCATTGCAAATATCACTATAATATGTATGTTATATGACTAATGATGAATAATTAGAACAAGAGTGTTTATCACAACCAACCCTTAATCTCGTGCGCTTCAAGTACTAGAGAATTAAACTATGTTGTATCCAAAATTACAATGACAACTCTGAAATAGTATTTTCTTGCGATTACAACTTCATAACAATATCTCTCCTATTCTTAATTTGTATTAGTGAAGCGTTTGCTTACTCGCAAACACTGTAGATATCAAAACTCGATAGCACTAGGGCTGGCCTTAGGCATAGGCATGCTAGGCTCGTGCCTAGAGCTCATACTTTTCGGTGCCCAAAATAAAAATAAAAAGTTTTATTAGGCTTTTATTTACGTAAAATTAAATGTATTATAAACAATAAATATTCATATATAGCTTAGTTGGCTAGAGTGCATGATATATTATACGTTTGAATCTCATGACACTCATTTTTAATATTTTTTAATATATAACTTTGAAATGTAAGGGTCTAAAAATCTAATTCGCCTTAAGTCTATATATTCTCAAGACCGGTCGATCTTAGATAGCACATGTCATGTTGATGATTAAAATTTTAGTGCACCAATCATTATTAATTGGATACATTATTAATGGGAATGTTAAATTGCATAAGAGACTAACATCACAAGAATGGAAACACATATTTCGTAGATATGAAGTAGTACTGGTTATTTGTTTCCTGGTTTTATTAATTGTAACAAAAATTTTAAAAAGGAAAGTATTGTTAAAAAAAAGTAAGTAGTTTAATTGACTTTGCTAAATCGAAGGTTGACAAAATAGAATGTACGACCTATTTTTGTACTTAATTAGCAAAATTTTGTCAATCCAATATTATACTTTAAAGAAAACTTAGTGCATTATGTTTGGTAGAATGGAATATTGAAAAATTGTATTTCAATATTTGCTTTGTATTTTAAGCTCGTATAATAATTAATGTACCATTCTAATGGAATTACAATTCCACTCAATAGTGGAATGAGTAATGATACATATATTTTTTATTTGGACACTCAAATCTCACACTATAATAATAATAATAATATGTAATTCACTTTTGATTATACGGTTAAATATTGATACTTTGTATTTGGTACCCTATTTATAATAATGTTTATTTGGTATTCTATATATTTTGAAATTGTATATATGTAGTACTCTAATTAAAGTTAAATTTATTTAATAAAATTTATCAATTGATGTCTTAAATGTAAGTTATTTTTATTTTTTAAATAATTTTTAAAGTTTTAAAATAAATTTTATTTTATTTAATAGTTAAACCATTAAAAATTTATCACGTGTACAATAAAATATATTATAATATATTTACTGTGACATTTAACAAGATTTAAAAATTCAGAAAATTTTATCACAAAAAATTAATTTATATAATTAAGTGTTATAAATCATATAATTAAAATAATTTTACCTTTTTTTTTTGAAAAAAAAGCGTAATTGATTAATATATTAAAAGTTAGACTTCACAGTCATTACATAAAATGTTTAAAGGGATGGTGGATAGCGAAATATCGCCAAATAACTTGTGGGTAAACGCCCACTTAACCACATTATGGGCGACAAAATTACATATTCTGCTAATATTAGAGAAAATACAATTAGAAGATAAAGAAGTGTGACTATTACAAAATGAGACGTAGTTTTCAATGACCTAACGGGACTCCTTCCCATTGACAGGGCCGGCCAGAGGGTGGGGCAGCTGGGGCCTCGGTCCCAGGCCCCACAAATTTGGAGGCCCTGAAAAAAATTAAAATTAATATATATACATATAAAAACATATAATATATAAATACTTAACTCAACAAGTTACATGCAAAACAAATGGTAAGTGAAGCTTTTATGGATTTGAGGTTCAAGGTTCAATCTTTCGTTCACCACTTTTTATACTTTTAATTATTTGTGATAAATAATAATATTATAACTTATATTAAAGTACTTTTAATTTTAAAATATTAATAATAAATAAGATTTATATTTATTATCTATTTTTTTAAAATGTATATAATTTAAACACATTATTTTTTTTCTTTCAAATGTGCTAAAATATATATCACTTCAATATAGATGTTCTTAGTAATTAAATATTACTTTGATCGAGTTAGCTTACGTTGCAAAAAAATATTTATTACATAGAGATAAAAGAATTAAAATTAATATTGTGTCAAAATTTAATTAAAATTTATTTTTAATTTTTATTAAAATAAAAGGCCTCGTTTTAAATTAATTTCGCCCTAGACCTCTCATCACCTTAAGACGGCCCTGCCCATTGAGCGCATTGATCATTACTCTGGAATAACTCTGAACAATAACAAACTTGGCATTCAGATCCAGCGCTGTAGAGATAGCCAAACAGCAGGCCGTCGCTTCCCCACAGAGCACATCAATGAAGTCCAATTTTACCCTCAATATTCCTTACTCTTATTTTTGTGTTCTGAGTAAGGAAATTGGTGTTTAAGTCTTTGGTGTTGGTGGCGGCGTGTAAGTTAAAAAGGGCAAAATAGTCTGAACATAGGGAAGAAGTGATGAAATTTTGATGAGATAATTGTATGGACCCATAAAGAATCCACCGACAGAGTTCAACTGTAGGGAAATCCATGTCTGTAAAAATAGATATTGAATATTTGGTTGGAACACAAAATTATATCACATTTTAATATTAATTAATTAGATTTGACTAATTATCAAATTAAAAATAAATAAATTATTAATAAACCAAAGACCAAGTGAGGTCTGATATAAATGGGATCTAATAAATAAGTTCATGTGGTAGAGTTAATAGGATAAGGTGGATAGTATAATGCATGAGATATAGATTCGATTTTTGTTTAATGAGAAAATACTGTCAAATTTTAAAAATCATTTTTTTTTAATAACAGATTTGGCTATTATAAATTAAGAGAGTTATTTACCAGAATAGAAAAAATGATATAGGGCAAATTTTTTAATAAAATATAATTATTATCTAACATGCACTTAGACATGTTTTACCTAGGAATGACAATCAGGTCAGGTTAGCTCCCACTCGATCCGACTCAATAGTAATTTGATTTAACATGATAATTCTCTTAAATCGGACTAAAGCAGAGCCAAACTTGAATTAAGCGAGTCGAATTTGACCCGACCCATCCTATTTATTTTTTGCTTTTTTAAGCTAACATTTTAAGAAAATCATATATATTACATTATTATTAAATTAAGACTAAATATAATTTCTTAGCAATACTACTAACATTTTGTGTCTAACATACATATATATACACAAATTTATATATTATTATTATTAAATAATATAACTAAATGAAAGAGAATATGAGTAGAGAAAATGAAGACGTGAAATTGATTTTTTTAATTAACATCTGAACTGGGACAGGTAGCTGCTGACTCAAAAAATAATAAAAAAAAAGGCTGGGTATTGTTATCCCGATTTTTGTCTCCTGACGTAGCAGTGCTTACGTGGACAAAATTAGCGCCACGTGGCAGTACAACTCACCAACAGGAAGGACATGACAATACCTCAACAAACGGAGACCCCGACACTCAAACGGGCATCAAGTGACAGACTAGCTTCCTCACAGAAGTTGGACGGCCACCCCTGGCCGACCCTATGGTCGGCCAACTTCTGGACTGCACCATGACCGACCAGCCAGCTCCCTGCAGGTGTCTAGCCGGCCAAGAGAAGCTCTGCAAGGTTTTCTGTGCACTTCTACACGTGGACGACATAGTTTGGGCTGCGAATTGGGCCCCAAAGGCCTAATAGAATAACTGAATAATATCTATGTTCAAGGGCATTTTGGTAGACTTCCTATATAAAAGTCTTAACTCTAACCTAGAAATCCTAAGTTCAATTTAAGTGTGATACTAGCCTCCAAGCTCTAAGCCTAAGTCTGATAACTCTCCTTTTCTTCACTTTCTCTCACACGCCCACACAAGCACTCTCATCACTTGACATTTTTTAATCCCAATTCATACTTTGTATTCTTAAGGGTGCTATATCAGATCCCACCTATAGTGATCTGAATAGTATTAACCCTTTGTATTAATATAACTAAAAAGGGAGTAGGTCATTACTCGTTATCAAAGAAGGTCGAACCTCTATAATGAATCTGCGTGTTCTTTACTTTTTCAATCTATTTGTGTAACACATGACAAGCATCAGATCCATACCACCCCGCTATCGGTTGATCACTCCCTCCCTCCTCCTCAAACTCCTCTTTTATTAAGAAATGTGGACAACACTTTGGAGTCTTCAAATTCCTCCTAAAATTAAACACTTTATTTGGAGAGTTTTCCATCATATCCTCTCATCTTCCTCTAATCTTATTTTAGGAAAATTATTCCTACCCTAGGTTGTACCCTTTGCAACTATCCTTTTGAAACTGTGACTTGCACATTCTTTGATTGTTTCGGAGCTAGTTTAATATGGAAAATTTCTCCTTTTAAAGTTTTATATGGATAATACGTAGGAATTATTACATTAAGAATATAAATTGACATTTTATTTACAAAATACTTCCATAAAGTATAGACAATATTTATACCTTTTATGTGATTTTAATTACCAAAATACCTCTTACACTATAACTTACACAATCAGACGATGGTTGCAGGGTGGTTGCTGCATGGTTTCGCGATGGTTGCATCAGAAAAAAGTTTCAATCAGACGATTGTTGCAGGGTGGTTGGTCGAAGGTCGCATCAGACAAATGTTTCAATCAGACGAAAGTTTCTGGGTGGTTGGCCAAAGGTTGCATCAAACGAAAGTTTCAATCAGATGAAATTACTGCTAGCACACTACTACAAAAGTCAGCATTCGCGACGGTCCTAAAAACACTTTTGTTGGGGGACCGTCGCTAAAAAAATTAAGTAACTGTTTAAAACCGTCGGGAAAAATTAGTATTCCTGACGGTTTATAACAGTAATTACAGGAATAGGCGACAATTTTAATTGGAATTTGTAAAATTTATTGGGCCCTTATATCCGACGGTTTAAAACCATCACCTATTTAAAATTGCCGCCTATAGGTGATGGTTTTAAACCGTCGGGTATAAGGGCCTAATAAAAAATCGTTACCTACTTCTCGCCACATTTCCCATGTGCCCACCTACTTCTTTTCTATTTTTCATATGCCCACCTATTTCTTCTCACCTATTTCCCACACCCTAAAACGAAAATCTTAACCTTCAAAACCCCACCCACGCATCCGCACCATCGCCCTCCTCTCTCGCCATCTTCTTCCCTCTCTCGATCTCCCTTTCTTCTTGTCTGTTTCGTCCATCGATCTCCAACCACCCCTCCTCTCGTCAGTCTCCCTCTCCTCTCCGTCGCATACGTCGGACCACCACCACCTCATGTCGGTGTCCGTCTCATCTCCATCTCATACGTCAGACCACCACCACCTTCCATCCGTCTCCCTCTCTCTCTCCGAGCTCGTTATAAATACATTTATTTATTTATATACTTTTTTATTTATTATATATTTATTTTGTTATTAATTAGTTATTTTATTTTAATGATTAGGTAAAATTATAAAATGAATGCATGAAAAAAAAATAGGGAGAAATACAGATTTTTCTACCATTAATGGCAGAAAAATCTGTATTTTCTCTCTCTCTTTTTTTTTTTTTTAAAATTCCCGACGATTTAAAATCGTCTCCTATAGTATAGGGCACGGTTTAAAACCGTCGCCTATACCCTGTTATAGGCGACAGTTTTAAACCATCGGGAAGTCCACATTAGCGACGGTATTTAACCGTCGGCTATTTTGCCTGTTTTGCGACGGCTATAGAAACCGACGGGAATACTTTAAATGATTGAAAAACATCGGAAAAAACTATTTTTTAGTAGTGGCAAAATATTTATGCAACTGTAATGCATTTGTAATGCAACTGTTATAAAACATTAATAATTAGAACAGTGTTTCCACGTACGTAACTCTATCTACATGTCTCTTTATGATTTAATATGAACAAATTCACCATTAGAAATTTGGAAAACAACGAAAATACACAAGGATAAACATTTTATTATAGTATTGATGTAATATTTTTTGGATTATACTTGAGTTTGATTGTTTGGGAACTCCAGTTTAACTTTTTGAGATCTGTCTTTCATGGATCTGAAAATTGAAGTTAGGACATTAGTTTTATGTAATTTAATTAAACTGGATTTCCGATTGAATTTTAGTTTCGCAGTAGTTTTTCTACAGTTTTTTTTTTCATGAATTCGAAACAATCCCGTTTTGATTGATTCTAGTCGTCTTCTCAGGTGAAGTCGCCGAAACTAATGGTGGTTCTCTTTCTGGCTGAATTTTCGTTTTGGTTGCGTTGGATTGTTGCGTGGTTGCGCGATAGTTGCCCAAAAAGCATGGATCATGGGTTGAAAGTGTGTGTAAGTGGTATTTGTGTAATTTTTTTTTATTTGGGCTGTATATATTTGTATTTTTGTAAACCCTGATAAGTATTGTGATATTAAAGACTTGGGATATTGGCGGCTAAACCACCTAAACTTTACAGTTTGTAACACTTAACCACAAAAACTGAATTTTCGGCGGCTAAACTACCTAAACCCTGGTTCCGTTTTGCTCTGCACACCTCCGTCCAAAAATCACAGTTAAGTGACATGGTGGATTGTCCACGTGTACGACTTGTACACGTGGTAAATTTTTAGTGGTCCACGTAATTTTAATTCTAAAAAATAATTATAAATATTTAAAAAAAAATTAAAAAAAAAACAATTTATAAAAATTAAAAAAATCTTTTTTTTCTTTTTCTTTTTCTCTTTTTCTTTTTCTTTCTCTTTCTCTTTCTCTTTCTCTTTCTTCTCGAATCTCGACAGAACCCCTCCTCATCCTTCTTCTTCTTCTTCTTCTTCTTCTTCTTCTTCTTCTTCTTCTTCTTCTTCTTCTTCTTCTTCTTCTTCTTCTTCTTCTGCCATTACTACAATCAGAATCCCAAAATCCCTAAAACACCATCACCACTGAAACCCAAAAAAAAAAATAGAAGAGAGAGAAACCTCTTTGCCTCTCTTTGGCGATGAAAGCTAGGAAGAAGAAGAAGATGAGGAACGCGAATCTTCATCTTCATTGAGCAGCTTGTCTCTACCTTCAGTCACTCTCAAAACATTGTTGGTTTTTTTTAATTAATATTATTTCATTCTCTCTTTCTCTTAAAGCTTTCTCTCTCTACATAAATAAAAAAAAACCCATACAAGGAGTTGATACCTTTACAAGAATGTATTTATACAATCAAATAAGCAACCCCAAACAATTCTAATCTTCAGTAACTGTCAACATAAACATAAAAAATAGACATAATTGCATAAACATATAAGAAAACAGAGAGCCATACAAGAATGTTGAGCTTCCCATCAAACACAGAAGACACAATCTCCATTGGCCTCTCTCTCTGAGCCCTTTTTCGACACATCGCAGACTGATCCACTAACCTCGAACCCCAAATTTTCCCAACCCATCAAGCAACTACTGAGTTCCTTGGCATTCTGAGAACAGGTATGAACTTTCGCTCCGAGTCCCAACAATTCCTCCACGATAGCGTGTGCCTAAAAGAATACCCAATTCCATATCTCCGTCTAAATATTTTTCTTTTTCTTTTCATATAAAAAACAAGTGTTTGAGTTCGTATTGCACCCGATCCCGCGAGTTCCACCAGTGACGAGAGCTTGCTTATCGGGGTGGTCATCACCGAAAAACGGTGCATTTTGAGGGGTTGAGAGGTGGGGAGAGTTGTGGGTTCTTCTTGTCGGTGAGTTTGTCCATAAAGAAGAGCGAAGAGGGGTATGGTCGTGAATCCACGGATGATGTTTTGGGGCAAAATGAAAATAGGAATGGGATTTGGTGGAAGAGGCGGTGGTGGTTTATGAGCATGGTGAGAATGGCAGAAGAAGAAGAAGAAGAAGGGGTTCTGTCGAGATTCAAGAAGAAAGAGAAAGAAAAAGAAAAAGAGAAAAAAAAAGATTTTTTTTTTTTTTTTAAATTTTTATAAATTATTTTTTTAATTTTTTTTAAATATTTATAATTAGTTTTTAAAATTAAAATTACGTGGACATTAAAAAATTTACCACGTGTACAAGTGCGTACACGTGGACAGTCCACCGTGACACTTAATTGTGATTTTTGGACGGAGGTGTGCAGAGCAAAACAGAACCAGGGTTTAAGTAGTTTAGCCGCTAAAAATTCAATTTTTGTAGTTAAGTGTTACCAACCATAACGTTCAGTTGGTTTAGCCGCCAATATCCCTAAAGACTTTTATACTTTGTGCTTTTGAGAATTTAAATAAAAATGATCTAGTCTTGGTGTTGGGTTTATTGTGGGCCATTTGGGAAAAAAGGAATAATAAGTTCTTTGGGAAAAGTTAGTTGATAGATGCTAATATTTTTCCTTGGACTAGTTCTTATCTAGATGATTATAGGATTACTCAGAAGAAGGTTCTTTCTATTGCTTGCCAACAGTCGTGTGATGCTTAAGAATCCTTGATCCCTCCCATAGCACATGGGCCATTCAAGCTTTGCACAACTGCAGCCATGAACTCTAAAAATAACAAGTTGGGATTGGGAGTTGTAGTAAATGATGAGAATGATAATGTTGTTGTTGGTTTGGCTATTCCTGTCTCAAGGGCTTTTGACTCAACTTATGCTGAAGCACTTGTTCTCAAGGTTGCTCTAAAGTGGTGTATGGCAATTAAATTTCCCATTTCAATTATTGAATCAAACTCAAAGTTACTTATTTATAAAATCATATGTAATGAAGTTGATCTTTGTAATTCTTTATCAAATCTTCTTAATGTAACTATTTGGTATACTCCTAGGCTGAAGAGTTTGTGTAGAATAATAACATTTCACACTTCTAACTTGTTTTTTTTGGTTTTTTTAAGTGAAAGTTACAATTTTTTTTTTATAAAAATGGATATATACCTTAAAGTCAAGTCAATAGTGGTTTATAATATGCTTATTATTATGATATTGGTATTTTAGGAAAACAAAATGAGGAAAGAGAGTGAGAAGGTTCCTAACTTTCTATAGCTATGCAGCTGTAGTGCAATTATTAGTTCTATTCATTCATTTGTTTGTTATTATTAATCATCTTTGTGAGTGTATATACACATCAATACTAACTGGTCAAACACTGACTGGCTACCAAGAAATAATAGGCTAGCCTAATTCATATATAAGACCAGTTATAAAGATTTTACACATGGTTGCACTATTTTTGTGTATATTCAATTATAAATTTAGTGCATTTAACAAAAAAAAAAAAATTATTAATTTAGTGCAGAATTTATGCAATAATTTTAATAATTTTTACCAAATATTACATCTACTAATAATATTTTACTTTAAAGATTTTACTTTTTTTTTTAATTATATTTACATTAATAATTAATTTATAATATAATTATTATATTGTAACAATTAATTTATAATTATTTTTAAAACAAATTAAAAGAAGAAATTTTTACATCAAAAACACAAAATACAATCTTTATTACATAAATACTTATACACGGGCAAAACAACTTTTATACACTTTTGCTTAAATTTATTACATATTTACCACATTGCACACATAATTCTTGCTTTTTGACACGTCAGTGATTAATCTATCGCTCTATACATCATTTCTCTCATTTTTCTCTTCTTTTCCTTTTATTTTCTATTTCTTTTCAGTATTTTTTTTTTTAAATATTAACCTCCATACCTGAACATTTCGCCCTCCACGATCCCAACTCCATTTTCTCTCTTCTTTTTGTTCTTCAATTTTTTTTAACTCCTATTAACCGAATCCCATAACCGTTTTCTCTTTTTTTTTTTTTTTTTTTCTCTTAATCCATATATAAATATGAGTGTAACTCGTTCTTCATCAACTCCTTCCCATGTTCAAAAGAAAAGTTCTAAAATATGGTTAAAATCTTTAGCTAATAGAAACAAGGGTAAACGACCTGTTGTTGAGGAGGAGGACTCTAATTTTGCTCCTCCATTGTCGAAACGTGGGCGAGCTCCTCCAAAGAAGAAATCTAAGGTGGCTGCCCAAGAAAAAATTCCTCAAGATGATGCTCAAAAAAATGATCAAGATGGAGTTGGTCTTCGGTATCAGGTTTGATTTCGATTTTTTTTTTGGTTTCGCCCCTTTTTGGAATTTGTTTGTATTTGCCATTTGTGTTTTTTAATTTTACTATTCTAGGTTTTTCATTTTAGCATTTTGTTTGGTTTCTTAGGGCTTCTATTTTTTAGTTTAATTTATTTTTTCTTTTTATGAGTTTTTTATTTTCGTTTGTTTAGTCTGAATTTCTGTTTCATTTTGTTGTCTTAATTTCGTTTGTTTTTTTATCTGCTTGAATTTTGGAAGAATAGGTCCCATGTTCCTGATTTAGGTTCTGACCTTAAAACTCCTCTAAGAGTTGTGGAGATTGTTGGTCTGCCATCTCAGCAGAAAAATTGAGTTGTTGCTTTTAAGTTTATTTTATGTTGTATAATAGTTGTTTAACTGTTTTGTTTTTCTTTCTAGGTAACAGTGATTGCGGAGCATTTGTGGCTGCATTTGCCGAGTTCTTCATCCATGGGAAAGATGTTCCTGGTAATTTTGACATTGAAGTTTATCACACTCGACTTGCTGCCCTCTTCTTCTCGTACGGTCAAAGGAAAAATGATGAAAGTATTTGATAGCGAGGATGAGAAGCAAAGCAAGTCTTTCAAGGCTTCTAAATTGAAAAAATAGGGTCATTTTTAGGGAATCTTTGTTGTCCTTGGTTGATTTTCATTTTAGACAATTTTTAGTTTTTTTATGTTTGTAGGTACTCTATGCGTTTTATATTCTGGAACTGGTTATAAACTTTTAGGATATTTGACATTAACCATTATAATATGTTCATTTTTTTTTATGTTTTAACAGCAACAGTGTTATGATTTTACATTTAATTATATTTTTTTTAAAGTTGTCCAATTATAGATAAATTATTATGCAACTGTATACGAACTATTTTATATAGAATAGATATTTATGAAAATTATAAAGTTGATTGTTATATATACAATTCTATCAAATTGCACCTTGATATATTGTTAAGGATTTTGATTTGAAAATAGAAAATTACTATAGGTGATGAGAGACCTGAATTTTAGGGGTTAATTACTCTTTGAAATTTAATATGAGAACATAATTATTCAATTTTATGATGCATTGAGTGAACCATAAGGACCACCCCTCTTGAGAAGTACTATTCTTTCAACAATAATTCATTTTTGTTGTTACCTTTTGTCTTTTTTAATGTACACAATTATTAAAAGTCCAAACAAATTAATTCTTGATTTAAAAAAAAAACAAATTAATTCATAAATTTCTCACATGGAAAATATGAATGGTATACATATAAAATAGCACACTTCCTTTTTTTTTTTTTTTTAACAAAATAGCACACTTCATTATTTGGTCATCTCATGATATGATGTTTTAAATTGACCAATTTCAAGCATAAATATGCAAAATTAATATATATCACAATCTTTCACTTTAATCTATATTTATAAATTATATAAATTGAATTAATGAAATTTTCTTTTTGAGTATTCTATTTAAGAAATTGTATACATGAAATTATATTCAAAATTACATGAATATTTATAGATATATACTTACATTACATGCTATATTAAAAAAAAGAACTAAATAGAATAATCTACTACTCCAATAATAAATTTATTTACAATTTTATAATTACACTAATATTATTTTTAATACATTATTAAATAATATTTCAAATATAAGTATTTAATTTTTTCAAACAAAAAATTTGTAATCTTTAAAAATAAAATACATTCAAAATCTTAAAAAGACCAAAATCTTAAATAAAACTAGCAATACGTGACTCGGCACGTACATTCACCTAGTATATATATAAATGGTAAATAAATTTTATTTTATTTTTTTGAAAGAGACTAAATCCTAATTTTACGTCCATTCATTTATTTATGTGAAAAAGAAATTTTGGTGTAGTATTATTAGTCAAACATTTGCAAGTGTGGGGACAGAGTTGACTTGTATAAATTAAGTGCAAAATTATATAGAAGAAAAGTCCAAAAATATTTACATTTAATTCATACTCTTAAGTCTTATATTATTATAAGCAATTAATTAAGCTAAAGAGAATCGTAGTTCTACACATTATTTCTTATTCAAGTGGCAATAAACTAGATTCATACTTTTTCCTTTCATTATTGAAAATTTTCTTCACCTTTTTTATTATAATCAATTCTTTATTAATTATTTCTTCTTCTTCAACTTATTAATTATCTATAGATTTATTGAGAAAGTTGTGAAAAGAAAAATGCCACTTTATTTTCATTATTTTTCATGACCATCTTTTAGCCTCTATTTATTATTTATTATAAAAAAAAAATGGGCAAAAAGAAGATATGCATACACAAATGCTGACGCATTAGCATTGTGACAACTTAATTATGTGATTCAATATAATCTACTTAAAAAGAAAATTTCAACAAAAAAATTAAAAGACCTATATTATAATCATTTTATTTTTATTATAATTTTTTTTTTGGATCCTATAGCAAAGGACTAGGAATCTTATGCATTTAGTAATGGACAATAATGATAATCTACAACAAATAATTGTTTGGAGGAAATTTCAATAAGCCAACAAAAGGCCATGGTGTTAGAAATGTAGGAAAGGCTCAATAAATGAATACAGGTAAAATTCATGAAAAATTGAAAGATATAAAAAGAAAGTAATATCATGGAGCCGATATATGGGAATATAATTAAGAGGGTAACCCCACTGAATGAGTCGAAGTAATATTTAATTTGGATCGATCAAAGATAATTCTCATCTCAGATTGTGTTGATGAAGATATTATCTAGGATCGGAAGGCATTTATCTCAATTCATTCTTAGACTCTTCTTATCTCGAATCAGTTTAAAATATTCTTCTTTTATCTCGGACCAGTTTAAGATATAACCTATCGTCGTTCCTAGATATGGCCTATCTCAGTCAGTCTAAGATATAACCTATCTCGGTCAATCTAAGCTCTCATATCTCAAACGGAATTAGTCACATATATCGGATGAGATAACTCACATATCTCGAACATGATAACTCTCATATCTCAGATGAGATGACTCATATATATTTCCGACAGGATGACTCGTATATCTCCGACAAGATAACTCGTATATCTCTAATAGGATGACTCGTATACCTCAGACGAGATGACTCAATATTTCGAACAAGATGACTCACATTTGATATAAATGATCTTGTCAAAGATATGTTATGACACTTCATAAGTAATAATAATAGACACATGTCAAAGAAAATCTTTATAGGATTGACACCTAAGGGTAAAGAGGGATAAATGGAAGAGTTAGGAGGAGAGAAAAGAGGGGGAATGGAGAAGCTAAAAAGGGATCAAGAAAGAATAAAGAGTCAAAAAATAAAAGTGTACTAAAGTATTTCAGTACTTTTGATAAAATTTAGCAGTACCATCTTTACAATGACTCTTCAACGAGCTTATTTGAAACAATGCTTTGTGAATATAACAATCATAATAGGGTCTAATTATTTGATCATTCATCAAAGATGTAACTTTAGGCACAACAATATTAAGAATTGGCTCCATATAACTTTATTTCAAAGTAGATCAGATCGACAAGTCAAATGAAAAAATATCAAGAAAATATTTCTGAAAGATAGGAAAAATATTATTTTGATCACCAAACCATTCCACACCATCATCATCAAGAAAATGAGTCATTAATAGTATTTCTTTTTTCCTAGGTGAGGCACATTTGTTGAAAAAAGATTATGATCACCCCAACTCTGCTTAGAACGATGAACCCAATAATATTTCTCCAATAGAGAAGCAACATTTGGAAATGGTTATAGTAATAGTATCTTAAATAGAGAAGCACATTTTTTTCAAAAAATAAAATTTTAAAAAAAAAATAGAGAAGCAACACTAGAAAAATAATAGCATTTTCTACTCGACTATATACATTTAGCAAGATGAAGAATTAATCATTTCATGAATATAAGAAAATGTCTCTGCCTATAGTTTTTATGTTGTACCATAGCGATTCTTATTGATTAATGTTATTGTCTTGACACTCTTTTTTCGGAATGAGATTTTCATCAGATTTTAATGAGACCAAATTTTTCAAAAAAAAAAAAAAAAAAAAAAAAAGAGAGAAAGAGAAAGAAAGCAATATATCTTTGGGTTTATGTAAAGATTTTATTAGATCATATTCATTAGCTATTTTTTTCCCCACTATATTAATAATACATTAAAGTATCTCTCTTTGTATTAGTTTTTGTAGGCAAAATAATCTATAAATTAAGCAGACAAATATTTAGACCAATATTCTTAAAATTTTATAATGTCATATTTTATATTATTATCAATAATTTAATATAAAAAAATTACCAATCTAAAAAATAACAAATATTGTGCAACACCATGCAACTTCTAACCTCCAATTAATCTATAAATTAAATCATGACAAAGTTTCTAATAAAAGTAGCAACACCTTATCTCGTACTATATTATATGGGGCAAGATGAATCATATCCTTATATACTCCTAATCATCTATTTTTTTTAAAAAGAAAAAAAGAAAAAAGAAAATAGCGTCTAAGAGAATAAAACAGATACATTAGTTTGATAATATACAAAATTAATAGATTAAAAAAAAGTAGAAAAATATTATATCAATATATGAAAGAAAATATGTTTCATCAACTTAATGGCCACAACGGTATTTCATCTCATCTTAATTCATAGAACCACAAACCTATAAATATATAATCTAATTATACTCCAATCCTAGCTATAAGAAAATGATAGTTGATAGTTAATGATATATATAATTTTGAAATAATCGACATTAATTATTATAGTACATATAGCTAGCTCGAGTGGGTCGGCTGAAAAATGATTTATTTTAATTTCTTTGGGGGGACAAAATCCGTTGGAATTATTAATAAAAATTGCTTAAATTTATTTTTTAATTAATTATTTTTATTTGGTTGGTATAGATATCTAAAAAAAACAATAATCCTAATGGGAAAAAGAAAGAAATATTTTAGTGTTGGCCACATGTTGATGTTGCTTAATTATGAATGAGCTGCCTAACTAACACAACGCCTTCATAAGCATGTGCCTACTCAAATGGTGTGTGGTGGTTGGCCTTTGACACAATTCAATTGAGGGCCACCTCCTTAATTATACCTCTCTTATCTCATTTCAATATTACATACCACTACTACTATATATCAACATTAATATTATGAGATCAATAGTGTTTAATACTATTACGAGAGGTGAGTGTAAAGAATAGTTAGTATTTTATTATAATAATTATAATAATTTACGATATAAATATATAAATTTATTTTTGGCTGCAAATATATATATGTTTTAGTTTAATTTTTGGCGATAATAATACTTAAGTTATAATTCTAGAATTTCTGTAGGTATCTGACTGTTAAATGTTAAGTAAATTGGCACGTGTCAATCTTTGTTTGGTCCAGATCATTAAATTTCTGTAGGTATCTGGACCAATCAAAGATTGTTGTCCAGATCATTAAATTTTTATTTTTTTTAAAAAAAAATAGTTTAAATATACTAATAAAAAAATGACACGTGGATAATGATTTGACATTTAACGGTCAAACATTTACAGAATTCCAGAATTATAACTTAAGTATTTATTTGCAACAGGGAGTTAGGAGTGTCAATGGGTGGGGTCGGATGTGATCCGGCTATGATCCAACCTGATCCAGATCATGTAAGGATCTGCCCTGCCCCGCCCCGCTAAATCAAATACTCGAATCGGATCAGATCCGACCCGAATTTTTTTTTTTTTTAAGAAAAAAAGAATTTTAAATTTTATATTTAAAATTATAATTTTTTTTCCACTTAATTTTGTATTAGTATTATTTAATACAAGACTATGTTTGGTATTGATATGTATTAA
Source organism: Cannabis sativa (assembly GCF_029168945.1). Taxonomy (NCBI): domain Eukaryota; kingdom Viridiplantae; phylum Streptophyta; class Magnoliopsida; order Rosales; family Cannabaceae; genus Cannabis; species Cannabis sativa. Next base: position 4,634,665 of record NC_083605.1, read on the forward strand.
TAGATTGTGTAAAGATAATATATTTTCAACAAACTTGACCCAACACCAACTATGGGTTCGGGTCCCGGGTTCGGGGTCCGAGTCTGAGTCCGGGTCTGGGTCCAAGTCTGGGTCTAAGTCCGAATTTGGGTCTCAGGTCCCAGGTCCCGATCCGAGGTCCGGGTCCCGTGTCTGGATCCGGGTCCTCGGTCCCAAGTCCCATGTCCAGGCCCCGAGTCCGGGTTTGGGTCCCAGGTCCAGGTCGGGTCCAAGTCTCGGGTTCGGGTCCGAGTTCGAGGTCGGGGTCGGGTCTCGAGTCCGGGTCTGGGTCCCGAGTCTCGGGTCCGTGTGTAGGTCTTGGTCCCGGGTCTCGGGTCTATGTCCAGGTCCTGAGTCTGGGTCCGGGTTTGGTTTTGGGCTCGGGTCCGGGTCCAGGTCGGGGCCCGGATCCGGGACCGAGTTTGGGTCCATGTCCGGGTCTGAGTCTCGGGTCTAAGTCCGAGTCCGGGTCCTAGTCTGAGCCTCGGGTCCGGGTCTAGGTCTGGGTCCCGGATTCGGGTCTGGATCCCGAGTCCTGTTCCAAGTCCGGGTCTGGGTTTGGGTCCCAGTCTTGATCTTGGTCCGGGTTTGTATTCGTGTCTCGGGTCTCAGGTCTAGCCCAGGTTTGAGTTCGGGTCCAAGTTTGGGTTTAGGTGTGGATCTGAGTTCGGGTCTTGGTCCAAGTCTAAGTCCAGGTTCGAGTCTGGTCCAGGTCCAGGTCCGGGTCTGGGGTCCAAGTCTTGAATTGAGCTTTTTTTTAATATATTGAAACTCGATCGGATCAGATCCGATCCAAAAAAAATTAGGTGGGGCAGAACAGATCTGATGCGAGACCCAATAAGTATCCGAATGTTTCGGATTAGAAGTGATCCGTCGGATCGGAGCTCCGACCCGCTCCAACTAAATGGATCTTTTTGATATGCCTACCGGGAGTTAAACTAAGTATTTATGTCATTAATTACTATAATAATTATTATACTAATTAAGAATTTTTTCCTTAAAACTATTAAGATTATTGTATGCAAAGATATTTGTCCAAACTTTATTTAATTTTACTAATGTATGGATTTTTCATATACCAAATTAAGCTTTTAGAACTTTGATATGTATCAACCTTAAACTTTAATATGTACTAAATCGTGTCTTCTAAACTTTCATCCATGTCAGATATTCATTAGTAAAATTAGACAAAAAAACTTAATCCAACATTCTTAATAATTTAAGAAGAATTTTTAATGGTCTAAAAAATTTAAAAAATATGATTTGATGCATATTAATTAGAAAAAAAAAAACCTATTTAATCTAATTATACACCAACACCTCCTGATGATAATAGACCTACTAGTGGTATTCTTAGCATTTTTTTCTAGTACTATTCCATTTTTTGTACTACTTTTTCTTCAACAAATATATATCTCACAATTCATTATTCTTTGCCAAACAAATTTATTCCCTTAATTTCATCTTTGTAACTTTATAGAAGTACCATACATATGCAAATATACATCTACAAATTAATTGTTTGGTGTTTTTTTTAGTGCACATATTCATTTTTATGTTCATTAAGTGTAACCCCAACAGTGATTTGTCTCATATAATTATGACAACATACAAAAAGATATATATGATTGGAATTTTTTTCTTCTGTGTAATGGAGTGGTATATATTATTATTTTATATTAAAAAAAACGATCTTATAGTGCTTTATTTATTGATGATAAAAAAGAAACATACTTATTATTAAAATTCTTTATGTGCTTCCTTTTAGATAATTCTATTGAAACTATTATTTTTAAAAGGAAAAATTCTATTGAAACTTTTTTTGGTTTTTTTTGCAAGCAAAAATTCTATTGAAACTTTGATATAGGTACACAGACATTTTTTCAAGGGAAAAAAGATTTAATTATTATATATATCGATCAACCATGTTAAAAAAGAAAAGTTGTTAGTTAGATATCAAAGTTTGATGGAATACTACTTTTTTTATTTTTATGAATGAAATACTACTTCTTATGACCATAATGCATTAACTTATAAATTGTGTTAATTTGAATTTTAATATTGCAGCTGATCTTGATTAATTATACATTTATACTATAGTATATATAAAGGCAAACCCATATAGAGCATAAACGGAGGAGTCTTCATCCTCTTGAAAATATATATTTTAATTATTTACAATATATATTTATTTTTAAAAGTTTTATTTATTTACAAAGTATTAGCTTTAGTTTAATTTTAATGATAAAGTTATTAGAGATTAAAAGTTTAAATCCCAACTTAGACATTTTTATTTTTTGATTTTTGAAGAAGATTGTCTTAAAATTTAAACTCATACCAATAAGACTTGTATTTATTATCTTAACCATTTTATTATTATATCTTTTTACTTTAAATTATATTCAATACTATGAAAATATCAATTTGTATAATGCACATATATAACATAAAACAGTAATTAAATTATTATTGAGCTGCTAATTTTTATGTCCATATATTACAAAAATTTAGAAAGAGATTCCTTAAATTGACTTAAGTAGTGTTTAAAAATAAAAATAAGAAATAAGAAATAAGAAATAATATTGTAATTATATATTAAATGAATCAAAATATTTTTTTTTATGATCTTATAATTGTTTTAATATTAATAATAAGTAATAAATATTTATATTTTTTAAATGTAATAAATAATTATATTTTAATATTAATATTAATAATGTAATATACATTCATCATCCACTTAAATATAGCACATAATTTATATTAACCAAATAGGTATAATAAAGACATCATCTATAAAAGTGGATATATTTTAAAAATTAAAGTAAAAATTAAAATAATTATACAATGTAATTATCCTAAAAATAAAATTTCTTTAGAAAAAAAATAAAATGAATAGTATTTTTTTTTCTTTAGTATCAAAGAGTTATTTGTATTAAAGAACTTTTCTTTCTTTCTATTTTTTTAGGAAAGAACTTTTCTTTCAAGAATATTATCATTTCAGAAAAGAAAAAGTTGACCTGAACAATATTTATGATTTCTTTTTCCAATTCTAATGCATAATGTATATTACATATAGATTAATATTATGAGGTCATGATTGCTGTTAATAATTACGTAATATATATGCATGTATTTTATAAAAATATAAATTTATGATAATTAAAGAATCTGTATCATTCATTTGCATATATTTATCTACCAATATATTATGCAGGTGAGGCATTTAGTTTTTGTGGCCCCATATCATCTACTATTAAATGAAATCTATATTTGTTATTGTGAGTGAATGTGCATGAGATTAATTTTTTGTTTTCAATAAAAATAAATATAATCCTTCATATATAGTAGAGGGTGTGAGAGATTTCAGTATATATATAATCTGCGACCAAACTATATATAATAATTTTCTGTCTTCTGCAACAATATAAGGGTAGACTTAACTTAAGGAAAGTAATAAGTAGCCAACTAACTAAGTTATATAGATTGAATATATATATATATATATATATATATATATATTGATGAAAGTAGGTGTCTCACAGGAAGACATATATTGAGTTGTTAATTTTATTTTAGAATTAATCTAATTTTTTACTTGGGTAACTATAACTTAATTTATCTGCAATAGAACATATGTCTATAATTTTATTTGCAACGAAGATATGACATAATTTTCTCGTTGAGAAAAAGGTCGCCGCGAGGCAAATCCCACATTTCCAAATCACAACATGCGGAGAAATTTTTTTTTAGTAGTCCAAAAAAAAAAGGACAAGAGAAGAAAAATTAAGTCGTAAAGATAAAGTCACTAAATTTAGGCTACAAGAACCCTGAAAAAGAATTTTTATAGACTAGTGCCACATTGTGAGTTTGAGATATAGTGGGAGAAATACCATAGGAATATAAAATAAATGACAAGTACATCAGGTTGCCCTCCATCAGCTGGTCATCCCTCAGTTGCATGTTTGTTAGCTTGTCGTCCCTCAGCTGGTTTTCCGTTAGCTGGTCATCTGTCAACTGGTCGTCCGTCAATTGGTCGTCCATTAGCTAGTCTCCCCTTAACTAGTTCTCCATCAGCTAGTTATCCCTCAGCTAGCCTTCTGACAGCTGGTCGTCACTCAACTGGCCCTCCGTCAGTTAGTCGTCTGTCAACTAGTCGCCCCTTAGCTGGCCGTCCCTCAACTGGTTGTCCCTCAGTTGGCCCTCCTTCAGCTGATCGTCCCTCAGCTAGTTACCGTCGACTAGCCCTCCATCAGTTGGTCATCCCTTGACTGGTCGTCCCTTATTCAGTTGTCCATTAGATGATCCTCCTTCAGCTAGTTGTTTGTCAGCTGGTCGTGGGGGTGTTCAACAAAATTTAGAAACCACCCAACTCGAATAAACCGTCCAAACCAACAAAAAATACAACATGAAATAATACAATAAAAATTCAAACCGCCCAATGAATATATTGGGTGGTTTACAAATTATTCTAAACCGCCCAATCAACCCGAATAAACTGAATTAAACCGATTTATATTTTTTTTTAATAAAAGTGTATATATTATATTACATAAATTACATTTATTAGTTAAACTACTTTGTATTTAAAGTTTGGACATTTTAGTGTTTAACTTAAAACTTAGACTTTATAGTTAATAATTTTTATTATATTTGGATATTGAAGTTGAAATTTACAATCTTAAAACATATTATTATTTTTTTTATTATTTTATGTTTACTCAATTATATTTATCTTATATTAAAGTTTTTAACATTAATTTAAACTATAACATTTTTTGGCTTAAAATATAAATAATATATTTTTATTTTTTTATATCTAATTATTTAAATAGTAAAAACTAACAATAATAATTATATATAAAAAAAAGTGAACGGTTTGGACAGCTTAATCCGACCAAACCGACGAAATCATTGAACGGGTTGAACTTTTTCTAATTTTTGATTGAGCAGGTTACGGTTAAATATTTACAACTCGATATTTATATTAGGCTAATAAAAATATTCTATAACCCGACCAAACCGAAGAACGTACACCCCTAAATGGTCGTCCATCAACTGGTCGTGCCCATCAGTTGGTTGTACCTCAATTGGACATTCACTAGCTGGCTGGATGTCCGTCTGCTGGTCATGCATCTACTGGTCGTGCATACTTCTTATCCGCGAGCATACCAACACCTTAATACAATGATAAAGGGCTGAAGAACGATTAGACTATGTCTGAAAGACCTATGATAAATAGCCCACAACACCAGCCTTGGGATTAAGTGATGAAGACAAAGCTCACCAAAACTAGTCTACAAGAACACATGAAAAAATTCTTATAGACTAGGGGCAAGTGTTGACACCCAAAAATTGCTAAGTGTAATTTTTGGATTCATTGGTATTATGCCTAAAATTTCGCCAAGTGTAAATTCCAAAATGCACCCAAGGGGATGTGTTGGTACTAAGAGGAGGAAAGGCACGGGTCAAGCCTTGTGCCCATGCCAGCGTGCCTAGGCTCCCCGTGCGCCCAGCAGACTCCCCACGCCCACGCTCGTGCACCCAACTCCCCGTGCCCACGCCCACGCGCCCAGCCTACCCATGAGTAGCCCTCCTCGTGCACCTAGCCTCCTCATGAGAAGCCTTCCCCCGCGCCCAGGCTCCTCGCATCCACTCCCGTGAGCAGCCCCTCCTTGCACCCCCTTTACCTTCTTTTCTTCTCCTCATACAAATAGCCTATGCACATAAGCTCAATATACATGAATGTCTTAGGTGTTTACATAATCGATCTTGTGGGCATAGGGGGTGAGGAGTAATAACTTAGACTAAGGCCATGCAAGCAAGAGTGGCAGAGACAAGATAGCGACTATACAACAAGTACGAATAATGGAGACAAAGCCTGCCTCACTCAAATTACTACAAATGGTAGGAAGAACTTTTGTCCCATTAAAAGTGCTAGAGATTTCAGACCACTTGACATACTGATCTTCCTATTATGAAAATAATCTTGCATCCTCAAACTAGGAGACCACGTGTAATTCAAAATTGTATAGACCCACTACAAGGCCGGCCTTGAGATCGGGTGAGTCTTTAGGAAAATAAAAATTATTGGACCCTTTATTTAAAAAATATATAGTATTTTTAAAAACTACTAAAAAATATGTATATTCTTAAAGGAGAAATATTTTTTTGGGCCCTTGGGCTAAGTGAGTCCTAGGCGTCTAATCTGCTTTCAGGCTCGACCCTTATAAATAGGTCTTTGGAGGTGTTTGCAAATGGGATCTTTTTTTTTTGAAAAAAAATTAATAGAACAATAATTTTTTGAAGAGAGTTAGAGTTTTTTCTTTAATTATTTTTCAATTCAAACTTTTGAATATTGCATCTGGTTGAATTTTCACTGTCACATATACCATTTCATATATATATAGGGACATGATTTTGTCCTGTGATTTTACTTCTACGGAATGTATTCTGTGATGTACGGCAGCCGTTAGATGAGGGAGTTATTTAATCTGAGGGCTGAGATTGATTTAGGGGTAATTAGAGTTAAAAAATAGTAACGTACCCTAACACTTATCTAATGTACCCTGAGACCCATCTAATGTACCGCGGAATACATTTCGTGAAAGTACATCATGGGACAAAATCGTGTCCCTATATATATAACATACAAAATCTTTATTATAGAGAGTGTTACTCTCTCATCTGACGGCTGTCATACATCACAGATTACAATCCGTGAAAGTACAATAACAGGACAAAATCATATCCCTATATATATATATATATATATATATAACATGATGCAACAATTATATTGTATATCCTCCATATGATTGTATATGGATCTAAATTCAAACATATTAATCCTAATATATTTTCCTAGAAAAGTCACGATCGACTCCAATAAAACCAATTGTTAATTAGGTCTTGCATGTATGTGGGTCGTTTCAAGTAAACATATTTTCAACATATATATATAATCACCATCAAATTAATAATACTTATTAATAAATTTATACATAGGCATTTTCTTATTCATCATTATCATAATGTAGAACACAATCTATAATTAATTATTATTTTCACTAATAATGACATGAGATTGGAAATTAATTTCAATTCGTGTGTTGGCCTCTTTTTGTTTTTTTTGGTTGAAAAAGTTAATATTTGCTCCTTTTTCAAACCCTTGGCGTATAAAAATGTAATAATCATCCAATTTCAAATCATTTTCAGTGTTAGTGAAAGAAATTAGCTACAACTTTCTGATTGGACTTCTCACTTTAATTCTTGTTATTTTTTTAGTTATTATATTATTTATTATTATCCTTTAAATTAGATGAGTAACCTCTTTCAACTTTCTCAGTAGTAATTAATTGATGAAATTAAATTGATAGGCCAAAAAAAAGGCATTACATTGTACATAATTATTTAATTACCAACTGCCAAGTGTACATGATTAGTAATTTGGTGCCACTCTTTCAACAATAAGTTAAAAAAAAATAAAGTAAGAAAGCAACATTTTATCTATTAAATATTAATTGCTGATTATCTCTTTTTCTGAGTTAGTGACAGGTATAAAAACAACCGTCAAAGTTGATCAAATTATTAGGACCCATTAAACAAATTCTATAGATAATTTTATTGATAAAACAAAGTTATATTGGCTCTTTATAAATTATTTCTTTTGTTATTAGTTCATGTATTATACACTACACACATTATTTTATCTTGCTAGGTTAGTGGTTTAGACATAGACTTCTTAACTCCTTTTTAATTACCAAATTAAAAGGGATCCCTCTTAGTTAATTTATTCAAAAATATATGCAGTGTGTAGTACATGTAATGTAACATATATAATTCTCCTAATAAAATATATTATATTATACATTTTTCTTCTTCAACTATATACACATGTCATTGTCAACAGAAAAAAAAATTATAATTAATGTCTTTCCAAAAAGAAAAAAAAATCTGCAAGAATATTTAGGGTGCTGGTAAATTGAAAATGTTATAAATATACAAATCGGTGATTGTCTAATAATGTCATCATTAATTATTATATGAATTACAAGTTTTTTTTTTTTGGTTGAAGTTGAATAGAGAGATTTTAATTTTTAAGGCCCCATTTTGAAATAAATATGGCTGTTCATGATTGCATGACGCAATTTGGCAGAGACCAATATTTACATTTCTGTAGAAACAGCCCATATATGTATATTATTTGTATATAAATATAATAACATTGGACCAATCTATTTTAGTACTCCTCAAATATCTTAGTGGGTACATTAGGTGTGTGCACTTACATTCGATCTCCAACAATTTTAACCATCATTTCAGAGATATGGAATTAAAGTAGCCATGAAGTACTTATAAGGTCAAGGCAGTACATTATATATATCTAAAGTACATGTGAACTAATAATGTATATATATTAAGCTTAACCACTTAATTCCATAAAGAATTAATGATGACTCATGTCTAACTATGAAACATATTAGGTATGTCAAAATGATTCATTTAGTTGGATTTGGTCAAAACTTTAATTTAAAGAATTATTTCTGATCTAAAATATTCGGATACTTGTTAGATCTCGAACTAGATTTGCTCTGCCTACCCTAATTTTTTTACGGATCAGATCTGATTCAATCCGATTTCAATATATATATTAAAAAAACTTTATTCAAGACCCAAAAGCGAGACTCGAGACCTGAGACCGAGACCCATACCTGAGACCTAGACCCGGGACTCGAGACCCGAACTCAAACCTGAACCCGAGACCGGGACCCGAACCCGAGACTTGGACTAGGACCCAGGACCCGGACACGGACACGGACACGGACTCAGACCTAGACCCAAAACCTAAGACATGGGACCCGAACCTAGACCCGGGACCGGACCCAGACCTAGACCGGGACCTGACACCTGTACTCGAACCAGGTTCTAGACCCAAACCCCGACCCGAACCCAAAACCCTGGACCGGGACTCAGGACACAGACCCGAATACGAGATCTGGACTTGACCCAAACCTGAGACCCGAACCTAAATCCAAACCCAGACCCGACACCCGAGACCTAAGACCTAGGACCCAAACCCATACCCCGGACGCGGGACTAGACTTAAACCCGAGATCGGACCCATACCCGAATTCAGACATGGGATTCAGGACCGGGACCCAAACCTGAACCCAGACCTGGACTTGGACCCAGACCTGAACTGGAATTGGGACCGGGACCCGATCCCGGACCCAGCGCCCGTGCGGGGACCTGTACTTGGACCTAGGACCCAGACCTAGACCTAAACCCGAACCCAGGACCCCAACCCAGACCTAAGACCCTTGACCCAGACCCGGACCCAGATTAAGACCTGGGACTCAAGACCCGGGATCTGGGGCTCGGACCTAGACTGGACCTGCTCGGATCCAGTCCCAAACCCGAACTCGGACTCGGGACCCAGACCCAGACCCAAACTGGGACCGGGACCGAGGACCCGAGACCTAGACCCGACCCATAGTTGGTGTTGGGGTTGAGTTTATTGAAAATATATTATAATTTTACACAATCTATTAATACAAGTCAATACCAAATACAGTATTGTATTAAATAATACTATTATAAAATTAAAATACATATAAAATTATAAGTTTAATATAAAGACCGCCTATGTTGATATGTTGAATTATTAAATAATTAGGGTTTATTTATAAGATTTAATTATTAGTTATGATTTGCATAATTGTGAAAGATTTGTTTAATTTTAATACGTACTAATTATGCTATATGTGAATTTTTTGTTTTCGATTATTGCGTTCGGTAGCAGTGGAAAGCGACGTTAGGCTAGAGAGTCACGTCTGTATGATATAGAATTTTATTAATAGCGGGGCGTCATTGTTAGGTTTTGGAGGTTTCGGAAATTTCCGAGGCTGTTATGACCAAACTACCCTTGGTTACCATTAACCTTTGAATTTTTTTTAATTAAAGGCAAATTGGTAATTTATTGAAAATTTAGTTTGTCCTTTTATGGGCATTATGAGCTTATTTTTCTTAGTTTAATTGATAAGGGTTAAATTATATATTTTAGCAAGTAAGTAATAAACTAGAACTTTCTCTACCTAGGGCCAGCAAGATTTGAGAGCTTTTGTTGGTTTAATTCAAGGATTTCAGCAGGGATTTAGAATCTCAAACACAAGGTATAATTTTCTAGTACTCTTTTGTTGTTTCTTTGGTCTTAAAGTGAATTGTGGTTGTATATTTGTGGATTTGGTTGTTGTGGTAATTGGGGTTGTTAGATTTTGTATTCTGGAGCTAGGTTGAAGTTAGTTGTGTTGATTTTAAGCTGGTTTGGTTGAGTGGAATGGATTTTGTGCAAGAGTGGTATTTGGGAACTCAACTTAGGGCTTTAATGGTGTTTTTAAATTTTGAGTTAATTTATGAGTTATGTTACTTGAATTGGGTTTATTGTAGTATATACAGGTGTTATTGAAAGTATTGAGAAGTTTGGGCTTGAATTGAGTTGCAGGGAACATTTTTGACGTTTTCGGTGTGTTGAACTGGTCGACCGGTTCAGGGGAACCTGTAACAACCAGTCAACCGGTTGGTCCTTAAGGAACCGGACTTCCGGTTGGGAACTGGTCTACCAATTGGGCCATTTTTTTCAAAACCTTAGTTTTCCCCATTTTTGTGTTATTTAGGGTATTGCCATGTTATTCATTGATAGGAATATCTCTAGTTTTGATTTTTAGTCTCCGAAAAGTGTTTTAGCGTGTCTCTCACCTGAGTTACAAATGTTGTGATTTAGAGCTCTGTGAAATCTCGAGTTGCAATTCCACTCAGGCTAACCGGCACACCTGAGCACAAAAATGAGGTAAGATAGCATAAAGTACATATATGTGAATGAAGGTATGTTATTATCTGTGCACACTACTAGCACTGCTAAATGTTTAGTTAAGGGTGTTAGTACAGTGTAGGATTTTAGGGTAGTTACAACATTACCAACATGAGTACCAAGGAGTACGTCATGCATGTGGTACAACACTCAGTAACTCTCGAAAGTACAGTAATGGTCCTACAAACACAAGTACGGAGTCGGTACTCTAGTGCATATGGTACAGTGGTCGTACTTTCATTAAGAACGTTCTTAACCATTTGATGAGCTCAGTTGTTGGGCTCAGGACGGCTTAAGCATAAAGCCTGTATAGCATTGCTTATATATATGTTATGTATATCTTACTGAGTCTGTCGACTCATCAGTTTGCTACCTTGTGTAAGCTGGAGGAGTAGTGAGTTGGAGCTTGGCAATGATTGTACATATCGTGGCAGTGCAACCTAGAGGGTTTCAGTCTTATAACATTTTGAGCTGTCTTTTGTAGCTGCCTTGTATTTTATATGAAAAAAAAATTATTACGAGACTTTATATTAGTAAATGTACTTTCAACTGTGTTTTACGTTCGGGATCCCAACCTATAAAACTATTTAAATATAACATAATAAGATTCATTTCGGTTTAGCAAGTTTTTCGAATACGGGCGTTATATTTAGATATAAAATTAAAATTCTAAAAAAAATAAGTCGGGTCGGATCAGATCCGATTAGAATAAGTCGGGTCGAGTTAGATCTGATCCGATTTGGGTATGTGATCTAGCGGGGCGAGACGGGAGCAGGGGAGGACAGATCATTACATAGTCTAAATTAGGTCGGATCATAATCAAATCAGTTTCAACCTGATTCCTTTACACTCCTAAAACATTCCTTATATGTTTATTTGTTTTAGTTATATTACCTGACCAAAACACTAAATAATTATGTTAAAACACATATTGTGTGCCATAAATGTCACTAAAACTTTAATTCAAATTAAAATTTTATATAGAATAATTAGTATTTTTGTTTATTTAATTTTTTACACTACTAAGTTGTACCCCTTTCATGATATTTTATTCAATTTTATCGTGAAATGAGTGACACGATAGATGGTAGTTAATAAATAAATACAAATTAAATATGTTTCACTATTTTTACTTTAATAATTAAAAAACTAAAAATATAAATATAAATTGTTATAAAAATGTAAAAATTGTTTATTCTATTATTCATTAATGTATAGATGTAAAAGTTACTGTAATTGATGGAAGGATCATGTTACTATAAAATTTATATTTCGAATCGTATTATTAATGAGTTGCATACTATAAAAGCACAAATTGGTAGTGTAAAAAATTTAGATGGAAAAAATGTTAATTATTCTTGTATATATACAGTAAATCTCCATATAAAAATAGCTTTAGAAACTACATAGCGGTATTGAAAAAAAAATTAAAAATGTTAACAATAATAAGAACTTAAAAAAAATCAAAATTTTTGGGTTGTTGATAAGAAAGGGGGTGTGAGTTGGTATCGGTGTAAATTCCTCACCGTAGACACGGTTTTACACGAGAATCAATCCTAGATGCTGAAAAAGGAAGTAAATTTTGGGTAAGCAAGCTTTATAATTATTTTCTAGTTCCTTAGGCTAAGATTGATAATTGTAAAATAATTTGGTGTCTCTTATTCATACTAAAATATAGATTTATTCTTTGACAAACCTCCCATAGTAACTTGTTAACATAAGATCATCTGATGACACGAAGTACTTCTACACTCTACCCAACGTGTGATATTAGAGATGACCTTCATACTCTTTTTTTCTTTGAGTGCCCTTTCTCAAAGCAACTCCTGAATGTTATTCAGTTTTGGCTTGATGATGCCATTTGGCCAGAGTCTTTCTCGTATTAGTTGCTGTAGTTGAATACAAAACGAGCTCGTAGCTTGCTTCATAGTCTTATTGTGACTGCCGTTTCATTTGGTGGAACCAGAATACTTGTATTTTTGAGCAAGAAGTGTTTATGATCTCTTATGTGGATAATTTAATTAGAGCAGCGTTAAAAGCTAGATTATTACTTGTTGACATGAGGGAATTCTCTAAGAGGGATCAATAAGTTTTTTATTTTGTTTGTAATATGTAAGTGAGTCTATTTGTTATTGACTTGTGGATGTTGGTTTATATAGCGGCCTAAATTTTGAGTAATCATGAACTCATGTTCATGTTATTAATTTCCTTGATTCACTCGTTAAAGTTTCTTAGAGAAGATGATTCTTACAATTTTTTTTTAGAATCTAATAATGTGTATGGCTGGGAAAACGATCTACAATTATGGAATCATAATTTTCCTAACAGATCGAATGCTGGTTCCGTTTAAGTGTTAATTCTGTGACTAAAAAGTTATGCACAAAATTAGATTGGATCTAAATTATACTTTCACTAGTAAATTAACGGTACTAAAGGATAAAGAAGTAATTAGAAGGGTAAAATGGTATTTTGATCAAGACTAATTACGAACTGACACAAGGAGGGCTAATCTCTGGAATCGGTTATATCAATGGACACTATAGTAGATTTCAGTTTATATAATTCTATAATTACTAAGAGTTCAATTCTATATTTGTAGTGGACTAATCATGAAATTAATGAACATGATTATTTGGTTGATAAGACTCAATAAATAATCTGGTTTATTGGAGCTTAGAATTATAAGTCCATGGTCTCCGAATCGCCACCTTAAAATACTGTCAAGGAAAGAGATAAAGAATTGTATAATGTCGTTAAAAAAATATACTTTGAATTGGTAAAATAGTAATTATTTATTTTTGATAATAAATAAATAATTTTTCAAATGAATTAAACAGAGAAAAGACAAAAGTTTAAGACAAAACTTGTCAAGACAAAAATTATTGAGATAAAAATTATCAAGACAAAAGACATCATCATTGTCTTAATTGAGACAAGGTAGGCGCCTATTATAGGGTGTCCCTATTAGTTTTGTCTTTTGGAGTTAATTAATTCAGTTAGATGAATATTTGAATTTAAAAATTTGTTAAAGGTATTTTTTCAAGTTCAAAGTTAGGTGAGATATTCTCTCAAGTGGTTAAAAGATTCCCTCATCTGAAATATCAGTAACTAAATTCAGTTATAGATATTTGTTTAAATAATTAAATATGATTTAATTAATATAAATTGAACTACTATAAATAGAAGCATGTTTTGAAAAATCAGATGAAGCTTTTCACATTGTAATTATCAAAATTCACTGGGAGAAAAGGAAACTATTTTTCTCTCTCAAATAGTTCTTGCTCATGTGTTGAGAATTTATCAAGAATAAATTATATACTTTATAATAACTCACATTATTTCTTGTGTATGGTGGATCAATTTGGAAGACTACAGTTTGAGCTTATAATCAACCAAAAGGATTCAACTTACGATAAGTTTAGAGGATACCATGATAGTCATCAAGAGGTATATATTCCTTTCATGTAATTTATGTTTTGATTAATATTTATATATATGGAGATCCATTGGGGCTATGGTACAATGATAATCAGATATACAAATCTTTCACTGCGTACCTAAGTTAGTACCGTAAAACCAACACCTGGTGCACCAGCATGCACTAAGCCCATATATGTCTCATCAAATCTGTTGTTACAGTGAGTAGTAGAGTGATCATACTTGCCACAAACTTGGCAAGTTGATCTAGGGCCACCAAATCTTCCTCCTCTGCCTCTATTGTTGTGCCTTTCTCAATTGTTGTTGTTATGGCCTCCTCTTCTTCTATTACTACCACTATATCCTAAGTGATTGTTCCCACCTGAGTAGCCAGATTTCCACGAGTGTGGGGTTTGTTTGCATTTGGTGAGAAGGGAGTGTTTTGACATTTTTTTGGTGCCTGAGATGACACTCAGTCATTCTATCTTATTGTCAAAGCTCAATAAGATGTCCTGCAATATTGGTCCAGTAGTGGAGGGCATGGCCTCTATTTAAAGCACAATGAGAATGTAATCTAAATCTAAACCAGATAACACATTAGTAATAACCAAAGACTCAGGATATGGATCATCTGCTAAGTCCAAGACATCAGCCCATTGTCTTTTCTATTTCATGTAATCAACCATGCTGAGAGAACCTTTCTTGGTCATTTGAATTTTCGCTCTATACTCATCCATTTTTCCCTTGGATTGAGCTCCATCCAGGGCTTCAAGTGCTTGCCAAAATGATACTGAAGAATCACACCCAATGACTTCAGTTGTTATCCCTTCTGTCATAGACCCATAGATACATCCCATGAGTAGTTGTTCGTAGACAATCCACTGCTCAAACTCTGGATTCACCTAAAGACCAGATCTAGTTTTCCATCATCACCTAGAGGAGTTGGAATGAACTCATTTGGTCTTTTTTTTTTTTGTTCCTTAAGGTATCCATCAAGACAATGGCCTCTAACAATAGCAGACACCATTATTTTCCAAAGAGAAAAGTCATTCCTATCTAACTTGAGGGCAAAGGGTTGGTTATTGTGCTTCCAAATTGTAGGAAAACCACCCTAGAGGCTTAGTTTTCTAAAATTATTGAAGACTCGTTAGCACCATTTGCTACCAACTAGAACTAAAAAAAATTGGGGTGTTTTTGTTATTGATTGATTGCCAATTGACATCTTGCCAGAACTAGCTCTACCAAATTAAAAAAATGCAGAGAAGGCTTTTGCAAAAATATTCAACTCAATGAGCATTAATTCTTCCATTCCTTTATATAACCTAAATATACAATACAATATAGAACAATAAATGAGAATATTTTGCAAAACACAAAATTAAGAAAATTGATACACAATGATGAGTATTTTGACTTTTACTACTACGATTAGTCTTATCTCTGTCATATGATTTTGAGTATTTTGGTCATGTCTCTATGACATGGTTTTAAGTATTTTATTCTTGTCTGTGTGACATAATTTTATTTTGATTCGTGGTTGGTTTTTATTTGTTCTTCGATTGCTCGCCATCAAATTGTTGTAAATAATAAGTTCTCTGTGATTGAAGGAGTTGTTAGTAGTAGTACAGTTACATGCTCAAGCTACGAGGTTGAATGAACTTGTTGGAATAATTTCTATTTTTGTATCTTCTGAGCGGTAGATGAAACTGAATATAAGTGTTCTTAAAGTTAACAATAATACTATAATATTTTTAATATAATTTTTTTTTTTTAATTTCTTTGTCAAACGATATGAGAATTAGACAGCATTATTTGATTCATTTTTCTAATACTAATCTTAATTATGTCTCTAATAAACAGATGTCTCAATTAAATTACATATTATTATTTTAATTGATTGCTATTATGATTTATTAAAAAAAAATCTCTAAAGATAAAACATATAATATGATTTATAAAAATCTATTATATTGTTTTATATAGGACAGGGTTAGGCCCATTTCAAGAGGCAAGGACTTGATATTTTAGTGTACCCGTTGAACTCATATACATATACATGTAGGATGAATTTGACTATTTTTGTTTCTGTCAATAATGCATGGATCTGAGTTTGCATAATTATATATACACATATATGATAGTGATGATGGGCCTCACTCAGATTTAGATTAGATGAATTCATTTGTTCTTTTTTTTTAATATATGTGATGAATTTATTTGTGGTGGCATGTCATGTTCATGTTTGATGTTTCATAAAATTCACAACACAGAATCCAAAGCTAACAAAGTTGTATTATTTTGTTTATGCAATTACATTATTAAATTTTATTCTCTGGGGGGTTTTTCTCTCTCACTCCCCCACCTTTTGAACACCCTATATGGCTATATACATATAATATTTACCATTAATTGATGCTAAATTTGAGTGGTAATAAAGAATGACATAGTTTATTGATTATGGTTATTAATCTCTATCCCTATATGTAATGTAGTCACTATAACTTTCTATAAAAGAAATTTGATGTAACATGCATATATTAGAGTAAAAATAAGTTTGTCAAAATTGGTAGGATGAGCCTATTTTTGGGTATATCCGAAATCACCCTTCTGATTCAAAAAAACTGTTCCACTTGCTCGGTCTCTCTCTTTCCCTCTCGCTCGTTCTCTCTTTCCCGTTTGCGACTCCCCACCAAACGGCACCACGTCGAGCCACCAAGCACCGAGCTCAGACCTTACTCACCTAAATGGAGAGCCACCGTGGAGATCTCCGAGACCCACAACATTTGACGAAGGAGATTCACAACATTTGACGAATCATGCACCGACCTTCACTATCTCCACCACCGTCAGCAAAACAGAGACCCAAAATCAACCCTTAGAATCAGACAACCCGAGGTGTACAAAAAAATGTCGAAAGTAATCTCAATTGAAAAATATATTGTGTATTGTGGTATGTTAGGGGGGAGGGAGTTATGTTAAGTCCGATGGGGTATGATAGATGGACAATATATGTCTGATGGTTGTAATGTTGAATATGTAATTTGAAGATGAGTACCCGATAATGGGACGATGAGGGGTCTGATAGTCTGTAATTTTTTTAGCTTTTGATTTATAATTGGTGGACAATATGGGTACGATAGTTTGACGATGGGGGGTCCTCAATGTCTTCTCTAGTAAATATTTTTTCTTTGAATTTACCGTAGCTTGTCGAAAAAAATAATGGATCGCTAAATCTTCCAACATCACTGGTTCCTCTAGCATCACTGGTACCGTCTGGATGACTAGTACTAGTACCAGGCGTTTGAAAATCTTCTCTACAGGGTCTTCTTCTAAGTGTTGTTTGCTTGGGTATTTGGTACGATAGTGGAGCCAGGTTCAAAGCTATATCAGGGACGTATGTCTCTTGGTTTTCTCTTACATCATCATTGCCATCAAAATAAGCTTCAGGGTTAGGACCATCACCAAACTCATCATGCAAGGGTATTTGTGCTACATGGTTAATTATCGGCATGATAGTGTTTGATTCAGGTAACACATCAGTTAGCAACAACTTCAGATTTGTTTTCGAAACATAAGTCTTAACCTCTCTACAAATATCCTTAACAATACTTGATGGAGGACTAAGATCGATACAAACAATCTTCTTCACCAAATGCACAAAAAGGGGAACAAATTTATCTAGCTTCTTTGAAAGCATTGATAAATATAAACTTAGACGCATATCATTATTTATAATTTCAAGATGATATATTAATCATTTCATGTACTTGTAATTAACTTCTAATTTCAAGTCATATTGCACTTTGTCAATCTCCAGCTCTAAGTAGAAAAGTTCAACCCATTGTGAGTAACTTATGTTCTTATTAATCTTGACTATCAAATTTTTTGTTCCATTAAAAATACAATTTCTACTCTGACACTCCAAATACCATTATACATCAAGACCGCAAACACAGTTAACCTTATCATACGAAAGGAAAAAAATAGGAAAAAACTCAAAAAGAACTATCTAAATAAATATTAAATTTACAGAAATAATGAAAACTATCGGTCATATATCGGCCCACCATCAATCACTGTTGTGCACGAGGCTCAGATGAGTAAAAATAGTACATATTAGACTACTATCAAGCAACATTGTACTCATAGGACTTGTAAGTTTTATGAAACAACTATTGGCGGTTATCGGAGCACTATCAGGCTATATCGTCCAACTAACTATGCTCCATCATATCGAGATGATATCCCGCCACTATCAAAATTTTATCCTAACCTTCAAACCATACAAACAATACCCAAAAAAATTCAGAAAATGTAAATTTCTACCTGAACTCAATTTCCAGCAAAAAATATTAACAAACCACATATCGAACATCTAAACAACATTCTTAATCATCAAAATAAGAAAAATAACAACAAAAATCAAAGAAAAACACTAACCCATTATTTTCTTGAAAATAGACCTTGGCTCCCTTCAATTATGTACAATGTCAACCGATTTGTTTTCTTCAGTCAAATAAATGTCTTTGTTACAAGATTTTAGTGTTAAAGTCTTGTACAATTGATAATTTTTTTAGAGAAAAAGAAAAAAAAAATTAGTTTCGGACATGAGAATAAGTAAAAGAAAAGAAAAGAGAAAGAGAAGGGAAAATGGACGTGATAATTTTTTTCTGTTTTGTTTATTCTCCTCTTGGATTGGATGAGTCTTGACATCTGTCATGGTTTGTTTGTTTTCTCTCTGTTTCATTGGTATTTTCTAAAAAGTGTTTTCTTGTCGTTTTGAAACTGATGGCTTCATCGAGTAATCCTTCTCATATTATGGAAGAATTAGTTATCGAAGAAGAGTTAGAGGAAGGGCTTGTGCTACAGGATCTTGGTGAAGGGGGAGAGGATGAGTTCGTGTATGACTGGAGACTGTGTCTGGTGGGCCGTTTCATCTCAACTGGTGCAATTGATTTCCCATCTATGCAGCAAACACTGGCGGCATTATGGAAACCAGGAAAGGGAGTTTACATTAAGGAGCTTGATGTTAATCGATTCCTATTTCAATTTTACCACGAAATAGACATCAAACGTGTTGTGGCTGGTAGTCCTTGGTATTTCAATAGGAAGGCTTTGATCATCTCTCGTATGAAAGAAGAGTCGAATCCACGATGTTTAACTCTAAACACTCTGGATGTATGGGTCCAATTACATGATCTAAAGACTGGTTTTATGACTTCAACAGTGCTAAAGGCTGTTGGCAATTATGTGGGAGTGTTTGTGGAAGCTTGTCCTAAGAATTTTTTGGGTGTATGGCGTGATTACATGAGGATTAGGGTCACCATTGATCTTGCTAAGCCTCTGAAAAGGCGTATGCGTATTCGTAAAACTGGGGAAGAGTGGATATGGATCACTTTCAAGTATGAAAATATACCCACCTTTTGTTTTATCTGTGGTATATTGGGTCATTCGGAACGATTTTGCCCCAAACTGTTCGAGACACCGAAGCATGAGATTACAAAGCCTTATGGAGATTGGATGAAGGCTCCTTTTCGGAGATCGACTAAACTAATCGGGGAGCAGTGGCTGAGAAACAGTGGTCACGGTGATACGGCAAGGAGGACTGGTGGAGGAGAGAATCATGGTGGATTTCATGGAATTGAAGGCGCATCAATCACCACTGATTTCCAGGGTGCTAATGATTTCTCCACAAATCATGGCAAAGGTATCTTAATTTCTGATTCAGTTGACCCACATTTTGCTCATTCTAATCCTATAGCTGGTACAATAATGACTGATATGGTAAATAAGGCTCCAGTAATAAAAAAAGGGCCTATTTTGGTGGAGAATAAGAAGCGTAGGACTATAGATGAAATGGATCAGGTTAATGGTTTGGGCTCTAATACTGAGTTGGGCCCAGAAACTGATGATGATAATGATCAAGTTAGTATGGAACAAGATAATATCAGTAGCCCAAAAAACTTGAATGGGGCGGGTCTCGGTGCACGGGCCCGCCAAGGATTATGAGCATTTTGAGCTGGAATTGCCGTGGGCTTGGGACCCCATGGACTGTTCAATTCCTTAAGGATATTGTTATCCAGAAGAGACCCAATTTTATTTTTCTTTGTGAAACGTTGTGCAAAAAAGCAAAAGTGGAACGGTTTAAACATGCCATAGGCTTTGAAGGAATGATTACTGCAGAAGTTCAAGGTCGAAGCGGTGGTATTGCTTTTCTTTGGAGATTTCAGGAAGAGGCGTTTCTTCAATCTTATGATCATAATCATATTGATATGGTCATAAAGGTTCAAGGTTGGCCTGAATTCCGTCTCACTGGTATATATGGTGAACCTGATCGCACTAGAAGACATTTAACTTGGTAGCTGATAAATGATCTCTCTCTTCGTTCTTCATTACTATGGTGCCTCATTGGGGATATGAACAATGTTCTCAGTCAAACAGATAAAAAAGGGGGTCGTCCTTATCCTAATTGGTTGTTACAAGGTTTTCAAGATGTCCTATCAAGTTGTAATTTGATTGATATGGATATGGAGGGGTATCCGTATACATGGGAGCGTGGTAAGGGGACTGCCAATTGTATTGAAATACGGCTAGATCGTGCACTAGTCTCTCCTACTTGGATGGACAATTTTCAAGATGCTAAACTTGTAAACTATGAGATTTCCACATCTGATCATTCTCCATTGTTTCTAGACCCGATTATGCGAACTGTTGCTGCTACAAGAAGGAAGTTCAAGTTCGAAAATGCTTGGCTCCGTGAACCTATGTGTCGTACGATCGTGGAAGCTGCTTGGTCTTCTACTAATGATCAACCGTTGACTTCGAAAATTACTCATTGCTCTACTGTTTTGGCTGAATGGGGTAAGGACATCACTGGCAACTTTCAGCAGCGTATAGCAGCCAGTAAAAAGAAGTTAAAAAGCTTGAAAAGAAGAAGGGATGAATGCTCTATTCAAATGTATCAAGAAGAAAAGAAGCACTTGTTTGAAACTTTTACTCAGAAGGAGGTTTTTTGGCGTCAAAGGTCAAAACAACTATGGCTAAAAGAAGGGGATCAGAATTCAAAATACTTTCATGCTGTAGCAAAAACCAGGCGGCGCAACAACCATATCCGTTCTATTCAGAATGAATTCGGCCAAGTAATTGATTGGGAGAGTGGAATTCAAGAGGTTATGATTTCTTACTTTCAAAATCTTTTTACTCCTTCTATCACACAATGGGATGATGTTGTTGATTGTATTCCAAGAACTATATCTCAGTTGCAGAATGAACAAATGCTTGCTCCAATTGACGACGAGGAGGTGAAAGATGCACTCTTCCAGATGCACCCTGACAAATCTCCGGGGCCAGATGGAATGAGTCCTGGTTTTTACCAAAAATTCTGGGGCATTGTTGGTAAGGACGTTGTGAAATTGGTGATTGATTTTTTTGCTACTGGTGATTTCGAAGCAAACCTTCCCAATACAAATATTGTTCTTGTACCGAAGAAGAAGAACCCAAAATCCATGCTCGATCTTCGTCCTATATCGTTGTGTAATGTGCTTTACAAAATTGTCTCCAAAGTATTGGCTAATAGGTTGAAAAAAGTTCTGTATTGTGTAATATCGGAGAACCAAAGTGCTTTTATTCCTGGCCGATTGATTACTGATAACATTATGGTCTCTTTTGAGATTATGCACTACATGAAGCGCAAAAGTTCGGGTAAGAATGGAGTTATGGCCATGAAGCTTGATATGAGTAAGGCTTATGACAGAGTTGAGTGGGGTTATTTACAAGCTATACTTCAAAGGATGGGATTTGATGATCATATGGTTAAGTTATTCATGGCATGTGTTTCTACTGCTAAATACCAAGTCAGCCATGCGGGTAAAGAGTTTGGGAACATCACTCCAGGTCGTGGCCTACGCCAAGGCGATCCGTTATCCTCCTACTTGTTTATAATCTGTACCGAAGGCCTTTCTGCTCTTATCAGACATTACGAACAGAGACATCTCATTCGTGGCATTAAAGTGGCTCGTAGCGCACCGATTGTTTCCCACATTTTCTTCGCTGATGATAGTTATATTTTCTGTAGAGCTAATGAAGAGGAGTCCTACAATGTTTTGCAATTGTTGAACACTTTTGAAAGAGCTTCGGGCCAGAAAATAAATTACGACAAGTCTTCTATATTCTTTAGTCGTAATACTGAGGTGGGTATTAGAGATGCTATATGTGGCGATTTGGGGATTCATGAGGCTGATGATAACACAACTTACTTGGGTCTTCCGAATATCATTGGGCGTAAGAAAACTGCTATCCTTGGATACTTGAAAGATCGTGTTCAGAAACGGGTGCAAAGTTGGGAAGGAAAACTATTATCCAAAGCTGGTAAGGAGGTGCTATTGAAGACGGTTGCACAAGCTCTACCGAACTATGCAATGAGTGTTTTTTTGCTACCAGCCGAAACAAGCAAGGAAATGAAGCGTATCATGTGCAAGTTCTGGTGGCAGTCCAACACTAAAAAAGATAAGAGTATTCATTGGATGAGTTGGGAGAGAATGTGTAAGCCCAAATCTCATGGAGGACTTGGGTTTCGTAGCCTTTATGACTTCAATGTGGCTCTTTTGGGAAAACAAGCTTGGCGGTTATTATCGTATCCTAATTCTCTTGTGAGTCAAATATACAAGGCTAGGTACTTCCCTAATTGCTCTTTCTTGGCTGCTGAGATAGGAGGGAATCCAAGTTTTATTTGGCGGAGTATGATGGAAGCTCTTCCTTTGATTAAAAAGGGTGCTGCTCTAAGGGTGGGGTCTGGATCTACAATTGATATTCTGCAAGATCCTTGGCTGCCTGATGAAGAGGACCCGTTTGTGCATACTGTCAGTGAATCGTTGAAGGGGAAATTTGTTTCCCAACTGATGCAAGTGGGTAATAGGCAGTGGGATTTGGAGATTTTGCAAGACATCTTCATTGATAGGGACATTAATTTAATTGTTACTATTCCCCTTCATATTGAAGATACAGATGCTTGGTATTGGAGGAATGAAAAGCTTGGCCATTACTCGGTCATGAGTGCTTACAAAGTGCTGCAGGATATCCAAGGTCAAACGGGTACAACAGCCAACTCTGGTTTTTGGAGGAAATTGTGGAATTTGAAAGTCCCTCCGAAGGTGAAAAACTTCTTATGGCAAGCCTCCACAGATTGCTTACCCACTAAAACCCAGTTGAGAATAAAACATGTCCCCATTGATGATAAATGTCCTTTTTGTCTAGCTGATCGTGAAACCATAAACCATGTCTTGGTGTTATGTCCATTTTCACAAGCATGTTGGGCAGGCTTAAATGTTGGGGATCCGGGGTCTATGCAAGGCTCTTTTGCCGATTGGCTTCTTCAAATGTTTGAAAAATGGAGTGGCCATGACAGGTATTTGATTAGTATGCTTTGTTGGTCGCTTTGGAAAAGTCGAAATAGCTTGGTTTGGAATCAAAAAAGTGTAGAAGTTGCAGATGTTTTAGTGTTAACTAGGACTACTCTTAATCAATGGAACTATGCTCAAGATAGACAATTTGATCCTTCTTTTGGGTTGATGAACTCTGAAGATGGCAATGAGCATTGGCAAGTACCTAAGGAAAACATGATTAAGATTAACACAGACGCTGCGATCTTTGAATCAACTACTCGCTACAGCTACTCATGTGTAGCTCGAAATCATGCTGGTCGAATGGTGGAGGCTCGGGCATCTTGTCGCCAGGGTGCTGTCAAGCCTGAAATTGCAGAAGCAGTGGGTATTCTTGAAGCCCTGAGTTGGATAAAGCAGCAGGGCTGGAGGGATGTTGAAGTCGAATCCGATTGCCTAGTTGCTATACAGTCCATTCGTAGCTCTTCCACCATGAATTCTTACTTTGGTAGAGTTGTTTCTAAGTGCAAGGATTTGTTAATTGAGTTGAAGCATAAGTTTATTTCTAAAAAAGTTTGTTAAACGGTCTGCAAACAATGGAGCTCACTTTCTAGCGAGATCTACTTGTTTTATAGCTGATCGTATTTTACGCGAGAGTAATGCTCCCGCGGAGTTCATTTCTGTATTGATGAACGATTTGAATTAATGAAATTTTTTCTCATTTTGTCAAAAAAAAAAACCTACCTTTTAGATGTTTGTCCAACTTTAATTTAGGTTATTATTTTAACTAAATGTGTGTATATAAAAAAAATCAAATTTCCCTTTTATAATTGTTTTGAAAATAATTAGAGTAGTTTGACAAATTTATTTGTTTTAAATTTAGTGTAGCAATAATTTAAAATATATTAATAATACTATATATGGTAGCAATATTTAGGTTTGCTTAGTCTACTTTTAGAAATAAAGTTACTAGTATAATGCAACTTTATTTCTAAAAGTAGACTAAATTAAAAATATAATAATAATAAAAAGAATAGAACATGACAATGCCAATATATTTTATGGCAAACACCAAACTCATCAGCATTGCATTGTGATGCTCTTACAAAGATACACATATAACATATTTCTTTGGGAATTTTACAAAAATACTGCTTTTGGACCAAAACTTTACATTTATACTGGGACACGGCAAAAACAACATTTATACTGCCCCAGCCCAATTTCATTACTTTTGTACTGCCCAAGCCCAACATCATTTCATTTCTACTGTGAACAGTAAAACACACGGGAAACAACCTTGTTCGTGTGTGGGGAGACGCCGGAGACGGAAATCACCAAGAAAAAACTATTAAATCCGGCAAGAATAAACAAAAGCAGTAAAATCGACGTCAATAAATAATCATGGCAAAACAACAGTAAAACAACACTAAAACAATCAAACAAAACAAAAGAAAAAAATGATTAAAAAAACAAACAATCTGCTGCATAACCTCAACACCAGATGCAAAATCAACTATATTTGCAAGTCTATACCTAGAAAATTATAAAAAAAAAACTACTAAAACAACACTGAAACAACACAAAAACAAACGAAGCAAATATAACTACTTAGAAAAATATAAAAGAAACACACACCTCAAAACTCTCTTGTGAGTGAGCTCGTCAAATATATTTATAGGAGAACCAAAAGAAAAAAACCACAAAAATAGCCAAAGAGAACGAAGAAGAAATGTATTTATAGCCTACATCTTCCACACTCACAGACATAACCATCACAACAACACGAGAACACCCAGAAAATACCTATTAATTCCAG
This sequence comes from Cannabis sativa, assembly GCF_029168945.1. NCBI lineage: Eukaryota > Viridiplantae > Streptophyta > Magnoliopsida > Rosales > Cannabaceae > Cannabis > Cannabis sativa. The sequence continues at coordinate 4,660,166 of NC_083605.1, forward strand.
CGAGATGGAGCAATGGCAGTGAAATCGGCATCAAATAAATAAATCATGAAAAACAATACTAAAACAAATAAAACAATAAAAGAAAAAAATGATAAAAAAATTAACTATGTTGTGCACATCCCCAATACTAAATGCACTATATTTGCAAGAAAGTTCTAGAAAATTAGAACAAAAAAAAACCCACACTAACTCTTATATTTTAAAAAAAAACGTAACTAAGAACTTCAAAAATTAAAAAAAAAAAAAAAAAAAAAAAAAAAAAAGAAGAAGAAGAAAAGAAAAGAAGATGAAGAAGAAGAACCGAACATGAAAAAAATAAAAATCATGAAAAACAACAAGAAACAATACTAAAACAATACTAAAACAAATAAAACAATAAAAGAAAAAAATGATCAAAAATTAACTATGTTGTGCACATCCTCAATACTAAATGCACTATATTTGCAAGAAAGATCTGGAAAATTAGAACAAAAAAAAACCACACTAACTCTTATATTTTAAAAAAAAAACGTAACTAAGAACTTCAAAAAATAAAAAAAAAAAGAAAAAAAAAAAGAAGAAGAAAAGAAAAGAAGATGAAGAAGAAGAACTGAACATGAAAAAAAAATAAAAAAGTTATATGTTGATGGAGAGAAATAGAGAGAACTTGAGGAAGTAGAGAGTGAAAAAAATGAAGAAGATGATGAATAGTAAGAGAGAATAATGGAGAAGAGAGATTAGAGTGAAAGAAATAAGTTTGAAATATTTTAGGTGACATATTTTTATCATCAATTTCAATTAAAAAAATAATAAAAAAAAATATATGTCACTAAAGTGACAACACAAGTCACATAACACCTTTACACCTTTAAAATATAATATAATTTTAATTAAAAGAAAATTAAAAAAAAAATAAAAAAACCCCAACACGTTTTTTAAGATTATAATATATATATATATTTGATGTAAAAAGTTTGCAACTGTCAAAAAAAAAAAATTTGTTTTAAAAAAAAAACGTTTAATGTTGTTTAAAAGGCGGAACTGCCAAAAAAAAAAAAAAAAAAAACCATTATAAATGTTGTTTTTGCCGTAGAACAGTATAAATGTAATAAAATGGGAAAAATTAGTAGTGGGTGTAAATTTCCCTATTTCTTTTTAGTTTATTGGTTACACATAAAAATTCTAGAAAATGATTGAAAAGTTGTCCTAAAATAATGTGGTGCTATTTACTACGGACTAATTATAAAGAGTCACAAAAACATGATCATTTGTGTTGTAATTAAGAGTTTTACAATTTTAATGTTTTGGTGGGACGAAATAATAATATTCATATTTTCAATTTCTTACATAACTATGAATTGAATAAGTTAAAAGGTAGAAGTTATACTAAATAAAAGTCTTTATTGAATTCTTGTTTTTTTTATTCTCATATACATATTTTTTTTTTACTCGGTGGTGTTGAAAAAACTAGTAGAAACAGCTTATCAAAGTTAAAGAATCGATTCCTCCATTTCTCTATGATGTACTAAACTCTAATTATATTCAATGAAAGTTCATTGTCAAAAAAAAAAGTTAAAGAATCGATGTGGTTCATGCAACACCACAATATTTAAAACTTGTGATTCACAATATAATCTTGGTCAATTCCATATATGCATCAAAGACAAAATTTACTGCAACTATAGTATTATATAAGCTTTTAATATGATAGCAGTATTAATGTTTTAAGTTGTGAAAATTAAGAATTATGAATAAAGAACTCGATGGATTGAGTACTGCAAGTTAAGAAAAAAAAAAGAAAGAAAAAAATCATACTCATTATTGCTTTCCTTTGATCTTTCTTAGTAACATCTTATGAACTAACCCCATTATGTTAGTTTGAATTTCCTCATATATTAATTGGCTGAGAAAGTACATTTTGACCTCTTGAAATCACATATGAAGCTAGAATAATTAAAGAATTGATCTGCAGCATATCACTAAGCAGTACTTCAATTCACTCTTTGATAAAATTCAACTCTGAAATTAGCTTTGTTGCTAGATCCCAACCTCTGCCCGCCCCGAATCAAGATCAAGAATCGTTAAATCTTCGTGTACATTCTCTTCGTCGGATCAAATCATAGTTGAATGTGTTTAAGCTCTGAATTGAAATTCCCTAAACCAGCTGCAGTCCTTAATGTTGGTACTGCCATTTGCATGAGTACAGTTGAACAAAGAACAGAGTACTAAACAGAGAGAAAGCAAGAGAGAAAGTGAATCTTTATTTCTGTATGTAAAGAGAGTACATGTACAGGTATTTATACACAGCTAGATACACCAGCTGACTAACCACCTTAACAGAATACTGACACCTAACTAACTTCCTAACCGTTTTCAGTAACGGTCTCAACATCCCCCCTCAAACTGAGCTGGGAGGTTCCCAGAGACAGTTTGTTACACAGGAAGTTAAACTTAGGGAAGGTTAAAGCTTTTGTAAAAATGTCAGCTGGTTGTTCTTCAGTTGGAATATAACAGACAGTAAGTTTGTTTTGAGTGACCAGTTCTCGAACATAGTGAACATCGACCTCAATATGTTTTGTCCGAGAGTGAAATACAGGATTGGAGGCAAGTTGTTGTGCTCCTTGGTTGTCACACCAGATAACTGGTTTGCCAACTGGTTTAATGCCTATTTCATCCAAGACAGAGAGAATCCACACAACTTCAGTAGCAGTGGTTGAAAGGGATCTATATTCGGACTCAGTGCTCGACCGAGCCACTGACTTTTGTTTTCGAGAGCCCCATGAGATTAAGTTCCCACCAAGTTTGACACAGAAGCCCGTAGTGGATTTGCGGTCATCAATGTTGCAGGCCCAATCTGCATCAGAAAAGGCTTCCAGGTTGAGTCTAGGGGCAGCTTTGAATACCAATCCCATGTCAAGAGTCCCTTTGATATATCGAAGAAGTCTCTTACACGCATTCCAGTGAGCAGTGGTCGGTTGCTGCATGAATTGGCTCAGTTTATTTACTGAGAATGCAATGTCAGGACGTGTCATAGTTAAGTACTGAAGAGAGCCAAGTGTACTTCGATACAATGTGGGATCATGAAAGGGTTCACTGTCAGCAGTAAAGAGCTTGTATCCTGGGGAAGATGGGGTAATACAAGGCTTGGAGGTATCCATGTTTGTTTTGTGCAAAATGTCCATTGCATATTGAGTCTGAGAGAGAAATAGGGAGTCACCTGATCTTGCTGCTTGAAACCCGAGAAAGTAACTGACTGAACCAAGGGTTTTGAGAGCAAAAGATGCTTGTAAATCATGAATGATTTTGTTGACAGCTTGAGGATTGGCACCAGTAATAAGTATGTCATCGACATAAACCAAAAGGAGAAGAAGATGACCATTTTTAGTTGTGAAGAAGAGACTGCTGTCTGAAATGGAATTGGTGAAACCCCAAGAGAGTAAGGCATTTTTGAGCTTATCATACCAAGCTCGAGGTGCTTGCTTCAAGCCATATAAAGCTTTCTTTAATTGACATACATGAGTAGGATAATTAGGATCCTCAAAGCCTTGTGGTTGCTGCATGTAGACCACTTCTTCTAAGTCCCCATTTAAAAAGGCATTATTAATGTCAAGTTGTTGTATGTCCCAACCATATGTAACTGCAAGTGTAAACATAATCCGAATGGTGCTTGCTTTAACAACAGGGCTGAAAGTGTCAAAATAATCTATGCCTGCAGTTTGTTGAAAGCCCTTGGCTACCAACCGAGCCTTTAATCTTTCTACAGTACCATCTGCCCTTAGTTTAATCTTGTAAACCCACTTGTTGTCTATGACATGCATGCCATGATGATATGGTACTAGGATCCACGTATTATTTTTCTTGAGAGCATAGTATTCTTCTCCCATTGCTTTGTTCCAAAGAGGATTATTTAGAGCCATTTTGAGAGAGGTAGGTTCTTTAATATAACATTCATACTTTTGTAACTCTGCTGCAAGTATCTTGGGTTTGAAAATGCCTGATTTGGATCTTGTGTGCATGGGATGAGTGGAAATGGCATTGGTTTCTGCTGGTATAGTGGGATTAGTAGGTTGAGTAGAGTTTGTTGTTGTGGGAATGGACAGGATAGGTTGTGTAAGAGATCTTGTGGGATCGGGTGTGGGATCTGGATGAGGCTCCTGGTGTGAAACAGATTGTGCAGATGGTGGTAATTGTTGTGTACGTGGCTGTAGTGAGGTATTTTGTGGGACAGGTGAGACATCAGTAGGTAGAGTGATATATTGGAGAGTAGTAGTTGGGGAGGATGAATCAGTTTTGGGAGAAAACAGATCAGTATATGGAAAACATAATTCATCAAAAGTAACACTACGTGCAATATAAATTCTACCTGATGGATGTAGGCACCTATAGCCTTTGTGACATGGGCTGTAGCCTAGGAATATGCACATAGAGGTTCGAAAATCAAACTTGTGTTTGTTATAAGGTCTGAGTAATGGAAAACAAGCACACCCGAAAGTCTTTAAAAGACTATAATCTGGTTTGGAGTGAAAGATATTCTCATAGGGTGATATGTATTGATTTTTCTGTATGGGGAGTCGATTTATGAGATAGGTGGAGGAGACAAAGGCATCCCACCAAAATGACAGAGGCAATTTTGCTTGAGCTAGCAAAGTAAGGCCCATATCTGTGATGTGCCTATGTTTCCTCTCAACCCTTCCTTGTTGTTGATGGGTGTGAGGACAAGGATGTCGAAAAACAATTCCTAACTCATAGAGAATAGGTTTGAGGGGTCTATACTCCCCTCCCCAATCAGCCTGTATTGACTTGATTTTGGTGCCAAATTGTCTCTCAACATAACTGTTGAAATGTTTAAAAATAGTAGAGGTTTCAGCTTTGGAAGTGAGGGGAAAAATCCAAGAAAACTTTGTAAAATCATCAATAAAGCAAATGTAATACTTGAATCCTTCAGGAGATGGATAGGGAGATGGTCCCCAAAGATCTGTGTGCACTAAATCAAATGGTGCATTTGTGCTATTTTGAGAAGAATGAAAGGAAAATTGATGAAGTTTTCCATATTGACATGCATGACAAATGGACAGTGGAGAGGGACTAATGTGAAGAAAAGTGAGAACTTTATTAAGTACTTGTTGGTTTGGGTGGCCAAGTCTATTGTGCCATAGAGATACAAGCTTTGAATTCTTACAAGAATTGAAATTGGAACTAGCATTATTGCTATTACAGTGGGAAGAACTACTGCTATTGCAGGAAGAATTTGACACAGCATGTGCTTGATACAAAGAGCTGTTCTTTGTTGCAGCAGGGACTTATTTGTTGTGTGAGTGAGGTGAGGAGCTAGCTGGTAGAGCCCATCTTTAAGAGCACCCTGAAGAAGAGGGGTCTTCGAGTGATTGTCCTTGACAAAACACAAATCAGGGGTAAATTCCACAGTGACATTATTGTCACGAGTAAATTTAGATATGCTAATTAGATTTTTCGTTATGGCTGGAACATGAAGGATATGTTTAAGAAAAAGAGATTTTCTTGCAGCAAGTGTACTAGTACCAATGTTATGTATAGAAAGGGGAGAACCATTACCTACAACAATTTTTTCTTTGCCTTTGTAAGGGTGTTGTTGCTGCAGATTGTTGTTGTCTTGAGTGACATGATGAGAAGCCCCACTGTCAAGATACCATGCTTCATCTGTGCTGTGACCAGTGGAGGTAACTAAGGCTTGTGGTGGGTTATTTCCAGTCATATTCTCATTATCATCTGGGCCATTATATGAAATGTCGAACCTCCTGTAACATTTCTGGACTGTATGGCCGGTTCGACCACAGAGTTGGCAAATAGGTCGATTGCCATTCGAGTATCCACGACCTCCACCATTGTTTGATCGACCACCATAAGATCCTCTTCCACGGGCTCTGGAGTTGTTGTGATTGCCACGGCTATTGGTAGAGGGAGGGGCAGACTGGTTTTTCTTGTATTGGGCATAATTAGCCGTGGCTCCATTTAGATCAATGGTGGCATGAGCTTGATTGGCTTCAATTCGAATTTCATGGCTTTGTAGCATGAACTGCACCTCAGCAAGAGTCAAGTTGTCTTTTGAAGTCAAGTTCACAACTACGGCTTCATACTCTGTGCCTAGGCCAGCAAGAACGTATAGGATTAATTGTTCATCTGAGATTGGATTTCCTGCAGCACGAAGACCATCAGCAAGGTTCTTCATCTTTAAGAGATACTCATCAATGGCTAAAGACCCTTTCTTGGTAGATTGAAGCTGGTTCATCAAGTGGATTTGTCTCGCTCGAGAGGCTGTTCCAAACAATTGCTCCAAGGTATTCCAGATCTCAGAAGATGTAGCACAGTTCACAACATGCCCAATCATTGATTCAGAGATAGTCGACATTAACCAAGAAAGGAGAAATTGATCAAGACGCATCCATCTATTGAATTCAGGATTACTTACCATGGTTGTGGATTCTGGAGCTTGACGAATTCTTGCCTGTGGTGGATTCTGATTACGAAGGATTCCCTCAAGGTCATGTGCTCTGATTGCAGGAAGAACTTGAGATCTCCAGAAAAAATAATTGCTTCGGTTTAGCTTCAATGGTGGAACGAACATTGTGGTAGGGACAATGTTCTGGTTTGATGTAGTATTGACAGAGGACGCCATGGAAGAATACCTTCGGCTCTGATACCAAGTTGAACAAAGAACAGAGTACTAAACAGAGAGAAAGAAAGAGAGAAAGTGAATCTTTATTTCTATATGTAAAGAGAGTACAAGTACAGGTATTTATACACAGCTAGATACACCAGCTGACTAACCACCTTAACAGAATACTGACACCTAACTAACTTCCTAACCGTTTTCAGTAACGGTCTCAACAAGTACAATTCCATGAAACAGATCAAGACTATTTAGCTGCAAAAGTATGAAAGCAAACTCTAAAAATCAATCCAAAATTACAATACTTAGGCAAAGAATAGGAGAAAGAATAGACAGAAATCGCCTTGAATTTAAGTCTTCTACCTACTCCATTAATATGAGTCATTCTAGGAAGGTATCCGAAAATAAATTCTTACAAACTAGGCCCAGACAATATCATACTAATGTAGGAGTTAATGTAAGTTTACGGCACAACAAGTTGGATGAACGGGCCCAACAGAGAACTTGTTGTCTCCTCTAGCATGACATAACTCACGAGGAGAGTGTTAGAATTTAGGATAAAGTAAATGAGGTTCTATCTCAAAACTAATTAGCAATGGGAGGAGTAGCTCATTCATCTTATATATGACTATTTATTTCCACACATTAACAATGTGAGACTAACAAGTAATTAGGATCAAGAAGGCCGCCGTTAGGTACGTAGTTTTTGCCTATTCTAAAGTCTGTTGCTGTACCGAAATCTATGAGCTTGATCTGTCCTTGCTTTGTTACCACTAAGTTAGCTGACTTTACAATGCCCATGTCATGGATTTTCTTTAGAGAAGTTCAAGTAATAGTTTGCTTGATTTTCAAGGCACTACGTTTTACTGAGTCCACTCTTTGCAAAACTTGTCCAAACACAACAGACTCTAAGATGAATGTAAAGTTTCTCTCCCCCATTTAATCTTCAATAGTCAAGACTTTGATCACCCTGTTAGGTAAATGGTTTAGGTTTTCATTTACCCTATATAGGAATGGAGCACTACCTAGGCCTAGCTAGACTCTCCACAAAGGCATACATATACTTGTTTGTTCCCATATTGGTATATAAAAGGAACAAACAAGCCATTTCCAAACAAAACTGGGAATTGATTTTGTCAGAAACAAAACTGCCAAAAAGTCACCACATTCCCACTAAATAGAACTTAACTTATCATACATTGATCAAAAACGATTCACTAAAAAAAATATAATAATTGTTTTATCAATCATTTTTATGCATATTATAATTCAACATGTTCCTTTTTGCTCCATTTTAGTGTGATTGTGCTCAAATTTACAATTATAACATAAATTATTGTTTTAAAACTCAACATGCCCAAATTGTAAGAGCATAAACATTAGGCCCATATTAATTTGGGCCCAAGTCCAGCAATAATCACTGGGCCAGCGTGTTCAATCTGTTCAAATCGGCTCAGTGAGAGAATTGGTACGTTAAAGAACGATAATGGAAATTAGGGTTCCACCATTGTTCAACCCCATGAGCACGTCGAAAATCCGATGCCGGAGTCAGATTAACATTCACAATCGCCGAAGGGAGTAGATCATAAGGTTCAGAATCCTTCCCGATAGCACCAGACAAAATACTCTCCACAGAACTCTTGGTCGCCAATTTCCCGATCCGACTAGCTCCGATCTCCTCCATCTTCTTCCGGTGCTCAAAATACCCAATATACCCAGAGCATATGTGATCCGCCGGATTCACAAACAGATTCGGGAACCAAGCCGCGATCGACGAAAACAAATCCCGATCCTGCTGTTCGCTCTCGCCGTGATTGTTATTCCGTCCTTTAACGACGGCGTTTAAACCCGCCTTCATCACGCTCCCGGCGATTCGTATCCCGTGTCGGACTCGCTCCTCTTTGATTCGCTCAATCGGAGCTGATATAAATGGCGGATTAAAGAGATAAGTCTCGATGGGTAAACCCATCTTGGCCATATTCTTTCCAGCGAGTAATCCAATCGCCGATCCCAACGAGTGGCCGACGATCCAGACGTTTCCCGCCCCGGCAACGGAAACCAGATTTTGAATCGCGGTCGTGGCTTCCTGGACTCGAGAACTCTGGTGGATTCGGTTGAAGATGCATTGGAAATCGAGCTTGAGGTCTCTGGTTCTGGTGTCGGGTTGGGTTAAGGTTCCGCGTAAAGCGACGACGTATTTGGGGGCATTTTGGGGATTTAATTGAAATGGGTATTTGTATTCGTAAATGGCACCAAAAATGGAGTGGTCAACATTATCGATGAGAACATGGTTTAAGCTGAAATGGAAGAATTCCCAGTATGGTGGAGCTTCAGCTTGAGGCCCTTGTCGATTCTCTTGTCTGTCTCTTTCGATTTTGTAAGCTCCTTCTACTAAGCTCGCTGCTATGGCTCTTCTGTGATGTGGGTTTTGCCTATATATATATAGAAACTCTTATCATCATTTTCATAATATGTATATATATATATATGTGTGTATGTATAGTTGTGTATATGATGAATGAATTTACTTACCAGTCAACAGTAGTAAGGTGTGAAGGTCCTGAAACTCTGAAATTTTCAATTGGAGAAGACATGGATCTCATTCTCAAGTATCTTAATGTGAAGAACTGTTATAGATGTTATATATAATAATCTAAATTTTGACCTTTTCTAAATGAGATTATAAGTTTAAGAAGAACTTTTTGGGAACATAAAAAGAAGGATAAAATAAGAACACAAGTTGCCAAATGGGTTGGTGGAATGAAGGTCAAGGAAACAGTTTTTGTTCATATTATAAAAAGGTCACGACTTAGTAGTTTAAAGTCAATGGAATCCGTACAACTAAGATAGAAGAAAGTGTCTGCTGTTCTCTCTTATTGTTTATGTTTTTTTTTTTTTTTTTTGCTTTTGAAATAAAGTCTTGTGTATTACAAAGGAACCAAAACAAAACACACCTAAAGATTAGTAAAGAACCATTCCACAAAAACTCGTTATCAGTTATCAAGCCCAAGACCCCACTTAGCTATCCTATGAGCTAGAGAGTTAGACTCTCTTTTTACATGGACCAAGCTTAGATTTGGGGAGATAGATAACAAATCCTGAATACAAGAGAGATAATCATCCACAATACTAGGGCCCCTATTACATGAATTTAACAATAATTACATAAGGCACTATTTTTTGTGAAATATTTACATTTTTACGTTCAAAGAATGTTTTTTTACATTTTTACGGTTTTCTAAAAAATAACACGAAAACAACATAAAATCAACAAGAAAACAACAAAAAGTAACATCAAACTAACAATAAAAAATAACATACATATAACAAAAAATTAACAACAAATGAACAAAATTTCAACATAAAAATATCGTATTTTATGTAAATAAAATAAAAAAAAAATCGTAAAAATATTTAAAATTCCGTGAAACCGTATTTTTGTTATTTTTGTGCATTTGTGAAATTAACCCTTTAACTTATCTACAAAAGTTTTACAATTTGTTTTTAGTACATCAACAGGGAGATGAATACAAGAGGCCCATTGCAGTGCTTGTAAAATTGCCTTAGCCTCAGCTACCACCGGAGGAACACATCTAACAAAAGGCTTTGCAAAACCAGCTATAACCTAGTTCAAATGATTTAACACAACAGCCCCAATTCTATACTTCCGGCAATTAGAATCAATGGTTGCATCAGTAAAAATTTGGAAGGATGTCTCAGTAGGCAACTCTTGCAAGGCTGGCAGATCCACATTCGGAGCATTAGATGGAAAAGAGACTTGCTGGACATCCAAATACTTAAAGTAGAAGTTAACACTCCAATCATAAATATCATACGGTTGTAGAGAATATTTATTGTGGAAAATATTATTCATTTGATTCCAAAGAGCCCATAAAAAGCAGCAGAAAATACAAATATAATCCTTATCCAATTCTTGTGTAATACTAATAAAAAAATCATATAAACTAAGATGCTTAAATTGATAGTAATAAGTAGCAAACCTTGATGACTTCTAAGCTTTCCTCGATCTGGAGCAATCTAATAAGGCATGCTTGGCAATTGCAGGTTGAATCTTACATAAAGGACACAAAGGAGAATCAATAACACATTTTTTATGGAGAAAGGAATGGCACTAGACAGCAATCTCCAAACAAAAGCTTTCACTTCTGAAGGAATTTTTTAGGTCCAGATTTTTGACTAAAATTTCTTAGAGTTGGTAAGAGATGAAGAAGAGGGGATATCCTGATGAGAGAAGGCTAAATGATAAGCAGATTTGACACTAAAAACTCCAAAACTGTCATGCCTCCAAATAATTTCATCATTATCATGCAAACCTGAAACAGGGACATTCAGAATTTCATTAACCAAAGTTTCATTAAAGCAATAGGTAAGTTTAGAAACATCCCAATCCCCAGAGGTGTTAATGAAATATGAAAGAAAGGGGGAAGGAGGCGTATTATCTGAGTTAAAAGTTTTAACCTTATTGTGAGGAAGCCAATGATCCTCCAAAATTCTTATATTACCCCCATCACCTACCTTCCAAATCAGACCCGAAGTTAACAAGTCCTTACCCCATAATATACTTCTCCAAGTGAAAGATTATGACCAGGTTTAGCTTGGAAGTATGAGGGAAATACCTAGCCTTGAGAATTGAGGCTAGAAGAGAGGTGGAATTTTTGAAAATTCTCCAAGCCTACTTGGCAAGCATGGTTTGGTTAAAATGAACCAAAGAACGAAAACCCATCCCACCCAAAAATTTAGACTGACACAGGTGTTTCCAAGATTTCCAATGAATTTTCTTAGAATTCTCCGCAGAACCCCACCAAAATCTGGCCATCACAGCTTCAATACCCTTACACAATTTAACCGGCAAACGAAAGCATACCATAGCATAGGTAGGAATAGCCTGGATGACAACCTTTAATAAAACCTCCTTACCAGCCCTAGAAAAACACTTAACAGACCAACCTCTAAGCACCGAATTAACTTTATCTTTTAAGAAAGCAAAAGAATGATACTTAGATCTAGAAAGACATTGAGGAAGACTTAAATATTTACATATAAAAGGTCTATCTTCAAGATTGAAAGTATTGAAAAAAAGAGTGTGAATATCTTGTTGGGTGTTAGAAGAAAAGAGAATAGAAGACTTAGAAAAGTTAATAACCTGACTCGAGGCTCTAGAGTAAATATTAAAGACTTCCTGAAGGGCAGAACAGGATGTACGATTAGCCGCACAAAAGACAAGACTATCATCCGCAAAAAACAAGTGGGAAATAGGAGGAGCAGACCTAGAGATAGCAATTCCATTAAACAAACCTGCATCCTGTTTGGCCCTAAGAAGAGAGGATAAATCTTCCGCACAAAGGATAAAGAGATAAGGAGAGAGAGGATCCCCTTGCCTAAGACCCCTAGAAGGCTTAAGAGACCCACCAACAGAACCATTGATTAAAAAAGAGAGTGTAGTAGTAGTAATGCACTTCATTACAAGAGAAACAAACCGAGGTGGAAAATTGAAGTGGAACATAACATTCACTAAATAATGCCAATTGGCACGATCAAAAGCTTTGGCCATGTCAAGTTTAAGAGCAGCCCAACCAGTGTTACCACTTTTTCTAGAATTAATGGCATGCACAATTTCTTGGGCAATAAGGATATTATCAAAGATGACTCGACCAGACACAAAATCACTTTGAAAAGGAGAAATAATTTTATCCAAAACAATTTTTAAACAATTAGCCAAGACTTTAGAAATTACCTTGTAAAAAGTTGAACAAAGGCTTATAGGCATCTTTCAGAGTGTGAGCATGTTGCTTCTTAGGAATCAGAGAAATGAGAGTGGTATTAATAGGAGAAAAATCAGTACCCGGTATCGCATGCCTGGTAAGGGTGGACGAAAACTGCCATTGATGGGACCAAGAGTGAACAGGGAATACGGTATCGCATGCCTACTAGAAAACTCTAGAGAGAGAAAAGCGAGCTGATAAATGCGAGAACTCTAAATGGCTTTTTCCTCTTATTGTTTATGTTTTCTTGCATTGAATTGAATAATTAATATATGTGAAAAGTATAATTTAAAAATAAATTAAAAAAAAAGAGTGAAAAGTAAAATTCAGCCAAGTGAATTGAATCAAATTATCTCTATTAATATGCAAAATAGGTTCCTTCCATTTAAACTAACTAACTATCTCCCTTCCTCCCGTCTCTCTCTCTCTCTCGAACCCATCCTTTTGAGCACGAAGACCCATTGTCACGTGTCCCTTGTTGTCACACCACGAAGACGACCAGACCAACTCGACCCAACAACGTCGACCCACCACTACCCAATGTCGACCAAGGTAAGATTTCGTCTTTATTGTATCAAGCTTATAGTTTCCAGCAACGTGTTCTCATTAATAGAAACTCACTAGTCATATAAAATGAATCTTTTAGGTCCCTATTTATAGTGTTTAGGAAAACAAAACTTTAAAAATTCAAATCTCACTGACTAAAAGATGTTAACAATTGTGTATGAGAGTATTAAGGATCAGAAGAACATTGGAGTAAAAGGTCAAAATGTTTTTCATTGAATACTTTCGGTTACACAACTTTTATCGCAAAATATGCAAAAACATTTGAACTATCGGAATACAATGAAATATGACAAAACGTTCTCCATGCATCCAATAGGCGACATGTCGCCTAGTAAGAGGCAACATGCCGCTTGGACTGTTTTTTAAGCTTCAATTTGGAGCTTTGAATCTTCTCTCTGAAATAATCTCAAAACCAACGTTCACATATGAAATTAATGATGATTTTGTTCGTTTCTAACAAGCAAAAACTCTTTTCACATGCTTTCATAACCTCCAAATATAATTATATACTTTTAGTTACATATTATCAAAACTTGATTCATATGTACAATTCTATTTTAAAATATAACTCCTCTAATGTTACAGTTTTTGTGCATGATTATACTATAATATATAGTTTAATTACCACACATACACTAATTTAATTTTGAAATATAACTCCTCTAATGTCACATACACTATTTTAATCTATATTATATTTTATTAAAAAATATAACATTCGTACACTAAATTAAAATTTATTGTTATACACCAATGTAACATTACATAATCAAGAAATATTGGCGGCTAAACTACCTGAACTTTACGGTTTGTAACACTTAACCACAAAAACTGAATTTTTGGCGACTAAACTACCTAAACCCTGGTTTCGTTTTGCTCTGCACACCTCCGTCCAAAAATCACAGTTAAGTTGTAAATATTAGTTTTAAAAAATAATTATAAATATTTAAAAAAATTGAAAAATCAGAAAAAAAAAATTCTTTTTTACTTTTTTTTTTAATTTAAAAAAATTATAAAAAATTAATTACTTTTCTTTTTTTTAAATTTAAACATCTTCTTCTCAATCTGATCCCCAAATGCATCACTAAACATCACCGCTTGACTCTGCCGACCCTCAGCTCCCCACCATCAAAATCCACCACCCACCCTCTCCTCGTCACCACTCCTCCGGAGGTCCGGCAGCCACCCCAACTTCCACTGCTGGCGCCCGCCGTCGAATCGGTGTTGCTGTTGATCTCTTCGACGAGAGCGCTTACGCCGTTCAGTGGGCTGTCAGCCACTACATCCGCCTTGGAGACGCTGTAATTCTCCTCCACGTTAGCCCTACCTCCGTCCTCTTCAGCGCCGATTAGGGTTCCATCAACATCCACCCAAGGGTTTTGGGGTTGTGCGACGTGGTAACGATGGAAGGCTTGGGAGTGTCAGGGCTGGGAGGGTTCGGGATCCGTAGGTGAGACGAGAGAGAGAAAGAGAGTGATACAAGAGAGAGAAAGAGGGTGGGAGGGTTTCTGCAGAAAAAGAAGAAGAAAGAAGAAAGAAGAAGAAGAAGAAGAAGAAAAAGAAAAAGTAAAAAAAAAAATTAATTTTTTAATTTTAAATTAAAAAAAGTAAAAAAAATTCTGATTTTTTAATTTTTTAAATATTTATAATTATTTTTTAAAACTAATATTACACGGACTACTAAAAATTTGCCACGTGTACAAGTGTGTACACGTGGACAGTCCACCGTGGCACTTAACTATGATTTTTGGACGGAGGTGTGCAGAACAAAACGGAACCAGATTTTAGGTAGTTTAGCTGCCAAAAATTCGGTTTTTGTGGTTAAGTGTTACAAACCGTAAAGTTCAAGTGGTTTAGCCGTCAATATCCCTTTAATCAATCAAATGTCTCATGTATCCCCCACTTTGATTGAGTAAATGAAACACTTCATAGAGACCTCGCTTAGATGCATAAAGTAAAATGTCTTTCGAGTTGAATTTTATTTTAGTGTAATTACCACAAAGTTTGTTGAAATTTTGATTGTCGTAGCTTTGAACCATTATTTCTTTCATACAAAATAGGTGATAACACACACATCTTTGTTAGAGTTCACTGGAGACCTCATTTTATCTTGCTTGTACCCCGTTAATGGCCATGTGCAATATCTACATAGACTCTCTATAGAATAACTTCCAATTCTCATAAGAGGCAGCACTACCACTAGTCCATATAGGTAGAATTTAGTGTCTCACAACTCTATTTAGACACATCTTTCCATAAACAATCTTTCAGTTTTAGCCCTCCGAATTTTATTGTTAGTACTCGTTCATAGATGGGACAAGTTGAGTACTACTCTTTCATTCTATTGACTTGTTATTAACTATTGAACTCAAGACTAAATTTTTAGTAGTGTTAAAGATAGGTTACCATTAATGAGTAAAGCTCTAAGGGAGTTTAGAACACATCCCTCAAATTTTTTTGCTTCTATCTTGTACGGAAATTAAGCGAATTGTTATAACTACATATGTTTCGATTCTAAGTGAATCTTGCTATCCAAAATTTGTGTCAACTTTTGGAGTGACACAAGTTTTCTCCTTAAGTATACTTAAGCTTTGAAAATTGCATCATCGAAGATTAATTTTTACACTTTCTTAACTTCTCACAAATTTTGATACCAAGCATATCAAAATTATGCACTAACTTTAGACACCAAACATGTCTAAGTTATACTCAAGTTTAAGGCACTAAGCATGCCTAAATTTCACATATCATCCATTCTTTTATCAAATGAGCTTGATAAATATTGGATATTACCCCCCCCCCCCTTCCACACTTTCACACATCTATGAATATAGATATAACTTTGTCTCTAACTTTCATGTTTTATTTTCTTCTTGAAATAATTTTACACTAACTTTGACACCAAGCATGTCAAAGTTTATCATCTTTTGCACTCATAATTAATCACACTATTCAAGGAGATATTCAGGCCTTTGTGGAAGATTGTGATGAACACAATCAGAGGAGGAGGAGATTCAAGTTTAGATCTTGATCATACTCTGTGAGAGAAATGATCGAGGGTTAGAGATTTGAACTGAAAGAAACATAATATTCCACTGCAACTAATGTTAGGTTTTCTACAACTCTTATATATTTAATTTATTTTTTAAAAAAAAGTCATATTTAGGATGTTAGATTAGTCATAATCCAACATACATGAGTAGTAAATTAAGATCTTGGTAAAAAAATTTCCAACAAAAGCAACATAAATACTATGTCATAATCACATCCTCATCTTCTATGGCATTAATCTTATTTTTCATTGGATGACTACAATCTCTTGCGTAGTGCCCAGATTTTCCACACACAAAACAATAGCCTCTCACTTCTTTGAATTGGCTACTATGTTTTCTTAGACCCAAATATTTTACACCGCCTTTATTATGATTGTTTCTTTTGGAATGCTTGTTTGAGACTGCATTGACCTAAGAAACCTCCTCTCCAGGCTCCTTCACATTTCTCTTATCTCTCAGTCTCGATTCATCTTCGATTTAGATATGATTTGGGATCTCTATCAAAGAATAATCCTCATTTTTATGGATGATTCTTTTCCTAAAGCCCTTTCAAGTTGGTGGCAACTTTGCCGCAATTGCACCAAATTGAAATACTTCAGAAAGCTCAATTTTGAAAACCTTTAACTTGTTCACAATGATTTATAACTCATGAATTTGTGAATATCTTTAGCATCACTGAAAGAAGATTCAAAATATTGAGAAATTATTTTTTTTTTCTTGTAATTTCCTTCTCTGCCTTGTATTTTGCTTTTAATGCATTCCAAATCTCCTTCGTAGATTTGGTATTAGTGTAGAAATCATATAGCCTATCGGACAAAGTATTGAGAATGTGACCTCTACATAAGAGATTGTCATCATCTTTCTTCCTTCTCTTCCTTCTCTTCCCCACCATCTCAGAAGTGTCCTTCTCAGTTGGAGCAGGTAGAGGCTCCAAGGTAGACTTAAGTATATAGACTATCTTTAGTGTAGTCAAGAGAAATTTTACCTTGTCTTGCCACCTAGTAAAGTTGGATCCATCAAATCTATCCAACCTCACTAGGTCTTGATTTATCATTTTGATAGTCTCCCCTTCCATTGAAGAAATGTAAGAAGGGTAAACTTTTGATTGTTGGAAATACTAGTGTTTCAATAGAATAACAAACCAAAGAAGGCAAAGTCAATTGGTACTGTTTTATTTATGAATAAATATAATTTATCCCCCAAACTATGATCCTTGTGTACCCTCTAAAAATTTTTCTGCTGTGAAAATTTTTCTTGAACTATAAAAATTATTGTAAATATCTCCTATAGTTGCATATTGCTCATTTTTTTTAACATGTTATTTATATAACACTAATGTCACGTTATCTAACATAGTTCATAGTTCAATAGTTTAATGATGAATTAGAAAAATATGTATGTACATTCTTAGAGCTAATATTTATATATTTAATATTAATAAATTAAATTTTAAATAATTTAAAATTGTTAAATAGGCTCTTGTAACTGGTAACCATATAAATAAATTGTTTTAAAAGCAAAGGGGTAGAATAAAAAAAGAGGAAATTACACTTAGTATGGAATTTTAAAAGTTCTTATGATAAATATGACACATTTAAGTTTGGCCAATTTATATGGTATTTTTTTTGTTTTTAGGTTTTTTTATGGTATTTGATATGTCATATATACGCAATTAGGTTTCTAAATCTCATATTTAATGTTTTTATTTGTTTAGGAAGTTTTATTTGTCATTGATGCCGGAAAAGTCACCGGAGTAGTGGTCGGTGCCGGAAAAGTCGTCGAAGTTGCTGTCGGCGCCGAAAAATTCGTTGGAATTGGCATTATCGCCGGAAAAATCACTGAATAATCACCAAGAAACCAGTTTCTTGAAGTCTAAGAAACCGGTTTCTTGGTGATTTTTCCGTTGACAATGCCAATTCTGACGACTTTTCTGACGCTAGCAGCTACTCCGGTAACTTTTCCCAAGATCGACAAGAACTTCGTAAAAGTCATCAGAATTGGCATAGTCGCCGGAAAAATTACCAAGAAACTGGTTTCTGGTTTCTTGATGAAGAAACCAGTTTTTTGGTAATTTTTCCGATAATTTTTCTGACGACAATGGCAATTCTGACGAATTTTCTGGCGCTGGTAGCAACTCTGACGACTAATACACCGGCAGCTACTCCGGTGACTTTTTCAGTACCGACAATAAACTCTGGGAAATTCGTCAGAATTGGTATTGTCGCCGGAAAAATTATCAGAAAAATCACCAAGAAACTGGTTTTTTTTCTTCATCAAGAAACCAATTTCTTGATGAAGAAACCAGTTTCTTGGTAATTTTTTTTTGTATTTTTTTCTCTATTTGGTTGATTGATGAAACTGGTTTCAATTATTTTCAGTGTATATCATTTTTGTTTTGTTTTCATAATCTTTATTATTGTTGTGTAACAAAATAAGTTCCTTGATGAAGAAACCACTTTCTTGGTGAAGAAACCAGTTTCTTGATGAAAAAACCACTTTCTTGGTAATTTTTCTAATGATTTTGCTGGCGACAATGCCAATTCTGACGACTTTTTTTACGCGGCAATAACTCCGACGATTTTTCCAACACCAGGAACCTCCAGAAACTTTTTCGGCACCGACATCAAACTCCAGAATAGTCGTCGGACTTGGCATTGTCACCGGTAAAATTACCTGAAAAATTACCAAGAAATCGGTTTCTTCATCAGTTTCTTGGTAATTTTTCCAGCGACAATGCTAATTCTGACGACTTTTTCAGCGCCGGCAGCAACTCCGGTGACTTTTCCGGCACCAGCGGCTACTCCGACGACTTTTCCGGTGCCGACAGTAAACTCCGGTAACTTTTCCGGCACGAGTGACAACTTCGGCAATCACTATAGTTTTATTTGTTTTATTTTTTTAAAAAAATAAATACGAAGGGAATTTTAATATTTTTTATGGTAATTTAATTAAGTTTTTATTTTTTATAAGTTTTAAATTCAGATTTCTTTTTAATGTTTTATATAGTTTTTTTTAGAAAAAAAATAATATATTTAGTTTGATTGGTTAGATAATGTCATATTTAATAGCATTTACTTTTTATGCCATATTTATCATAACCTTAATAATTTTTCCCTTATTTTTGAAAATAGCGCATAAAAAAATATTTGTATAGTTCAGCAAAATTTGCTGAGAACAACAATTATATTTGTTGTTTATTTATGATCTTTTTTTCTACGATTGAGTACTATAGTCGTTTTTCACCTAATTTGGATTTGCACCTTTATTGTTTGTTTATAAATTAATGTCGTTTTCACTGCTCAAAACTCATTTTTGATCTTTCAAAATTGTCGTAACTATTGCAACATCTCGTCGTTCCAAATTCTAGCTCAAATGGCAAAAAACATAGCTGACTTATTGGAGGTGCGGGGAATCGAACCCCGTGCCTCTCGCATGCGAAGCGAGCGCTCTACCATATGAGCTACACCCCCAAACTTGAATTCTAAGCTAATCAAAATGTACTTATCACTATTATCTTTAACTTATAAATTCAAGTTAGTCAATTTTCAAGTAATATTTTTTAAATAAAAGTTGTCAAAATTAAAATTCCATTTTTTTTTTTGTCATCAATTTAAAAAAGCTTTCAATATTTGGAACTTAAAGACTTACCTTTGATAAGTCAAAAGAAGGAAAGAAAAAAAATTAATGAGAAAAATATGATGTCCACAAAAAATACATATAGTAATTAGCTAAATGAATAATATAATAAAAAAATTTCCAACTACCTAAAGCACCCATCATTTGATTTGACGAATCGATGTGTACAAGTACAATACATTAAAACATGTATACAATATAATAATATAACTAGTTTATATATAAATATGTAATGAACAACAAGAAAAGCTTTTTATTATATGTATTAATTCAAAAAGAAGAAGAAGAAGAAGAAGATTGAAGAGAAAATATGAGTGGGGGCGGCGATGAAGATTGGGGGTCGGCGGAGGAGACGAAGCTTAGTCCGGCAGCACAGTTGTTTCAATCATCAAAATTCAATTGTTATATTGTCACAATCATAGGTTGCAAGACCACCATGGATTCTCAGGTCATCAAAGCTGGTTTAGCTCAAACTTTGCTTAAACACCCTCGTCTCTCCTCCAAACTGGTAAGATTTAATTTACTATTAACAATCCCAATTTTATTGTTTATATTTTATTTTATATATATAAAAAAAAAAGAGTAAAATGATTCTTTCTTTCCCTTTCTTTTACTTTTACATAGTTCTGTTCTTTTAAATTGCTTTGGGTGCTTAAACAATTCACCTCAAAAAAAAAAATTTAGTTTACTTTTGTAGTTATAGTTATTTAATATATTTATTATTTAGTAAAATTTTAAAAAATTCGAAATAATTTACAATATAAAATAATTTTTTTAAATAATTTTTTTATACTTATAAAAAAAAATTACGTGTATAATTAGCTTGTTAAATTTTTCCTAATATATTAAATAATTACAACATAAATAATTATAAAAAAAATTAAGTTAATTTTTTTTTTAAAATACAAAGACATATAGAAATACATCAATGATCAATATATATTAAATTTATATATTAAAAAGTACTTTTACACTATACCACAAAAATTAGTAGATGATGTTTCCTTATTGTTTTAGCATTTAGAAATTTTTTTTTAGTTAATTTTATTTGTAGTGATGTATGTTGTAATTATTTAAGACTGTAAAATTTTAAAATTTTTAAAATAATTTACAATCTAAAAATCAATATTCAACTAATCTATTTTACTAAAGTATAAAATGAAATAATTATGTATACAACAAACTCTTTAAATTTTATTTTCATAATTAAAAAAAATGATAAATATTATTTTAGATTCTGTGTTTTGCAAAAATACCAATTGGATTCTCTATTTTGTTAAATGTTAAAATGAACCCTCTGTTTTGTTAAATGGTAAAAATAAGACCTTATGCTCAATTTTTAACAATTTAATTTTTAATATAATCAAATTTAAGATAATTTCTAACAAGAACAAATACAGAAAATGTAACTAGTTTTATCATAACAACTCTAGATCAAATTATTATTAAGTTTTATTTTGACATAAAATCAGTTCAGGATCTTATTTGTATAATTTTGAAAAATACAGAGTTCAATTTGTCATTTAACAAAAGAGAGAGTTCAATTAATAATTTTTACAAAAACACATATTTCAAAATGATATTTACCAAAAAAAAAAAAAATAGATGCCTAAACATATAAGATATACATCCTTGCACCCCATTTATTGAGAGTATTATGGGCAAGTGTTGAAGACACTACATATATAATACCTACATTGATACTTGTAGGGAAATGAAATGGCTGAGGATGGCAATAAGACACGTTTCTCCATATCACAACACAATCTCTCAATCAATGCATCTTCAATCTCTATACCTACTTAGTACTAAATAGTAAAAAAAAGGCATTTTTTATTAGCATACAAATACAATAATTTTAAAAAAATTACATAAATTAGACACAAAATATTATTTGTATTAGTATTAAAATTTAAATGAATTAAATACTTTCCTTTTACAAAGCAAAATTTGTTAAAATATACCTAAAATTTTAAATTATTCTTTCAATATACCACATTTAAACAAATACTCTAAATATTCTCCAAATACCCTAAAATCTAAAATTACACTTACAATTCAAAAACTCTCTTCTCCCACTCTCTCTATCTAACTTCTCCCCCCCCCCCCCCCCCCTCTCTGTTATTCCTAACCCCAAACCTTTAAAGTCTCGGCTGTTCACAAGTTCCGACTGACCAAGACAACCCACGACCAAGACGACCCACAACTGAGAAGACCCATAACGACTCGCGACGACCTACGAGAAGCACCCAAGACAACCCACGACCACCACACCACTTCTAGCAAAATCCACTCGCTTATTTTCTGTATTTTTTTTTTTATTTTTGACGATGTCACAGAACATCGCGAAATCATGAAACATCTCTAAATGTCTCAAATTCACAACAACGCTTGTTTTTCTGTATTTTTTTTTTTTGGTTTTTGACGATGTCGCGAAACATCGTAAAATCGTGAAAAAATATCTCTTAATGTCTCCAATTCACAACATCACGAAACACATCGCAAATATAATCGCTAAATATCACAGATCATCACTAAACTTCATCCCTGACCTCAAATTTGTTCTATCATTACAAATACATCGCTAAATATCGCAAAAAAAAAAAAGTAGTAAACCAGAAGAAAAAAACGCAAAAAATAAGAGGCCGTGAGAGAAGATTACAGCGAGGCCTTGCGAGCGAGGTTATGGGTCTGTGTGTTCGACGGTAGGTGTTTTGGGTCGGGATTAATGCCGTTGAGATAGAGAGAGAGAGAGAGAGAGAGAGAGAGAGAGAGAGAGAGATGTTTAGGGGTAAAATTGGATGAGAGCAATAGTGTAAGTATATTTTGCATGCAAAATATACTAACATATTTTTAGTTAATAAATTAATTTTAAACATATATTATCAAATTTCCTTTTACAAATTTAAATCATTTTTTTTTTGTTTGAAAGGTAAATGGAAATAATACTATATTAAAAGTAAAGGAGTAAACTAATACTAGTGACAAATCAAACAATTGCTCTATTTTGTTTAAATATATATAAATGCAATTGGTTAGATAATGAAAAATATAATTTTATAAGAATACTCAATCAAACATATTTAAACTAAATTTTAATTATGATAATCTACATTTGTAAGCAACATTGTTTATTAATTTATTGATAGTGGCAACATTGCTTATTGTTTGATTAGATTAATACTTTAATAAACATTGACTGACTAATATTAATATTATTCTAATTATTTATTTAAAAAAATAATAATAAATTTAATAATCTAAATTTGGATCAAAACGACGAAGAAAAGGTAGTAAACGACAGCATATTTGGAAGAAGAAGAAGATGGGTTCCAACTCCGGTGAAGCTAGAAGAACACGTCTTCGTTCCGACCTTCGATTCCAAACCAGAAAATCCAAATCAATTTCTTCAAGACTACGTTTCCCATCTCACAACCAACCCTCTCGATATCTCCAAACCCTTATGGGAGCTTCACCTTCTAAACCTCCCTACTTCCGATGCAGAATCCGTCGGAATTTTCAGAATCCACCACTCCGTCGGCGACGGAGCTTCCCTCATGTCCCTACTCCTCGCCTGTACCCGCCAAACCTCCGACCCTGAAAAGTTACCCACTCTTCCAGCGCCGTTGAAACGGTCGGCGGAGACTGAAGATTCTGAGGGTCACTGCGGTGGCCGGTTTTTGTGGATCTTGACGGCGATTTGGTCGGCGATTACCTTGATATGGAACACGTTGGTGGATATAATGGTGTTTGTATCGACGATTTTGTTCTTGAAAGATACCAAAACTCCGATTAAAGGGTTAAAAGGGGTTGAGAAGAATACTAAGAGATTCGTACATCGGACCATTAGTCTTGACCACATCAAATTGATCAAGAACACAACCAATACGGTATGTTTATTACAATTAATCAGAGAAAGCTTATGAAGATTTTTGATTTGATCTTATATTTGATTTGGGATATGTTTGGATGATTTTGGAGCAGACTATTAATGATGTTTTATTGGGAATAACACAAGCTGGTCTATCGAAGTATTTGAATCGCAGATATGGTAAATTTTTCTGTTAAGAATTGATTCATTTTGTTGCATTGTATGCATTGCTACTGTTTTTTTTATTGGTTTATTATGGTTTTTTTTTCTTGAACTTTCATATATATCAAATTGTACCGGTTGAAATTTCTTTTCGAAATATTGAGATTGTTAGACTTTCAATTTTACTAACAGACACATTTCGTACACGTCAGATGCCCGTTAGTAAACTTGAATGAAAGTCCTTGAATCTAACAATCTCAATAGTAAGAATAACCAAAATTCGAGAGAAAAAAAATCGTAATTAGTCCTGTTTTTTTTAAGCTCTAATCTGAAGTTAGAGTCTTTTGTGTGATACAAGGTCTAATTGCAAAAGATGAAGGAACAAAGGAGAAGAAGAATTATCTTCCTAAACATATTCGGCTAAGTGCAACTGTACTTGTTAATCTAAGACCAACTCTGGGGATTGAGGTGAATAATACTGTAAAACATCATTGTTGATGAATGCCCTTTTGTTTTTTTGGTTGATAATTTGATTTACTGTGTATTCACTTTTGGAACAGGCTTTAGCAGATATGATGGCCAAGAATTCAAAGACCAAATGGGGTAATTGGATAGGATACCTATTGCTCCCTTTCAACATTGCTCTACAAGATGATCCATTGGACTATGTTCGGCAAGCTAAAGCCGTTATCGATCGAAAAAAGCACTCGTTTGAAGCTATCTGCACATACTTCTGTGCTCAACTTCTTCTCAAAATTTTAGGAGCTGAGGTACATATATGCCACCTTTTTTTAACAATCTCATTATACACTTTAATCAGTGTCAAAGTCAATGGCAACATGGATTTTGTTTCTGTAGTGGTTTTGAATGAAAATTAGGAGTTGGACTACAAGGTTCTTTCAAGTTTCGACTAGGGTGATAGATTCAGTGAATGCAAACTAAGTTGAATGTTTAGTATATTTTGCTTGAAAGATCAAATTTTGTATGTGTGTGTGTATATGTTGTGAAACTGAACTGGTCAAACAGTTAACTGCAGCTACTGCACTTAGAGCTATTTCTAGCACTACTCTGGCCTTTTCTAACTTGATGGGACCACTGGAAGAAGTAAGCTTCTACGGCCATCGAATCGCGTACCTTGCCCCGAGCGTTTATGGTCATCCACATGTAAGTACTCATCTACTCAAATATGTGCAAAAGATTCAAACCTCGAACCACCTATTTAAACGGCGGAAGATGTTCAAATTTAAACATCTTTTTCTTCTGATTATTGAGCCTGAGTGAGTGTCCCAATTGGGGTTTGCAGGCATTAACGATACATTTTCAGAGCTATGTTGACAATATGACTATTGCTCTGGCGGTTGACCCAAATGTGATTCCTGATCCACAACAGTTGCTTGATGATGTAGAGCAATCTCTTCAACTCATTAGGGGGACTATTCTTGAGCAGAGGATGAACAAGGAAATTGTCTAACTTGATGATTTTTTTTTTGTCACATCAGTAATTAATTAATTATTTTTTAAAATGTACATTAATATGCACACATGTTGATTAATATCATTTCAAGATCATGTTGTCTAAAATTTTCAAAAGCTCCTAATTCAAACATGGAATTATTACAACCATTGTTAATTGTTTGAAGGCCTCCTATGTCATTGTTGCTGAGAAAGCTATATGAATAAATATCTAACATATTAACACAGCATGGTACTAACCCTTTGTTTGGTAGAGTGAATTGAAGGAGAGATGGATTGAGGGGTGTGGAATGAGACAATCCATCCTTGGGTTGATTTTGTTTGGTAAGAAGGAAAAGGAGCAAAGGATGGAAATTCTTATGGATTGTCAATTACTTGGGTCCATAAAAAATGATCCTCCCACATATGGGTGAGTGGATTGACAATTTATTTTTCAAAATAATTATATGGCTAATTTTTATAATATTGTAAATAATAGAAAATACCAATTCTTTCTTTCTTTCTTTCCTATGATAGCAAACAAAACTAAAGAAAGATGAATCTATCACCATTTCATATTTTCTATACTTTCTACGTAATCAATTTTTTCTTATTTTATCTTTCTTACTAAACAAATGATAAAAACTAATAAAATTATGTGAGGCACACATAAACAATTTATCTTTACAATCAACAAAATTTAATGCATGAACACGTTAACATATTAAGAGAGTAGTGGTTTGTCAGTTTTTGCCATAAAGGAAATAGAGGATTAGTTGTTATAATTGGTAAAGTTTAATGAGTTTAGCCGCAAATTACTCACAATAATATAATTTCATTAGCTTTGGTACACCGTGCCCATTTGGCTAGATTATACGTCATGAAATCATAATTTCGATCGACCCAAACTAGTTTTTAATTCTGCAGTCTATTTAAAGACTAATTAAAATCTATCTAAGCCACATTTAAGTTTATCGTCACTAGGAATTGAGGTTGAAAGTAATTGTGAGAGGGTGAAAGTGTAAAAAAAATAATTAAGAGAGGTGTTAATATTTTTTTTTTTTAGTAAAAAAACATGAGAAAATAAATATTTGGAGGAAGGTGGGCATGACCCCCATAAGATCAATATACATCCATCCCTACCAACCTCGGGCCTAACATGTTGAAGTCTCGAAACAAACACAGTGACATTATTATACTAGAAAATAATATTATCCTCATGGTCGATTTTGAAAATATGGGAGGCTAAGATAATTTAAATTTTTAGACTCTTAAAATATAAATATATATTATGCACAAATATAAGAAAATAAAACTATATGTATAATTTAATTATTTTCTATAATATTCTAATAGTCTAAAAAAAAAAACACAAGTAAAAAAACACAAAGTTGAAACTTGAAATAAGCAAAAGAGAAAATAATATATTTGTATATTTAACTAAACTTGAAAAATAAAAAACTCATCTTGAACTTTTCTCCCACATAGTCAATCCAAATAGCTTGGTTGCCTACAAGTTCTATACTTATGGCGCGTTTACTAAACTGTAATTGGAATTAGAATAATCAATGGGAGAAATGTATCAGTTTAAAATAGAAAATAATCGGAAACAATATTTTATTATGATGTTTACTAAACTGTCCGGAAAGAAAACCAGAATCATATTATTTTGTTTACATAACTAAGAAAGGTAATCGGAATGCTTTAATTTGACAAAATTGTCATTATTAGAACCTGTAATTATTTTCTATTTATAGATTTTTAAGGGATATATTTGTCTTTTTAATTTTTAATTAATAAAATTAAAATTAAAATAAATTAAGTAAGGAAAGGGAAAAGCATTCCCTATAAAAATGGGGGGAGAACTTTTTCCTTTGTTTTCTCCCTAATTTGTGAGGGTCCCACTAGTTTCTCTCTTTCCAAAATTTAGTAAACAATTGTATGGGAATCATAACCATACCATTCATTCTCATTCCTTTTAAGTAAACATGTCATTATATCTACTATAAATATTTTCTAAACTCAAAGAAAGAACAATATTTTTCCACGCTCTTAAAATAATAAATGTAATATTTAACTAACTATTTTGAAAATATAAATTTGAGAAATTCACGTGAAAATTCACTCATAATGGGAAGAAATCACAACCACATATTTTTTTTCTCAGAATCTAATACCAAGTGTAGCTATTATTTCACATAGAAAAAATAAAGGTGAAGAATTAATATATAGGGACACGATTTTATCCCGTTAATGTATTTAAGGGAATTTATTCTGTGATGTACCCTGACCATTAGATGGATTAGTTATTTGATCTTAGGACTGAGGTTAATATATGAGTATTTAGGATGAAAAAAATTGGTAATCGGTGAAGTTTTTGTAATAAAAAATTAATAAATTTTAAAAAATGAAAACTGACATGACCACCATTAGTCATATCAACCTCAACTGTCCTCCTCTCTTCTTCTTCCTTCTTCACTCATCGCCCTCTTCTACTTCTAACTTCTTCTTCTTTTTTTTACATTAGGGCAAAACTTCATTTTCTATTTTCGTTTCAGATTATCCAAAACTCCCATTTTCTATTTTCTTCACTTCGTTTCATATAAGATGGTCCCACTGCCTCTGTTGTTTTTACACAATCGATGAGGATAATACCACTTATGTTCTTAGATAGAAAGTCACGGTACCTTGTCGTAGTGGGAGGGTTTCAAGGAACTCACCCTGTTATGACTTGGAAGACACTTGTGATTAAAATCTATTGTTACTTTAAACAAGTAATGGATAGTCAAATAAAGAACTAAGAAGCAAAGCCAAGAGAACTATGGTTAAAATCATTCATATTCTTATTTGTCCAAGTAAAGTAAGCTCCCGCACTCTTAACCTCCTCAACTTGACCCAACAAAAGTCATTGTTGAGCATCTTCAATATCCTTAGCTAAGATTGGCTTACCCCCATTCTTATCTTGGAACCCAAACATGGCATTAAAATCTCCTAGAATAAGCCAAGGAGAATTGACATGGCCTAATCTAGCAAGATCCTCAAACATCTCTTTTCTTTCTGCAAGATTGTTGCTGCCATAAACTGGAGTACAGAAAAAATCTCCTGAGTTCCCTACCACTTTGACCCTGCTGTGCACAAACTGATTAGTCTCATACAACACATCAACATGAACAAACTTAGCTTGCCAAAAAAGGATGATTCAATTAGTGATAGTGATGCTAGAATAGAAATCCCAATTAGGAAAGCTACTAGCCATCATCTCACTAACTTTCTCATTTTTTATTTTGGTTTCAAGGAAGGCTCCAAGGCCAACCTTATTCAATCTACAAACTTCTAAAGCAGAATTCTGCTTCTCTTTTTTATTTAAACCCCTCACATTCCACCCTAAAATGTTACACACTTCCATCAAATCACATATTATTGTTAGTAACCAATCCTCCCTCATCAGATTCCAAAAGAATCTCATAACCATTCCTAGTAACAACTTTTGAACCAGCATTAACCACCACTTTTGAACCTTTCTTCCTGGGAGTGATCCAGTTAGTATCCTCAGGTTTATTCTCTTGCTCCTTTCCCTTCAAATCCTGAGTTGGAGCAACTTCTTTTTCCTCACATTTATCCCCTGGAACCGAACCAATATCCTGCTGTTTCGAATTCTCTGTTGGACCCTGCTCTTTATTGTGCTATTTTTCCAGTTCTTCCTTCTTCTTTTTTTCTGCTCCTTCTTCCTCCACACATGACTCTTTTCTTTATTGCAATTAGCTACCGTATGGCCAAGTGAATCACATGCCTTGCATTTAGAAGGAAGCCATTCATACTTAACTTGCTGTTCAGCCAACTGTTTTCTCTCATTAATATAAGCAATCGTCTTTGGCGAATTTTCAGAAATCTCCATGTCCACCAAGACTCTTGCATACTTCACCATTGTCCTATTCGCAGTGACTTTATCCACCATGATTGGTTTACCAATTGTGCTAACAAGAGCACTAAGATTGTTTTCCCCCCAATACTGTAAACCCAATCCATTCAATCTCACCCAAACTGGAACAGACTTTACCATTCTAGCAGAGTCCATATCTGTAGTCCAGGGCCTAAGGATCACGGGCTTCTTATCAAAATATATAACACCTGTTTCAAGAATGAGATCTCTAGTTTCTTCATCCCTAAAACTAACCAGTGTAAATTCCGAGTGCATCCTTACAATTTTTTCCACTCCTAGGTTTCCCCATACTCGTTTGATAAACCCTTCAAAGACTCTAAATGGTGGATTAGCACCCAAAACAATACAAACAACAGAATTTTTCTAGAACTCAACTTCACATTCAATTTCATCAACATCCAACTTTACAACCGATTGGTCTCCAACCTTAATTGGTTCAGTAAATTCAAGTTTGGTCGAGGTTGTACGTACTTGATTTGTCTTAAATTTACTCCAGACTTTCTTTGCCGACGTCTGAAAATCCATTTGCTCCAATTGCTTAACCTCCTTTGCCCATGATTTAGGGTTTGTTCTGATCGAGCTCTGCGTGTTCTCCTTCCAGAATCTCACACGAATCATGGAATATCTCAGTTCCAGTTGGGTCTTCTTCTTCCTTTTGGATTGAAGGGAGATCAGTATCAGAAGTTCCTTCATCGATTACAACCTTGGCTGGCTTCGAAGCAATCTGTTTCTTCTTCGCCATGAGAGAAAACTGAGAGCATCACACGCCCTTAACGCTATATTCGTTCACATAAAAAATTTAGACCATTTCTCAATTTGTGCGTGTCATCCTTGAAATTATTTTAACATTATTAGAGTAAATTTCTACATACATATAAGTAGAGTAAAAAACGTGTCCAATTGCCAAAATGTATTTATTGAAGAGAAGAAGAATATGAGTTTGCAAATAAAAATAAAGTACAATGGCACAAAATTTCTATTATTATATTGCCTTTACCTTTTGGTTAACATTATGGGTGTTCGCGGTGCGGGTGGTGCGGTTTTTGACTATTTTTTCAAACCAACCCGCACATGTGGTTTTTTCAATATTCCAAACTGCACCCGCACCGCGAAACTAAAAAACCGCAAAAATCGCACCGCATAAAATGGTGCGGTGCGGTTTATGCGGTTTGGACTATCACTAAATAATTAAATTATCACAAATACAACAAATTTTGAGCAACACTTGTCAAAAATACCACAAGTCTTGAAAATAAATATGAAAAAAAAGTTTCAAGTTTTAACAATACAATAATTAGTGGGCTTAGGTTGGGTCTTCACATATTGAACCTAAATAAATATAAAAATTGGTATTTTTATTATATGCGGTGCGGTACGGTTTGAACCGTATATACACAATTCAAAATCGCAAACCGCACCGCACCGCACCGCGCGGTTTATGAAAAATTCAAACCGCGACCGCACTGTAAAGAATTTTAAACCGTATTTTTTTTGCGGTGTGGTACAGTGCGAGCGGTTTGAGCAGTTTGATGAACACCCCTAGTTAACATCACATATCCCTTAGATCATAGCAAAGTTCATTTTTTTCGGAATCCAACGGCTAAGATAGGTAGTAGTATGCAATTCTTCAAAAAGTATATGAGGTTTTACATAATTTGCCTTAATATAATTATTGGAAGAACAAAAAATCAAAATATGAAAAAATTAGAAAAATCAGACAACACGTGTCTTAGTTGAAAATGGACAATTTCCTTTTATTTTGTAAGAATGTAATTCTAGAACACTCTAAACTTAGATAACTCAGAGACTATATAAATATGTATGTACTTGATTGGTGGTCAAATCTAAGTCTAAACCCTACTCAGACTCACTACTCTCAAATCACCATTCTCAGCTCACATTCATTTCTCTGATCCGATTCACACCCAGCTATGGCGATAATCTCCGAGTTCGAGGAAGAGCACAAAGAGACCAAACCTAAGCCCAACCCCAATCTCAAGCCCTCCGCATCCCCTTCTTCATCATCATCAGCCACGGCGTCCTTTACTGCCACTTTGAATCCCTCCAATCCGCTAGGGTTCTTGGACAAAGTTTTCGAATTTGTCGCTCAACATAGTGATTTTCTCGACAAAGTTACCGCGGAGAAGGAGATTTTGTCTGTTGCTCGCGTCGCTAAGGAGAAGGAGAAGGAGAGTAAGAGGAGAAAGGTGGAAGAGGTCGAGGAGAAGAAGGTGAGTGTGGTGCCTAAGAAAGAAGAAGAAGAGGAGGAAAAGTCTCCTGTGAAAGTAGAAAACAAGGAGGAAAGCGGTCTCAGAGGTACGGAACATTTCTCCATATAGTTCTCCACATTTGGTTACTAACACTGTTGCAAAGATTTGAATTTCTTTTAGTTCTTGCTTAATTTTTTCTTATCATTTTTCGCAAAGATTTTAGCTCTTGCGTAATTATTAGGACTATTAGATAGTATGTAGGGTGTGGTAGTATAAGAGGATTTTTCTTTGGGTTAATATCTTTGAAGAAAATTCAAGACTGAAAACCAATGTTCAAGATCCAATAACAGAATTAAACTATCTCAGTTTAAGAACATAAAATAAACAATTAGGGAACAAGAATTAAATCAAAGAAAAGCATATAAAACAACAAAGAATTATGCTTGTTCGGACACAACATCAATGCGATGTTGTTCCTACATCCAGTGCTAGAGTCACTATCCCTTTCCTTTACCCAATCAGAACAACTTTAGTACAAGAGTCACAGTCGAGCTATACAGAGAAACACCCAGTCAGATGTGTGTGCGTATATATTTTTATATATATATATATTATATAAATCTCTCTAAATCCGAGTAAGCCCTTTCAAACAGTTAAGCTAGTCCATGCAAAACTCCCCAAGAAACCAGCTCTTTCTTTCTCTGTACTCACTAGCCTCATTCTTGAATATATAAGGCTTCAAGATACAACTTAACTAAGTGACAGCTAAGTTAGTTGGGACCAAGATCAATTAAAAACGGATAACTGATTTCTGTTGGGATTTGAAGTGCTATACCGCAGTCTTTTTATTTTTGATTTGGATGCTGATGAAAATAAAGTGTGAATTATGCAATATAGATAGAGATCCTTTTATGTGGGGTTAGACAATAAGTTAATTTCACATAATTATAGTTAGGTAGCTGTCGAAAATTTGAATTTTAGTTAGCTGCAAATCTTAGGTGTAGACATTATCAAGTGTTTACGTGAGTTGTCATATTGGTTAAACTTTGACTCCGTTTTGCCTTTAGGGTTTAAGAAATTCATAATAGTATTGGCATTCTTATGCGAACTTAAAGCATTATATCTTATTTTGTTCTACATTGCCTAGTATTTGTTTTCTTGTACCCTTTCACTTAACATTATGAACTTTTGGACAGCTCCCAATCTTGGGAATGGGCTTGATCTTGAAAAATACTCATGGACGCAGAGCCTGCAAGAAGTTACTGCAGTTATCCCAGTGCCCGCTGGAACCAAGTCAAGGTCGGTTGTCTGTGATATAAAGAAGAACCATCTAAAGGTTGGACTCAAGGGTCAGCCACCTATCATTGATGTAAGTATGAGTCTGTAATGTAATAGCTGTTTGGTGGAGTTTCTTTTGTTAATTTTGTTTGTTGCTACCGCCGACTATAATATAAAAATCAATTTCATGTAGGGGGAGCTCTTTCGGCCCGTCAAGCCTGATGATTGTTACTGGAGCATAGGTATGGTACTGCAAACACATATAAAATCATTTTTCCAAAGACTATTCTGTATATCAAAACAACTCACAACGTAAATGTTTGGGCTTACCAATCGACTGTTAAAATTTTTACTTTGATTCTTTCTGTGCTCAACATTTTGGAGTTTGTGCTTTATGTGCTTTTG
This sequence comes from Cannabis sativa, assembly GCF_029168945.1. Lineage (NCBI taxonomy): Eukaryota > Viridiplantae > Streptophyta > Magnoliopsida > Rosales > Cannabaceae > Cannabis > Cannabis sativa. Next base: position 4,693,148 of record NC_083605.1, read on the forward strand.
CTGGGTTATTTTATTCATGACCAAGTTTCTGGTTCTATTCATGAGTAACGGGTAATATCAGATTGCCAAATCTTCTGCTATGCCTGAGAATGCATATGTGATTGTGGGATCACTGTGTGTGTGCCATGTCTGAGAATGTGATAGTCTTTGATATTTGAAAGTTGTATTCATATGAGTTTTTGAATGTGCCATCCTTAATGCAGAGGATCAAAGTTCTATCTCTATTCTTTTGACCAAGCATGATCAAATGGATTGGTGGAAATCTTTGGTGAAAGGTGATCCTGAGATTGACACCCAAAAAGTTGAACCTGAATCAAGCAAGTTATCTGACCTGGACCCAGAAACTCGACAGACAGTTGAAAAGATGATGGTAAGCTTTATGTTTTCATTATTCACATCAAAAAGGGACTTTAAATTTTTTTCATCAGGTTCATACTCAGCTGAGTTCTTTAGTTTATGCTTTACATATTCAGACAGATGCTTTGGCTACATAGACCACTGAAACTATAATCCAACCATTTTGTTCTTGTTTACAGTTTGATCAGAGACAGAAGTCTATGGGACTCCCAAGCAGTGAAGAAATGCAGAAAGAGAACCTTCTGAAGAAATTCATGGCTGAGGTGAAACCCTAAGACACAAAAATTAACCATCTTTTTTAAAATCAACTCCTCACATATATTTACTAATAAAGATTTGTGTGTTTTGTTTGACAGCACCCGGAGATGGATTTTTCAAGGGCTAAGATTTCATAAGTTGCTTGCCATTCAAAAATGTGTGTTTCATCCCAACTTTACCATATGGATACAAGTTACCTATTAGGGTTTACCTCAATTTTTCTTGTCATTTTTTGATGCTAGACTGTTTCTGAACTCTTATCATATAATGATATAATAATAGCAAAGTTTATATTTTAATCGTTTTGTTTGATTCATCTTCCTCGCGGAAATTAGTTGAGAAAACCCAAATACTCTCTATGTTAGTTTCGATTTTATGTGTCGTTTTTTGTATTCTTCTAACCAAAAGCAAAGATTTTTATCTCATTTTTGTTATGATTACAACGACCCAAACATTTCATAAGGGTTTCAAAAGTGAAATAATAATGGAGAACAAAAATTATTCTCCTCATGATTTTCATCAACTTATTCTTGAACTAACACTATAAAATGTTAGTGGTTTGGTCAAAAAGAAAGCTTTAGTGCATAAATTAATATACATATTGAAACCATGTAAACAGCATTGTGAAACTTTTATGTACTTGGGCATTTCTTTAATATTTTTCTCTCAACAATTCTAATGCCTTGACCATTTTTCTTCTTTCTGTTTTGTATTAATAATTACTCATTAATCAAACATGGGTTGTTATTGTATGTATATATATTTTAATTTTTATATATAAAAAATTTGAGGGCGGTGGATGATTATGATTTCAAGACAAGCAAATTAATTTTAGTTACAAATATAATGTAAAGATATTAATCATTATAAACAACAAAGATAGGTTTTGTCCTAAGGTAAGGAAAATATTATATGGAGCTAAATGTCACTCAGTTAAATATATAAAAATTGAACGAAAAAAGAAAAAAAGAAATATAATCACTAAAGACTAGTGCCAAACAAACTTACAAATCGATTATAAAAAATGTGGTTATTTGTTAACTATACTCGAGTATTATAATTATATAAAATACACAAATAATTTATTATTTATTTTTATTTGTTTGAACCAAAGTTCAGAGATAAAATTTATTTTACAAGGTAATATCATCTCTTTAAACCCAGTAGAACTTTGTTTCGAAAAAAAAAAAAGCCCCAGTAGAACTGAGATGCATAATGTGGGCTTAGGTCACAGTGACTCGGGTATTCAAGTTTTAAGAAAGGATTGTTTTACAAATACGCAAAAATAATAAAAAAAAATTATAAAAATACGGTTATACGAATTTTAAATATTTTTATGATTTTATTTATAGAAAATATAGTCTTTTGATGTATTTTTATGTTGTATTCTTGTTAATTTATTATTATTTTTTGTCAGTTGTATATTATTATTATTTTCTTATTATTTTATGTAATTTTCTTATTGCTTTCGTGTTGTTTTAATAGAAAACCGTAAAAATATATATAAAAAATTTAGAACGTAAAAATGTAAATCTTTTATAAAAAATAGTGCTTTATGTAATTATCGAAATTTAAAAGCATTAGTAGAATTGTAATTTGTGGGTTTTCTAATTTTAGGGAAATTTACACATACTACTAATTTTGGTAAAAAAAATTACACTTTTACATTTAAGAAATATTTTTATATTTTTACAGTATTCATAAAAATAACACAAAAAATAACAAATAAACTACTAAAAAACAACATCTAAACAATATAAAAAAAATGATATATAAATAATAAAAAAACCAATAATAAATAACAAAAGTACACCGTGAAAATACATAAAAAATACTGTATTTATGTCAATTAAATTTTAAAAATTTTAAAAATATTTAAAATTTCATACAACCTTATTTTTATATTTATTTTTTATTATTTTTATATATTTTTGAAGTATTCTTGAATTTTATCATTTTAAATCTAATTTAGGGACCTTGGGCTTGGCGGTCCCAAACTTGGGTCTGATCCACATTCACCTTATCAAGGCTCAAGCCTTTTGGGGTAGTCATAGTGTACAATTTTTTTTTTTTTGATAAAACATAGTGTACAATCTGATAATGGAGACATGGTTACTGTTTGTTTTTTTTTTTTTTAAATGCGTTTATAAATAAAATTGAAGTTAGACTTTATGGTCAATACAAAAGATATTAACAGGTATAGTAGATATCTCTACTATGCCCGTAACATTATTGGCAAACGCCTATTTGGCCACATTATAGGCCGCGTAGTTACAGTTTTTAGTTATATAAGAAAAATTACAATTAGTCATAAAAGTAGAGAGGAGCTTGCAATGACACACATAGTTCTCAATCCTCCAAATAGAGTCATCCCCTTTTAGGTTCTTGATGATAATCTCTGAATCACTCTCCACCAAAACAAAAGGATGATGCAATGAGACCGCCGTCTCCATGGCTAAAAGACAGGTCGCAGCTTCTCCAGTGAGTGGGTCAGAGAAGTGTAGCCTTTTCGCCGCCACCCACAAAACTGATTTGTTATGGTCTCTCGTAATCGCCACAGTACACATAGTTTCACCTCCGACTTTGACATCACAGTTGATTTTAACCCAATCTTCTGGCGGCGAAGACCAAGCCCGAGTCCCAACAGACCGTGAAAGGGAAAGAAGGCAGGAGCCATAGTCTGTGTAACAAGAAGAGATAGAGTCAATATAGTGTTTTAATGTTACCCATTGATTTATTGTGTACCTTGTTGTTGTGGGCCCTCCAAATCGTATCTACTACAATCGAGGCATAGAGGAACAACTCATCAGTATCAATTCATCTGGATTTAAGATTCCATAGAAAAGTATCCCAGTCCCACATTCGGGCTTCTGAATCCAGAACAGGCATAACCCCCCAGGAGAAGATCGCCAAAGGTGGAAGGCAAAGTTGCAATACAGGAACAAGTGTTCTGTGGTCTCCTCAGCCTCCCCACAAATAGGGCAGGAAACCTCCTCAAAACCCATTCTCTTAGCAAGAGGGGCTCTTAAGGGTAAAACATTGGAAAGGATACTCCACCAATGGACCTTGTGTTGCTCCAAAATCTTTGAGTTCCAAAGTTTGTTCCATAGTATGCCAGAGCAATGTTACACAAAGGAGCCCGATCAAGGGCTTGAATAAGGTAGGCAGACTTGGTTGAAAACAGACCATTAGATTCTTTTGTCCAGATCCATTATCCCTTCCCTAGCCACTCGGATTACCGCCTCTTAAGATGTTACTAACAGTTTCCTGGTCAAAAAGATTGTGTAGCGTGGGTGTGTCCTAATTTCTGTCAGGTAGAAGTAAATCCGACACTTTCTCCAAGCCCTGCTGTTGACAAAAATTAGACTTAGGGTAAAAATCCGTACCATGGATAACCTAAGGGTCATCCTTAATACTTGTCTATCTCCCATCGGATATTAGCTTGCACGCCCCTTTTCTTAAAATCTCTTTTAAGAAAAGGGGTGTGCAAGCTAATATCCGATGGATTCATATGGATAATACACTAAGAACTCGTTTAATAGGATGTATAAGCGTTGTATTGTATTAAATAATAAATAATATTATATTTAGATAAAGCAATGTATTGTATTAGTTATTACGACTGAAATTTTTAATACATTGCAAGTTGTATTATTTAATACATAATAAATAGTTTTATTAGCTTGTATTATAATATTTACAAAGGATTCAACTCAACTCCAATCTTCGACCCAAATCTGGACCTGACTCGGGACTGAACCCAGGACCGAATCTCGGACCTGGCCCCAGACTCGAACCACGATCTGGGACTCGAACCCGGACCCTGACCTAAGATTCAAGACCCGAACTCGGACCCAGACCTAGGACCCAACCTTGGGATCCAGACCCCCAGGATCCTGAACCAAGAACCGAACTCGAGCTTGAACCTAGACTCAGACCTCGGACCTGGACCTGGACTCGAACTTGAATCCAGACCCGGGACCTAGGACCCAAACCCAGACCTGGGACCCGAACTTGAACCCGAACACGAGATCCAAACCCGAACTCGGACCTAGGACCCGGGACCCGAATCCAGACCTGGACCTAGGATTTGGGACCTGGACCTGAACCCAAACCCAGAATTTAGATCCAGACTTGGACCTGGATCGAATTCGAAACGGACACGGACCAGACTAGACCATATCGGATCCAGACCTGGACCCAGAGCTCAAACTTGGACTTAGCACCCGAGACTTGGGACCCGGACTCGAACTTAGGACTCAAACCCAGAACTGGGACCTAAACTCGGGGCCCAAACCTAGACCTAGAACTGGGGCATAGACCCAGATTTGGACTTGAACCCAAACTCGAGATGGGAAGGGACCTAGGCCCGGATCGAGACCCGAAACTTGGGACCCGAACCTGAGACTCAAGATCTGAACCTAGAACCCAGACCTGGACCTGAGACTTGGACCCAAACTTGAACCTGGACCGATTCGTAGTCAGTGTTGGGGACCTTGGGGTCGAGTTTATTGAAAATATATTACAACTATACACAATTTATTGATACAAGTCAACACCAAACATAGTATTGTATTAAATAATACTAATGTAATACAATACAATATTACACAATACAATATATCGTACCACAGAAACTCTAAATAAAAATATATAAAATTTGAAATAAACAAAAATGATGAATTAAATAATGATCCCAAAATATTAATACAATGAACAAAATTCCTAAGTTATTCTCAAGCTATGCAATTTCTTTTTTCTATTTTAGATTTTTTTTTTTCTTCATGAGATTCAAATTATAATTTAACTCAAATAATAATTTTAATGATATAGTAAGTATAAATAAATTAATTTTAATTGATCGTAATCTAATCGGAAAAATTTTATAATTCATTCAACCAAATTTTATAGGTATCTATGCTTCATGATACCCAAGTTCTTCACATTTTTTTTTATAGAAATAATTACATAACATATTAAGTTTTATATTTTTACGTTCAAAGATTTTTTTTATATATATATATATTTACGGTATTCTATAAAAACACAAGAAGACAATAAAAAAAATTACATGAAAGTAAAAAAAAATAACATTAAAACAACTAGGACCACATCCAATGTTTTTAAATCTAATAAGATCCGATCCAATTATATATTGGATATTACATTAAACCATCCAATCTGATCCAATTAATTTAACTATCTAATCGATCCAACTTCTAATGGATATTGGATTGGATCGGTTCTATCTGCTGGATGTATTTCATGTATATCTATTGATTTAATTCAGGTTTATCTAATATTTTAGACCTAGTAGTATCTATTGGATTGAAGTGGATCCATTCAATCTAAAAAAATAGTAAAATTTTAATATTAATTTTTATACATACATATTTATTTTACGTATAGCAAAATAAAATCTAATTATTTATTCAAACTAAATGAAATATTAATTAATTTGATAGAATGTTGGATGTATTAGATTTTTGAACAACACATCCAACATCCAATCCAATCTAATTGGATATTTAAAAATAACATCCAATCTGATCCAATTGGATATTCAAAAATAACATCCAATCTGATCTGATCACAATTAGATATATAAAATTTTTCGGTCAATTGTAATTGGATCGGTCGGTTATCATTAGATGGAATCAACTTATGCACACCCTTAAAAACAACAACAAATCAACATAAAAAATAATATACAAATAACAAAAAATTAACAACAAAATAACAAAAGTATAACATAAAAATACATAAAAAATATCATATTTTATGTAGAAAAAATCTAAAAATTATAAAAATATTAAAAATTCCGTATAGGCCGTATTTTTATAATTTTTTTGTTGTTGTTGTTTTTATGTGTGTGTGTTTTTTGAAATTGTCCATTTTTTATAAGCTCAATATAATACAAGAGTAATTTGTGACGCAAGTATTTAAGTTTTAACTCTCAATTGTTGATAAATACTTAAATTTAATTTTTTAGTTAATAATAACCAAGTTATATTTCTAGAACTCCATAAGTATTTGACCGTTAAGTGTGAAGTTATAATCCATTTGTCATTTTCTTATTAGTACATTTAATTAATTTTTAAATAAAAAATAAAAAATGAATGACCTAGACTAATCAGGGACTGTTATGTGGCCATTGACTTAACACTTAACGACCATGTACCTACAAAAATTCTGAAAATATAACTTTAATATTATTACCGTAAAAAAATAAACTTAAATATTTATACCAATGTAATACAACTTCTGTAACGTCCCCGCTTCAAGCCTCCATTGGACCCTTACACCCACAGAATAATGACTCTTATACACGGGTACGTCACTCTGGACGCTTCATGGACTGATGACTGACCCTACAGACCAACACGAGTGTTTCCAGCATGCTTTGTCCTCACTCGCATGCTTCTTGGGAAAACTTCCCAGGGGGTCACCCATCCTGAAATTACTCCCAAGTCAAGCTCGCTTAACTGTGGAGTTCTTTCGTGATGGGCTACCGAAAAACAAGATGCACCTTGTTGATATAAGTAGTACCAATCAATCCATTTAAGCCCTCTTCAACTATGTAGTCCCATACCTACACAGTCTCTGAATCACCCCACTTGACCTTCCCCAGGCGGTGTTGGATTGTACAGCTTACTCGGTCTTTCCCCTTACAGATCACGGGACTACTGACTGTCACAACTTCTGTCTTCCAAGACTTGATACCCATGATCTCATAAGTGAACAACTCTAGGGTGCATGGGTTAGAACTATAAGCACCCTATGGACCCAATACCAATTAATTTGGTCAAATCAAATTTTATCTTGTTTCCAACAACTAACATTTATTTGTGAAGTGAACAATTCATCATATATTTGTAACTTAACTTAGCTCACATTTAGTATTATGATTATCATCTTTAAGTCCTATATTAAGCAATTTTGTGTTTTTGGGTCACAAATCTTCACACTAATTCATTCTTGGAAAGTGAAATCAACATATAAAGGGCACAAAATGATTTCCCCAAAAAAGAAAAGTAGAGTGAGCCGAAAGAAATTGTAAGAATAATTTATAATATAATCAACTATAAGCATTATAGTTTGGAGGTTGTCGACCAATTGTTATCTTAGTCTTCTTTGGTCATCATATTAATTAGACATAATTTTCCCATTATAGAGTTCAATTGTTGTAAGAAACCTCAAGTATCAACTACCAACGACCATGGTTCGTTTCTCACTAAATTCCTAATAAACTTTTGGGTTTTGGGGGAGTGTGGGTTCCCATGGCCAATAATTGGGGACAAAAGGTGTTCCCTTGAGGGAGGGGGGGTCTTATATATTAGTGTTTTTTATTACTAAAATGTGTAAGGGATAATAATTTGTATTAGACATGATAATGTGACTTGAAAATGACTTGCACGCTAGCTTCACAATTGATACAATTAGTTATAAAATTTAGTAAATATGATAAAAATTTATTAAAAAGAAACTTTAGTGTGTGTGAGTTTGTCTCACATTGCTATGTGTAAGTAAGATTTATGTTACATTTTTTTTTTTATTTAACCGTTTATATATTATAATCATGTTTTACCTGGGACTCGAACCGAGGACCTCCAACACACACCCACCCACCTATGGCCACTTGAGCTAGCCTCAAGTGATTAGATTTATGTTACATTCATTAGCTTAATTTTAAGATAAAAATTATAATTAGCGTGTGATTAAATTTATTAATAAAAAGATAAATGAAACCAACACGGGGATAGATATATTTGAGTAAAAACAAATGATATAAGTTCACTTCTAAACTATAAAATATTATTATTAAGGTTAATTAGAATATTTGTTCTCTCAACTTTGACATGTACTAAAATTATGTTTCCTGAATTTTTTTGGTCGTTAAAAATTTCTTTATGAATTATTAAGATTGTTGGATTTAAGGACTTTTATCCAATTTCATTCAATTTTACTAATTCGTGATTGTCTATGTACTAAATTATGCTCTTTGATATTTACCAAATCATATCCTTCAAACTTTAACACATGTACTAAATCATGCCTCTAAACTTTTATTCTTATTAGATTTTTCTTACTAAAATTAGACAAAAGTTCTTAAATCCAACAATTTTAATAATTCAAGAAAAAATTTAATAGTCAAAAAAATTTAAAGTACATGATTTAATATATGTCAAAGTTCAAAAAACAAAAATCTTCATTAACCTATTATTAAACACTAATAGTATTTAGTACGAGAAGACGTCTTACAAATAATATTAGCTATAATTTGATTAGATTAAAATATACAAAATTGGATATTTTAGTATTTCTCCAAATGAAATAATGGCCCAAGAGACAAGATTAGTAGGGAAGTAGTGTGCTCATCACCAAGGTCACACAATCCAAACTCATGTCGACACGTGCCTAAGATATTCCAAGTCAGTCACTCTCAAATGCCCTTTTCCATAAAAAGGTATTGGGGTCCTTTGAAGGGCACTAGTTGGATTTGTCCTATTATATATATTATGAAGATGAACCATAACTCACATGGGGTCCTATAGAAAATGACCCTTTTATTTGTTCTTCTCTTCTCTCTAATTTCTGATCATCAATTTCATTCTTCACCCTTGAGTTTATTTGGACACCATTGTACTATCTTCTTCACCATCATTTGTGTAATGGTCCCCTTTATCTCAACCCTAATTTCTTCATAATTATATATCATCTAAACCGTCTATTTCATTAAAAAGCAAATGTATGTGACAACAATTACACTATTTGATGATGTTTTTCAATAGTGAAAAAAAAATGAAGTCTTTCTCTTAATTTTGTAATGTACTATTTTAATTTTCAATGACTCAACGGTTCCTAATTCCTTAAGGAAAATGACCTTTATATCTTCACCTACTACAAATATGTACGTCTAAATCTCCTTAACATTGTTTTGGAACTCAGTAATATATATATATTTATATATAGCTTTCTAAGTTGGTTACGCAAGTGTATATCTATATCTATATATATAATATATATGTATATAACTATATAAGCTTTACACATGTATGTTTTCATTAATCTGCAAAAGTAGGTATGATTTTTTTTTTATTCCATATATTTTAATTAAATAAATAATATGAAAAACCTTTAACTACTTACAAAGTTTCATGAAAATACAATATTAAATACCTTAAATATCTAATTATATGAATGTTTAAAGAATTAAGAAATGAAAACCCTTTAAAAGTCCATAACCAATTTCTGTCTTTTTTGTATATGTATAAGTAAACATACTATGATAATGACAAGTATTATTCTTAACTATAAGTGCTTATTTGGTAATGCATTATTATTATTTGTAGTAAATCTCAAAGAAGAAAAGATATCCCACAAAAAGGAGTAGCATAAAAATCGGTTGCTTCCCAACAAATTAACTTTTAGAAAGAAAGAAAAAGAAAATTGTTAAGTGCTAACCCATTTATGATAAGTTACCAATAATAGTTGTGGTTTAATGTAGTCCTTCCATTATTATTGGTAAAAAAACTTTTCCTATCAACAAAGAAAGATCGATGGTTGACATATATACAATACAGACGATCCTATACTCAGAATTAAGTCCTTTTCAGTAACTTATAATTAAGTAAAATACATTATAATATATATGGAATTTACTTTATTTATTTGTTTTGTTTTGGTTGAATTATTTCAACTTCTGTTTTCTTGGAGTGTTATGGTATTGAGCATCTTAGCTTGAATGTGGGGTCGATGGTGTTGGGCTATTTTTTAGTATGGACTCATCATATCATATGAGTCATATAGGTGTTTGTATTTTTTCAATTTTTTTTTTGTAATTTCTTAAACTGTAGCGAAATTTTAAACACTGCAAAAATACAGTGTTGTGCAATGTGGTTTGAGCGATTTATAATATCATCATTATCAAATATTATAATTAAAATTTTAAAATCAATCTAATAAAATTTTAATAATATAAAAATCTTATTAAAATTTTAATATCATAACATATATACTAATCATCAAAGTATTATATTAACTTGTCTCTGAAAAAAATAATGCAATAACACATATATTATATATATTTGTCAATAAAAATCATATTTTAAAAATTTGTAACTTTCTAATATATAGTGTGGTGCGGTTTGAACTGTAATTATTATATTCAAAACCACAAATCGTACATCGTGCAATTTGGCAAAAATAAAAATTACAATCGCACTGTAAAGAATTTTAAACCGCATTTTGTTTTATGAGATGTGGGCGGTTTGATGAACACCCCTTGAGTAACATACATACATATATATATTATATTAAAAATATAGAAAATTATGTTGTAGGAACTATTAGTTTGCATGCACCATTTATTTTTACGCCTTCAAAAGTTATACTTTCAGTTCTTTTATATAATATTATATATTATAGTTATATAACAAATCTTTTACATGTTTTCAATTTTTTTTTTTTTTGAATAAATTATTATCTAAAAGTAGTGTTTAAACGTGTATCATTCACTATAATATATTTAAATTCTGATTTTGACATAATGTATATATACCGTCTTCTATATAATTAACTATAATACATAATGGAAAGCGTTATGATCAATTCAATCATGACAATCAAGATTATTAGTTTAGCTCAAGAAAGCTTCAATCACAGTAACTATGGAATGTGTTTTATTGATGATGTTCTTAATCGGATTAAAAATGAATTATTTACAAATATTGTTGGAGAGAATAAAACTCAAAATCTAGGCTAGAAAAATTGTGTTTTATAGTTATGACTAAAGCATAGTATTTAGATATGGCTAAAACATAATTTTTATATATAAATTGTTACTAATTTAGTTTTATAGTCACAACATTATGTATTGAGACTAAAAATATATAACTGTGATTTTTATAACGAATACATTTAGCTACAGATCTTTTAATCACGAATGATAATTTATACTAAGCAACAGTTTTTTTTAATCATAAATTTTATTGTGACTAAAAGTAAATTCGTTATAATAAATGTATACTATCGTATTATAAAATATATATAATTTATTTACATATTAAAAATACATTAACTACATCAATAATGCAAAGCCGCAGTTACCTACCACAAAACTCTCTATAAAAACTATATGGGTCTGTTTGACATAGCTTTTGAAAAAGTTAAAAGTTATTTTTTGAAAAAGCCGTGATAAAAATATGTTTGGTAAACAGTTCAAAAACAGCTTATTGAACAATTTATGGAGAAGCTACAACTATAAAAGCTAAAACTGGTACAATTCAATTTTTTTAAAAAAGCTATTTTGATTAAAAACTCTATAATAAATTTATTTGTAATAAAATATATCTATTTAATACTTATTATTATATCTTAAAAAATAGTTAAAATAAATAAATATCTTATTTTTTTTTTATTTTTCTTAAAAATATTTTATATTTTATATTTTTAATATTAACATTCCACATCAACTTAGCGTTTTTTATAAATTTGAGTTTTTGATATTTTTTTACATGTGATAAAAATACTATAATTTATTTTTATGGAGTATATATAAATTTATACTTGATGGAAGAAAATAATTAAAAATATATAAAAAAAATGAAAATTTCATATAACAAATTTTTTTTTATATATATATTTATGATTATAATGAACTAGATTATAATAATATTATTATTATAATAAAATCTAAACTACTCACAATATTTTAAAATTTATAATTTATCAATCACTCTGCTCAGTTTTTTTACAGTTTAGCTACAGCTGCTTTTTCTAATATCATAGCTACAACTGTTTTTTTACAAACTATGCCAAACTGGCCCTATATATGTTTGAAATACTATATTTATAAAAAATATATAAAAAGTATAATAATATGTGGATAGGTTAAATATATATTTATGTAGTAATTATTTTCAACTATATTTATCTTTGGATCTCATTGATTAAAAGTAAACTTGCAGCCAATCAATAAATAGGTGTTGTTAAAATTAAAGTATTATTAGTATTTAGTATTTTATTTGGTGTTATAATATTATTAGTGTAATAAGTATTGAGTCAATATTATTAATTAATAGTGAGATAGTACCTATAAAAAAATAATATCACTAATACTCAATGCTTTTAATTTTACGCTTATTTTGGTTAGATTTATAACTATAGGGTAGGGGTAGTAATATAGTAGTACTAGTACTAGCAGAGTAATATTATAGAGTAGTACAAGTACTAGCTAGTAGTATCACTAGAATCAAGCCAATAATTTTATGGAATATTCTTTTTTTCAATTCCATATATAATAATGATAAATATAGTATTTATAATTTAACTACGAATATATATGATCTCATCTGTTGATTATTGTACTTTTGCTTGTGTCTTGTGAGTATTTAATTAAAGAAAGAGATATATGAAAGAAAAGAAGGTATGAATGTAGGCTTGAATTGGCTACACATTATTAATATCATTACATTACTTGGAAAAGAAAAAGAGAGGAAAATAATGAAATGACACATATGTAATGGAAATGTGTGAGAGCTTTCATTTTCTTGTTTTATATTTTCAGCCAAAAGTTATGAATGAATTGGAATTTTTGAATAGTTAGTTGTGTTGTGATCATAGATGACAAGTGGCAACAAACGACACTTGTCGATATTCATAAACCTCCAAAATGGATCAAATAATGCAAATCTGACATCTTATCGTCCGACACATATGACAACATCTCACCAAGTGGAATGCCCACAAATGAGTAAATAAGCCATCTATAAGAACAAAAGATCATTCTAGTTTGGAGTGAACATCATTTGGTATTTGTGTTGTTTACAAAATTTTTTAAAAACTGATTAGGAAATAAATGAAGTTTCAAAAAAATATTGAAGATTAATAAGATAAACTTTTTTTATGTGGTAGGAAGTTATTAAGATTTAGTTCGCGAGTTAATCTTATTGAATTATAGAATATTTTACACAAGAGTGTCCTTACTTAATATCTAACCAGTGTTTATAGCTAAAAATTATAACTTTTTGCATAAAGGGTTAGTGTCCTATTTATAGGCTAGAGTTGGGTTTTAGGTGAACCTGAACTTGCTAGGGACGAGTTCGCATATTGAAATAAGTCTATCGACGGGGTAAAATATATTATAATATTAACTTTGGGCCGAGTAGGTGAGGCCTAATTTGAGGGACAATCGTCGTATGTATGGGACTGTACCACGTGATGGTGACAGGCGGGCGGGCGCTGTCGATCGTGCTTAGTCAATGTCAGAGTAGTGGACGTTTGTCAAAAGGTAGTTTGCTATTTTGTTGTGAGCCTTTCTAAGGCCTGACACAGGAGACAAACCCCCGATTTTGTGGGATTTGGCATCAAAAGTGCGTCACGTCGGATTAGTCCTGGGTGGTCGAAGTTTTGCGATATCCCTTCGAGTACTACTCTTTCGGGATACCCCTGCATGTATCCGTTTATCCCTCTTCAGATGCACGGTAATCTGGTTAAGTGTTAATCTTCTAGATTCATCTTTTCGACTTTACCCGTAACGAAATTTTGGTTGAATCCGGATCCCATTCCAATTCTATTCTTGGACCAGGTCATTGGCTTATTTGGGCTTTGTGAATGTGCCCGCAAGCGGATTTAGAATATAGGACCTTACACATGTCACATTCCCGAAAATGCAGATAACATGTGTAAATTACTATTGTTTACTGATTTTTTTGAAAACTAATCAAAATTAAATATTTAGAGTTTTGAATAAATAAATAGTAAGAAAAAAATTACAAGATATTTTATGTGGTTGGAGCGTTCACGAGTTAATATTATTAAATATTAAGGTTTGTTTTTTTTTTTGTTTAGCGTAATGACAAAACCTATTCACTAATAACTTAGGAGTCTTGGGTTCGAATCCATGCCCTCTCACTTTTGCCATCCTTGCCTCACCACTGAACTAGCCTTAGTGGCTTATTAAGTTTTTAGCTTTGTCACAATGTCCTCTCACAATTTTCACAGAGTTTCTTTTCTCTCGAAATTCAAATCCCTTTGAGGGAGGTTGAAGGCCCTATTTATAGGAAGCCATGCATCTTAGGCCGACTTAATACAGGCCTGAAAGGGAGCCTAATTATGATTACTCTCTAAAAGAGTGGTTTACAAAGCACTAATATTGATGAGAAGTTGTATCCAACCCGTTGGGCCGACCCAATTAGTGATCCACGTAGCTAACCTTATGTCATGTATGATGTGACGGGTGCAATAGGTAGCCATCGATTAGGCGCATGAGCAAGGAATGTGTCAGAGTACTGGGTGTGCAAAGCCCAATGTTTGTACCCTGAGCCCAAAGGTGTAAGGGTCGTTGGTACGAAGTGTTGGATTATGTTTTACCAAGATCTAGATTTACTACCATGTATGTTATTTAACATCCTAAATATGAATTTTTAAAACAATATAATTTAAACACATATAAAATTTGAGAAACCTTACAGTGGTTGCAGCGGAATTAAATGATTCCTTCCGCTCCGATCTCTAACCCTTGTATCCTTTCTGTAGCAGAGTATCACCAAGATTTGAGCCCGAAACTGCTTCCTTGTGTTTGGATTCTTCACAGTCTTACACACTATGATTGAGGACCAACTTGTTATGTGTGGGCATGTACTCAATCACTAATGGCTAAATTTTGGTTTGTGAAGAAGAGGCTATGGTGTTTAGAATTGAAGAAGAAGAAGAAGGAAGAGGTCTCATCAAACCTAGAGAGAAAACTAGGTTTTTAGCTTTGGAGGCATTAGTTGGATAATGAGACCATAGTCTTCCTTTTATACTATTCTCAAATAGGGTTAGGATTGAATTAATAGGAATAAAAAAATTGATAAAATAAGGTAAATTTAACACTTGATGGCCGGCCACTTAATGGGCCCCACACAAGTTTGAGTTTTGTCATTTTTTTCAACTATTTTACCTATTTTCATAAATACCACGTTTTACAACTTCAACCCTATAAATGTCAAAACTATTTATTTAATAATTAAAATAACTATAAAATAAAATTGTCATTTATAATATTTATTAATTACACTCCATAAAGTCTCTTAATTAACAAATAAACCCTAAAACACTATTTCTTCACAATCAAGCCATATCTTAGTGAAAAATTCATAAACTAGACATAGTCTAATTTCAAAATTATAATTGATTAACTAAAATTAATTAACTGAGTCTTACAAGCAGTTTGTCTCAACTAGTATGGGGACCATGGGCCTATATAACCGAGCTTCCAATAAGCAGATCTAGAACTTACTAAGTAAATTCACTAACTTATTAATTTCTCATTGCATCCACCATAGAACTTGAAATTGCACTCTCAGTTACATAGAACGCTCTATATGTTCCACGATATAAATATGATATTAATTATCCATTGTTATAATCCCAATAATCAATGATCCTCTATAGATGATCTACATTGCATAGGGACAAAATTACCGTTACACCCTTTCAATGTATTTTATCCTTAAAACACTTGGCCACCTATAAATGATATTTTAGTGAACTAATATAATCACTAAAATGAGCGATCTATCATTTATTTCTATTTAGCCTAGCTCGAAGAAAATCATCGTTTCACTTCTATGTCCAGATAGAAGCTATAGATTCTATATCTATGATTAGCGCTCCCACTCAATTGTACTATTGTGTTCCCAAAATGTACGTATCACCCTGACCAAAAAGTAGGCTTAACTAACAAATCAAAAAACACAAATAACACTCTTGAGATCGAACCTAATCATGTCAGGATTAAGATCATTTGATCTAGGATCAACTAGATGATATTGAATTGAATAGATATTACGGTAAATTTATCATATCTAATCCAAGTTCAATATAAATCCCTTCTAATGTATACTCCATAAATCCGATACTGGTAAACTTTGCCAATGCCCTGGAAAGGACATAACAGTTATCCAAGGTGTAAGTATACCTATCGCTGATCATCATGCCAGTCTAAATCCAGTGAACTAACAAATCATGGAATTAAACTTTTGAACATATAATCATGATTATATTCCACTGTGCTGACAATACTATAATCATGAACAAACACATGTTCTAGACTTAATAGAATTTATACATTAAATATAAATATGAAATAAATCATGTGAACCATGCAACATAAAATCATTTATGATCTTTATTAATTAGTAAATCTGATTATATGGAAATTGGTGTTATTTAGAGCACAAAATCCAACACGAAGGGGACAGGCTAATGTCCCACTTTTTCTTTGACAACTTATATCCACCACATTCAAGAATCCTTGGAACCACTTGGATGACCTTTTACACATAAGGTACGCATTGATGAGAAATACTAAGATATCTAACATTTTATATCACGTAAAAATAATTTATAAATTGTACTAATAATAATATGTTAAATACTACAATACCTTATAGCAATGCCATAAGATTTTTCAATTTTTCAATTTTTTGCTTTTATTCTTTATATTTTTTTAAGGAAAAATCATAAATAGACATCTCAACCACCAAGACATAGATAATAAGAGGACTAAGAATGGTCCTAGTCTCTTAATTTTACATAATAATAAAAAAAATTAATTTTTTTTTCTTATTTTTTATTTAACATGTCAATTCAGAGTCACTAACTGTTAATATTTATAATTCATAAAATGAGATATATTAGAATGATTGGTGGTAACAAAATATGAAACCAAAGCAAGTTTAGTATCACTAAAGGAGAGACAATGAAGTGAAAAGGAGAAGATAAATTAATTAGGTTTAGTTTGAACTGCAGAAATGGAAAGGACCAAAAAAGAAAAGCAAGAAATGATGTTTAATTTCTTATCTTATCTTTAGTTTTAGCTTTAACTTTAATTAATTTGGTGTATATCATGAGATTTGAGATAAGTCTAGAGTTAATAACCCAATTATCTCTTGCAATTTTTTTTCATTCTTTATTGCAAGTTGGGTTTTCCTTTTTACTCATGTGTAGTTAAGAACAAGCCAAATAGAAACCATTAAACGACAAAGCATAAATGATGTCCCAACCCAACATCATGGCCACACTCTCCCATACCTAACTTTTCCACTTATTAGCTTTGCCACTAGTGGTACTTGTGTTTTTAACTATGTTTCCATTAGTTGATAAATTTTCAAATAATCTTAATATTTACAAAACAAATAATCACTTGTTGCAAATTTTGTTTGTAGAGGAATAGTGTTATTTTTGGAATTTTATATCTCATTACTTCATGAAATGTATCTAAAATTACTCATATTTGGTGAGGTATACATTTCATTTCAATTTGTTCATTCGAGTGTAAGACTTTAATTTTAGGTTTATATTAACGGTTTAATTGCTCTATTAAAATATGAGTTGATTGATACTTCTTAACTTATATAGTTAGTGATTTATAGTTAATGAGTTTAATATCTGTGATAAATTTAGTTAAAGTAAAAGTATAATTTTTTTTTTAATTAATTGAAACTCTTCATGAGGAGGGTCTGTCAACTAAGTTTTTTTGTTAGGTCCATTTCCTAATTCTATATATATTTTCTTATTACAATTATATATTTCGATTATTCATTTGATATGCTTCATCTTTGTTATCGCTATAAATAACTCAAATAAGTTTTTTTTTTATAGTTTTCTCAATAATATGTGATTTAGTATCTCTGGTATTTTATTGATTTTTTGAATATATACGGAGAAAATTATATTGTATACCCACTTTACTTTATTTATTTTAATTTTTACTTTTATTTTTATATTCTTTAAGATATATCCACTTTTGTAGATAATGTCTCCATTATACCCCTTAAGTTAATATAAATTATGTTCTAGACTTAAGTAAAAGTGTATATTAGGCAATCTTCTAAAAAAAGTGGGTACATTTTAATGAAATATAATATGAAAGTGTTCTTGATTAATGGATACAAAAAATAAATATTTCTCAACTTATCCCATATAAAAAGCGTTTGGTATAAACTACAAAGCTTTTTATTTGAGAGCAAACATATGAGTAGTACATGTAAAATATTCATTTTTTTTTTCTTAAAAAAAGATATGAATGAAATTTCATTAAGGCATCATCACATACAGTTTTTGAATAGTCAAATTTTCTTATATATTATATAACTTTATTAATGTTTAGTCTTAAGTAACTAATATGTTTTTGTTCAGGTAACTCATTTGAGTGTGATGTGTTAAGGGTACTTAATTTAGCTTTAGTTTAGTTAGTTAGACAGTCTCAAGTTGTTAGCTTTTTTTTATTTTGTTTTTCTATTAGTGTCAACTAACTTTTTGTTAGTAGTTGTTGAGTCTCTTCACCTCATTCAAAATGTATATATAGCCTTGTATTTCTTTTCTTGAACAATAATAAAAAATAGAGCATTCTTTCAATTGTTCTATTACTTTCGACATTAACATGGTATCAAAGCTTATATCGTCTTCTTAAAGGAGCAAACCTTAGCGATCAACAATGGAGGTTCGTCGATTCCTTTAAGTTCGTCTCAACAAACTGGTTTACCTCACAACACTACTAATCTTCCCAAAACTATTCTTGTCTCTTTCTCTCACTCACTCTCTGTTCGACTTGATGAATTCAATTACTTGACATGGAAGCATTAAGTTCTTGCAGCCATTAAGGGAAGTTGACTGCAAAAATTCCTTGATCCCAAACTTACTCCACCGCAGTATCTCACAGAAGAATATCGACGAGCAAACAGATTGAGCCTGAAATTTGAAGATTGGGAGAACCAGGACAACATTCTTGTGTCATGGCTTCTCTCATCCATGTCCAAGAAGGGGCTCAAAAGAATGGTGGATCTGATTATGTTGTTCCGATTTGGATCAATCTTCGAGAATATTATACCTCTCTCAATCGTGCGAAGATCAGTCAATACAAAACTCTGCTTTGCAACACTAAAATGCTTCTTCTCAAGATCAAGAGTATCATTGATGCTCTTGCATCTATAGGTCACCCAACTACATCTCAAGATCACATTGAAGCAATCTTCAATGGTTTACCAGCTGAATATAATATTTTCATTACCTCTATCAATACTAGAACAGATGCATACAATGTTGCTAAGATTGAGGTACTTTAATAGCTCAAGAAGTTTAATTGGACAAAGTTGCAAAAGAACTTGACATTGCCAAAGCTGAAGCAAACCTTGCCCTTACCAAGAATCAAACAGGTCGAGGTCAACATCCTCAATCATTTTCTCTATTTTCTTATGGATTTGGTACTATGTCCAAAGGCAATGCTGAAACCTTTCCAATGTTGCAATCTGCCCAACTAGGTCACTTTCTTCCTGTTTCCAAAGGTTCTGCACCACCATCAAGAGGCCTATTTGGAAATTTCAGAGGAGGTTTATCTCGTGGTTGTGGTCTTACTACAATTGGGGGCCAAAAACTACAATGTAGTCTGTGTCACAAGCTTGGACACATTGTGCAACAATGTTTCCATTGTTTTAATAAGACATTAATTTTCAGGACCTAAATCATTTCAAAATTTTGCAGGAAATGCCAGTGCCAACATAGCTGAGATGCAGGCCTACTATGCTACCCCAAAAGTGGTCAATGATCCCAACTGGTACCCCGATTCAGGTGCTACTCATCTCCTTACTCCTAATGAACATAATTTGGCCTCTAGTAGTACCTATAATGGTGATCAGCATGTCCACGTGGGCAATGGTACATGTTTGTGTATTCAAAACATTTGTATTCTTCCTTTACTTATCTTTATCACTCTCACAATCTTGTTTTCAACAATTTATTGCATGTTCTAGATTACACCAAAAATCTTCTTAGTGTGTCTTAGTTTGCCCAAGATAATGGGATTTTCTTTGAGTTTCACACCTTTCATTGTCTTGTCAAGGGTCTGGTTACATTAGAGACTTTTCTTGTTAGGAAGCTTAACAAAGGTCTCTATTAATTTGATTCAAATCAGCTTAATATTCTCAACACTCACAAGCAGACTCCTCTGCCTCACTCCACCAACACCAAGTCTTCTCTTGTTAACACTCAATGTAATTCGAGTACCTTGTATTAACAAAATAACATTTTTTCATTGTGGCATAAAAGACTTGGCCACCCTCATTATAGTAATGTTCAGCAAGTACTCTCCTCTTGTAATAGCAAACTCAGCAATAAAAATAATGAATCTTTTACTCATATATGCACTGCCTATTGTCTTGAGAAGCTTCACAAACTTCCTTTTCCCACATCCACCACTGTCTATACTCAGCCATTACAACTTTTGCACTCTAATTTATGGGGTCTTGCCCCTATTAACTCTTCATCTGGGTATAGGTACTACATTAGTTTTGTTGATGCTTTAGGTAGGCACACATGAATATACATGTTGAGAACCAAAAATGAGGTCTTGTCTACATTCATTAATTTTAAATCAAGTTGAGCTTCAACTAGGCTTACCTATTAAGCAAATACAATCTTATTGAGGAGGCAAATACTAATCTTTTACACAGTTTTTACAACAATCTGGTATTGTACACAAAGTTTCTTGTCATCACACACATGAACAAAATAGAGTTGTGGAAAGAAAACATAGGCACATTGTTGAGAGTGGAATAACTCTTCTAGCACAGGCTAGTATGCCCCTTGAATTCTGGGATGAGGCTTACAAGTCTACTGTCTTTCTCATCAATAGAATGCCCTCTCCACTTCTCAACAACTTCTCTCCTCTTGAAGTTCTATTCAATGTCAAACTATATTATTCTTCCCTTAAGGTGTTTTGTTGCTTATGTTATCTAAATCTTAGACCCTATACAAAAGTTTAACTTCAATATAAGTTTCAACCATGCACCTTTCTTAGGTATAGCTTAGCTCACAAAGGCTATAAATGTCTCTCCAAAGATGGAAGAGTGTACATTTTTAGAGATGTCCTATTTGATGAACTTGTTTTGCCCTTTGCTTCACAAATCACACAAAACTCTACTTCCAATTCAAGTTCTCAGTCAGCTACACCAGTTGCCTCAAGCATGATACCTCTTTCATTTCCTCCCCTAGTTTTAATCAACCAGTGCAACCTAGTTCTCAGGCTCCTACTCAGCCTCTTAATGTTTTGAATACCAGTCTCACTATTATTAGACCACAAACTCATATTAACAATGCAGATTCTCAAATGTAAGTGGCACCAATAGGTGGCTCTTCAAATCATGAAGTTGATGCTTCTCTACCTGCTCAGCCTCAGTCTTCTGCAACAAATTCTATTACTGAGTCTGCAGCCACTTCCATTGCTAGAGCTACTGTCATTGTTCCTGCGCTAGAACTTGTTGTTGCTCTTGCTAATCAACATATTGTTAAACAACCTTCTCAGATTGCTAGTGATCCTATTGTCAATGATCATCCCATGAAAATAAGAGGCAAATCAAGAATTTGAAAGCCAGAGGTTCTAATGGTTTCTCTCACTCCTGCTTCAGTCAAAAGTGTTTTGAAGGATGCAAAATGGTTTTCTGCAATGGTTGATGAAAATAATGCATTGAAGAAAAATAACACCTATACTCTTATTAATCTACCCCTAGTAGAGAACCTATAAATTGCAAATGAGTGTTTAGAGTCCAAGAAAATGCTGATGATTCTGTTGATAGTATCAAGGCTAGACTTGTAGCCAAAGGGTATTATGACCAACTAGGGTTTGATTTTCATGAAACATTCAACCCTGTGGTAAAACCAATTACCATAAGGGTGGTTCTCACCATTGCTCTATCAAAAGGCTAGACTATAAGGTAATTTGATGTTGATAATGCCTTCCTTAACATGGATTTTAATGAAGACATTTACATGGTTCAAATCCCAGGGTTTGTTGATCCTAGACATCCAAACAAAGTGTGCAAATTACACAAGGCAATATATGGTCTCAAACAAGCCCCTAGATCTTGGTTTGAGAAGCTTTCTACTGCTCTCATTCAGTTTGGATTTACACCAACCAAAATAGATCACACACTTTTTACCTTTATCACAGAAGCCATCACCATTTATATTCTCATCTATGTTGATTACATCCTCATCACATGAAGTCACCCTCAAAAAGTTTCATCTTTGATTTCTGCTCTATGCTCCAAGTTTACATTAAAAGATCTTGGTGTCATGAACTTTTTCCTTGGTATTCAAGTTGTCTATACATCAAATGGCATGGTTCTTTCTCAACAAAAGTATATTAAATATATACTATGCAAAGCTGAAATGCAAGGAGTAAAAACTCAAAGTTCTCTAATGAACAATGGGTTAATTGTCTAACTATGAGAGTGATCTAGTGGAGGATGCTACAGCTTATATATCCATAGTTAGTGCATTGAAATATGCAACCATAACCTGACCTGACATAGCTTTCAATGTTAATAAAGTATGTCAGTTTATGTATCGACCATTATAATCTCATCTAGTAGATGTCAAAAGGATCCTAAGGTAAGTAATCTTGATTATGGTCTACATCTCAAATGTCATTCCTCTTTGGAACTTGAAGCCTTTTGTGATGATGACTGGGCTGCAGACCCAGATGACCATTGATTCACAATTGGTCTTTGTATCTTCTTAAGTGGGAATATTGTTGGATGGAAATCAAAGAAGTAACCTACTATATCTAGGTCCTCCACTGAAGTTGAATGTTGTAGCATTGTTGTTGTTGTTACTGAAATAAGCTGGATCAACTCCTTGCTTTTTGAGCTGCATCAAACACCTTTTGCTACCCCCTAGTCTGGTGTGACAATTTACATGCTCGCACCAAACATATTAAAATAGATATTCATTATGTTCGGGACAAGGTGATGCAAAAGGAAATATGGGTTCATCATGTTCCTGCTAAAGGTCAACGTGCAGACTTACTTCTAAACCAATTTCTAGTTCTAGGTTCCCTATTTTAAGAGACAAACTTAGTGTGGTCTTTCTACCACCCTAAGTTTAAAATGAGCTGCTAAGGGTACTTAGTTTAGCTTTGGCTTAGTTAGTTAGACTGTTACAAGTTGTTAGCTCTTTCTGTTTTGTTTTTTTAATAGTGTCAACTAACTTTCTGTTCGTGTCAACTAAGTTTTTGTTAGTTGTTGTTGAGTCGCTTCAGCTCTTTGAAAGTGTATATATAGCCTTGTATTTCCTTTCCTGAATAGTAATGACAAACAAAGTATTTTTTCAATTGTTCTTTTGCTTTCGACATTAACATGATGTATCAAGTAAGCTAAGATAGACATATTATACAAATTTATTGTTTAAATTATGCTCACCTCGATAACCTACAATTTGTTCTCTTGTATTGCTTGATTATAATTGATTAATTATTGGATTAAACGATTTTTGTATGAATCTTAATTAAATAAGAATCTTTATATCATATGATCATGAATATATATGTGTGTGTTATTGCTGTTATATATATTTTTATTCTAGACACGTCAAATGGTGTCCACTATAATTTAGGTAAACAAAAAAAATTCGTTCACATCCACCTCTCTCTTCTTTAGGCTCCAAATGAACTTAACCCAATTTCACATTGTACTCTCATTATCATTGATTAGAATCAGTCCCCTAGGTGAGAAGAAAGGCTACAGTGTAAAAATAAGTATTCCATATTTTCCAACTCACTACTCTGCAATGGGCATGAAGAATCAGCAATTTGTAGTCTATCTCCAAGGATTTTCCTAAGAGGAAGAGATTTCGAGAAGATACTCCACCACGTGATTTTATGTCATTCAAGAATCTTGAATTCCAGAGTTTGTTCCACTATTTAGGGTCGACATCGATGGGTGGAGCTTTATCTAAAACTTAGATTAAGTATTCAGATTTGGTGTTTAACTTGGCACTCTTTTTCTTGACCCAAATTCAATGATCACTACCTTGGTCTTTTCGACTACCCCCTTTTTAAGATAACATCAACGATTTCCTACTCATAAAGGATGTTAAGTTTAGGAATGTCCCAACCTCCATTGAGTTATAAGAGGTCTGCTGCATAAGTAAAACCAGCCCTCGTATTCCCTTTCGGTTTTGGACAAAACTCATTACCATGTGGTACCCAAGGTTCTTTCCAAATGTTGATTCTATTACCATATGCAATTCTCATACATGCACATTCCCTTAAGACATCTTTGGCTTTCACCACATTTTTCTAAAACCCAGAATCAAAATTTTTATATTTACTTTGGAAAAAGTAGCAGCCGTTAAGATATGTTGCAGCAAACACCCTACAACAAAGAGAGTTTTTCCCATTAAGAAGTTGTCAACCCTACTTGGCCAGGAAGGCTCTATTCATTTCTGTAGTTTTGCAAAATTCCAATCCATCTTAGATTTAGAAAGACAAAGTTTATCCCAAGCCTTAAGATAAAGGCCCTTGTTTCATTTTTTACCACCCCACCAAAAATATCTTACCAAACTATCTATTCAAGTAGCAAGTTGATTAGATAGTTTAGTATTTTGCATAGAGTAAGTGGACGGTGAGAGAACAACAGATTTGATCAATGTAGCGCAGCCCACCTTAGAGAGGGTCTTCACCTTCTAACCTTAAAGTTTAGAGATGAGATTATCTGTACTAAAATTAAAATATGCATCATGTTAGTGAATACGCAACAAAAGAAGGCCAAGGTAATTAATATTATCAATTGGCCCCTTAATCCCCAAGGCTTCCTTAATGCTTCTTTGCATACCGCCATTAGTATTTTTACTAAAGAATATGAATATTTTTAGTTTATTGATCTGTTGTCTAGAACAATTACAAAATCTGTCCAAACAGCTCGACATACCTTGAGTCTCAGTCAAGTTAGCCTGCCCAACTAAGATGAGTTCATTCGCAAAGAAGAGATGAGACAATCGAGGCCCTCCCCTACTAAGTTACAACCCCTTGATTGCGCCATCATCTAAACTTTCCTCAATCAATCTCGAAAGAATTTGCATTGACAAAATAGAAAGATAGGGGAGAGAGGGTCGCCTTGTCTCAATCCACATATTGGATTAATTTTTCACACCAGACCCCTATTAATACACTTCAGTGAAGTTGTGGTGATACATTGAGCAAACCATGAGCAAAACATCTCGGGAGCATGAGAGTTTTTCAAAATATCATCCACAAACTGTCAGCTCAACTTATCATATGCTTTAATGAGATCAATTTTAATTGTGAAAATCCCTATCTTACCTCTTTTGAGTTTGAAAGGAGCTACAAGAAGCTAGTTGTTCTTTGCATAAGAAGAGATCTGCTGATTTTTGCACAAGAAGATTACCCTATATTGTTTTTGAATGAGTGTTTGTTGATATGGTGATCTTTCATCGTAAATTGTAGGAAATAGCTGGCAGTCCCGAAACTGCCCCTACACACAACACCTAACGTTCAGAAACAAGGGGCAGAATTGTCCTTTTGCTTTGGTGCGGATCCAAAGAGAATATTCTCTCTCAAAACCGAATATGCCCCTTTTGAATATCAGATCTATTTTTCTAAACCTAATGCCTTTTATTTCCATATAAAACCATTCTTTTCTTTTCAAAACCCTAGCAAAGTCACTCTTCTCTCTTCAAGCAAAGGCAGCCGGCCCTATTCTTCTTCTCCTTCTTCCTCGAGCTTTGAAAAAACGCAGCAGCACTTCCTTCCTTCAATCTTTGAAACGCAGCAGCCCTATTTCTTCTTTTCTTCCTTTTTCTTCTTGTTGCAAAACACCCCAGCCGAGCCTTATTCTTCTTCTCCTTCAAGCTACGGTTGTAGCTTTCATGGCAGCCCTTTTATCCCTTCAAAAAACCTGCAACACAACCACCACACACCCGAAAAACCAGAGGAGAAAATAAAAGAAATAAAACCAGCAGCAACTTAATAAGATGAACACAGAAATTAATTTCGGAGTTCCCTCTAAATCAGAGGTACGTCTCCGTCAAGCGATCCTCAAAGTTGCTTGATTCTTCACTATGCATATCCAAACCGATTACAAGGATTTGGAGATTCCTAGCCACAAAGTCAGCTGGTAATCTCTTTCTCTTTTCTCTCTTTTCTTTCTTTATTTTTCTGGTTTTGTCCTTACAATATTTCTCACTAACTCTCTCTATTTTCTCTCTTGCTTCTGAGGTGGATTACAAAGCAAAACAAGGGCTGTCTTGTTTTTCTCTCTGCTGGCCGAATGCTTCTACAGCCCAAAGTGGAAGGTTGAACCACTTATTTATAATGTTTTGTTGTTGCTGGCTGTGTTTGTTTGAACTGAGAAATAATTATATTCTGTTGAGATATTTTTCCTTGAATAGCTGAGAGTTTGTTAGAGTCTTGATATATATTGTTTGCTTCTTTATATTGTAAAGAAATAAAAGACCTAAGCCTAGGAAAACAGAACCGACAACTCTATGAGTTATAATGGTCTGTTGAGGCTTTATAAAGAGGTCTAATTTATTTTTTCTTGTAACTTTATTTATGTGACAATAGTATGAGAATTTATCCTACAATTTCCACCTAAATTTCCATACTAGCAGTCCAAAAAAGTTTCTGCCTTTGCTTTATTTACTTGTTGCTGTCTTTGAGGGTCATTGCTTGAATATGTGTCCATTTACCATCCTGTGTCAACTCCCAACAGGTTCATACAATGTTTGAACTTGTTGAGAGTCACCACCTTAGTTCCCATATCTGCTGGGTTCTCCTCAGTAGGAACTTTTTCCACTTGTATCTCACCTTGAGTCACCTTGTCCCTTATAAAGTGGTATTTAATCTCTATATGTTTAGTTCGGTCATGGAACACAGGGTTCCTACATAAGTGTACACAGCTTTGACTGTCTGAGTACACTCTAGGAACCTCTTTAAGTAACTTGATCTCTGTCAAAAGTCCTTTCATCCATATGGCTTCTTTAATAGCTTCTGTGGTTGATATGTACTCTGATTCTGTTGTTGAAAGTGCAACCATAGGTTGGAGTTGGGCTTTCCAACTCACACAGTTTCCTCCTAGTAGAAACATGTAAGATGAAGTAGACTTTCTGCTGTCTCTGTCCCTGGCATAGTCGGCATCGCTGTATCCTTCTATGTTGGTGCTGAACTTTTGTTGCTTGTAGATGAGTCCAACCTTAGGTGTCCCTACTAGGTACCTGAAAACCCATTTCATTGCAGGTTAATGAATCTTTCCTGGGTTTGCCATGTATTTTCTCAAGGTACTTATGGCAAAGGCCGAATCTGGCCTTGTACAAACCATCAAGTACATAATAGTCCCAACAGCACTTGAGTAAGGCACTTTACTCATTGCTTCCTTCTCTGCTTCAGTCTTAGGACATTGTTCCTTTGTTAAAGTGTACTGGCTAGTTATTGGCTGAGAAGTTTTCTTTGAATCTTTCATTGAAAACTTCTCTATAATCTTTTGAGTGTAGTCCTCTTGTGTCAAGAATAACTTGCCCAACTTTCTGTCCCTCTTTATAGTGATACCCAGTATCTTAGATGCTATTTCCAAGTCTTTCATCTCAAACTCAGCCTTGAGTTGCTTCTTCATCTCATCCACTTGAGATCTCTTCTTGCTTATGATAAGCATGTCATCTACATAAAGTAACAAGTAGATGACCGTGTTGATGTCAGTTCCCTTGTGATAGAAACATGCATCATAGTAACTCCTTGAAAAACCTTGTTTCATCATAAATGTGTCAAATCTTTTATTCCACTGCCTAGGGGATTGCTTGAGTCCATACAAGGACTTAGCCAGTTTACAAACATGGTTTGGTTTTCCCTTCTCTACATATTCTTCTGGCTGGGTCATGTATATTTCTTCTTCCAATTCCCCATGGAGAAAGGCAGTGGTAACATCCATCTGATTTATCTCCATGTCAAACTGTGTAGCTAAGCTTAGGACCACTCTAATTGTTTTATACTTCACCACCGGAGAGAAAATCTAATTGAAGTCAATACCTTCCTTTTGTGTGAAACCTTTAGCGACTAGCCTAGCCTTGAACCTTATAGGCTCATCTTTAGATCTTCCTTCCTTGTGCTTGAACAACCATTTACAAGACACAATACTTTTACCCTCGGGTCTTGGTACCACAACCCAAGTCTTATTCTTCTTGAGAGATCCCATCTCATCATCCATGGCCTTATTCCACTCCTTAGAATTCTTTCCATTTACTGCCTCATTATAAGTCTTGGGTTCCATATCATCCATTTCCAAATCTGTTAGAAGAGCATAAGCCAATTCTTCACTCCAAATGTTGTAGTTGAATTTCTGATTAGGCTTCGGAGTCCTCTTAGATCTGTCCCTTGTCAATTGATAGTTTGTAAGGTCCTCTTCGGTGTCTTCATCCCTGATCTCTTGTTGAGCATCAGTTCCTCCCCCTTGACCATTGTTCATGGGCTGCTGGCTTTGGTTAGGTTCCACCTGAACCATTCCCGGTGTGTCTTCATTTTGTTCCACCTGATTAGAACCGGTTTTAACTTCTAGGTTTGTACCTGGAGGGTTAGTATCTTCCATTCCTGCACTAGACTTTTCATTAGGTAAACAAGGAAAAATATTTTCTTGGAATATAACATCTCTACTATTCATAGTTTTAAATCTCCCTTTTTCCTTTACCCAAAGTCTATATCCTTTTACCCCTTCGGGGTACCCTAAGAAAACACACTTTAAAGCCCTAGGTTCAAGTTTTCCTATGCTTTGATGTGCATAAGCTGCACATCCAAAAACTTTCAAATGAGAAAGGTTTGGAGGTTTACCTGACCATTTCTCCTCGGGAGTTTTACCTTCAGTTGCTCTTGATGGGCTTCTATTTATTAGGTGAACTGCTGTCAAGGCAGCTTCTCCCCAAAACCCTTGAGATAATCCTGACTGAAGTAGCATACACCTTACTTTGTTTAGTATGGTGCGGTTCATTCTTTCAGCCACCCCATTTTGCTGAGGTGTAATCCTCACTGTTCTATGTCGCTGCAAGCCATTTTCTTTACAATAGAGGTCAAATTCATTGTTACAAAATTCCAAACCATTATCAGTTCTTAAAGTTTTCAACTTTTCATTAGTTAAGTTCTCAACCAATAATTTCCAATGTTTGAATTTTGTAAAAGCATCATTTTTATTCTTAAGTAGATATATCCATACTTTCCTAGAATAATCATCTACTATAGATAAAAAATAAGAACAACCACCATGAGTACTGATTTTTTCAGGACCCCATAGATCAGAATGTACATACTCAAGTATTCTTTTAGAGTTGTGAGTACCTGCTGTGAACTTTAATCTGTGATGCTTTCCAAGTATGCAATGTTCACAAAAGTCTAGTTTACTCACTTTATCCTTACCCAACAGTTGTTGCTCACTCATGAGTTGCAAGCCTCGCTCACTTATATGCCCTAATCTTCTGTGCCATAGAGTAGCTATCTCTTCTTCTTTGTCGTTGTGAGTTGTAATGTTACAGCTTGAAATAGGAGAGCCTTGTAGGTAGTAAAGTCCACCATTTTTGATTCCTTTCATGATTGTTAATGCTCCTCTACTAAGCTTCATATGACCTGCCTCTACCTTACTCACAACACCCAAATCATCAAGCACACTAATAGAAATTAAATTTCTAGAGGGATTAGGCACATACCTCACTGCTGTTAGGGTTCTTACTATCCCATCATACATTTTAAATCTGATAGATCCCGAGCCTTTAATCTCACATGTCTGATTGTTTCCAAGGATCACTTTTCCTCCTTTAGATTCCCTGTAATCAAACATATAACTCTTGTCATTAGTCATATGAAAAGTACAGCCAGAATCTAAAATCCAATCATCTTTAAAAGATGATGCAGCAATGTATACTTCACCACTATCAACACTTTCATAACCATCACCATAATTAGCTTGGTTATTTTTAGAAAAATTAGGTCTAGAGTTAGAATTTTCTCCCTTTCCTTTATATTTATTTGGTTTGCCTTTGTTTAGAAAATAGCAATCTCTCTTGAAATGCCGTGGCTTGCCACAGTTGTAGCATCCCGTAGGATCAGTTGGTTCTTTTGAGTTTGATCTTCCCTTGTTGTGACTCTTTCCTTTGTGGTGATCTCTGCTGTGACTTTTACTTTTGTAGTGTTCATGTTTTCTTTGATTGGGTCTCCCTCTACTGAAGTTTACTTCTCCATTAGAACCTCCATGCTTCTCATTCTTGATCTCCAAGTCTTTTGACTTCAAGGCTGAAATCACTTCTTCTAAAGTAATTTCTGTCCTACCATATTTAATGGCATTCTTCACTTCTTTGTAGGATTCGGGTAATGAGTTTAAGATGATGATGGCTTGGTTCTCATCACTTAAAGCCTCATTTTCACCAGAATTAGCCAATTCAATATGTAACCTTAGAAATTCATCTAGGTTTTCATCAAGAGTCTTGCTAGTGCTCATCTTGAAACCAAAGATCCTTTCTTTAAGAAAGATCTTGTTGATTAAAGATTTCTTTTGAAACTGATCTTCAAGCTTTTTCCATATTGTTGCTGGTGTATCTTCTTTATCAACTAACCTGATAATAGCAACAGACAAATTAAAAATGATTAAACCAGTAGCAGTTTCAAGAAGTTCTTCTTGTGTAGATTTAGAAGTATTTTCTGGCCATTCTATGGGTTCACTAAGAACCCTAAGTAATTTATTATGAGCAAGAAGAGCTCTAATCTTCTTCCTCCAAATCCTATAGTCCCCCGATCCATCAAACTTGTCAACATCCACTCTAATATTACTCATGTTTAATTGTTATAACAAGATAATAAAAGCAAGAATGTAACAAGATAAAGTTTAGGTTAGAGTTTTCCTTTTTATCAATTTCTTGATAATTTCAAATTTGGCTTCTTCAATGTTTTGATGATCTTTCTTGTTTCTTGACGTTGTTTCCAGGTGTTGTTGAATCTTCTTGCTTCCCCGAGCTCTGATACCACTGTAGGAAATAGCTGGCAGTCCCGAAACTGCCCCTACACTTGTCCTTTTGCTTTGGTGCGGATCCAAAGAGAATATTCTCTCTCAAAACCGAATATGCCCCTTTTGAATATCAGATCTATGTTTCTAAACCTAATGCCTTTTATTTCCATATAAAACCATTCTTTTCTTTTCAAAACCCTAGCAAAGTCACTCTTCTCTCTTCAAGCAAAGGCAGCCGGCCCTATTCTTCTTCTCCTTCTTCCTTGAGCTTTGAAAAAACGCAGCAGCACTTCCTTCCTTCAATCTTTGAAACGCAGCAGCCCTATTTCTTCTTTTCTTCCTTTTTCTTCTTGTTGCAAAACACCCCAGCCGAGCCTTATTCTTCTTCTCCTTCAAGCTACGGTTGTAGCTTTCATGGCAGCCCTTTTATCCCTTCAAAAAACCTGCAACACAACCACCACACACCCAAAAAACCAGAGGAGAAAATAAAAGAAATAAAACTAGCAGCAACTTAATAAGATGAACACAGAAATTGATTTTGGAGTTCCCTCTAAATCAGAGGTACGTCTCCGTCAAACGACTCTCAAAGTTGCTTGATTCTTCACTATGCATATCCAAACCGATTACAAGGATTTGGAGATTCCTAGCCACAAAGTCAGCTGGTAATCTCTTGCTCTTTTCTCTCTTTCCTTTCTTTATTTTTCTGGTTTTGTTCTTACAATATTTCTCACTAACTCTCTCTATTTTCTCTCTTGTTTCTGAGGTGGATTACAAAGTAAAACAAGGGCTGCCTTGTTTTTCTCTCTGCTGGCCGAATGCTTCTACAGCCTAAAGTGGAAGGTTGAACCACTTATTTATAATGTTTTGTTGTTGCTGGCTGTGTTTGTTTGAACTGAGAAATAACTATATTCTGTTGAGATATTTTTCCTTGAATAGCTGAGAGTTTGTTAGAGTCTTGATATATATTGTTTGCTTCTTTATATTGTAAAGAAATAAAAGACCTAAGCCTAGAAAAACAGAACCGACAACTCTATGAGTTTTAATGGTCTGTTGAGGCTTTATAAAGAGGTCTAATTTATTTTTTCTTGTAACTTTATTTATATGACAATAGTATGGGAATTTATCCAACATAAATAATTGATTGATTTACAACTAAAATATTATCACCATGCATACTCTTTTTCAGAACAAATGCAGCTTGAGTGGGACAAATTATACAGGATAAGATGAGCCTGATTCTATTAACAATAATTTTTGAGATGATCTTGTAAGTAATGTTGCACAACAAGAATGGTCGAAATTGGGAGACTTTCAGTTGTATTTTCGGGAATAATAACTATATTGGTAGCATTAATAACCTTATATGCATAGAACCAGAAGAGAAGAAATTCGTGAATGAATCACATAAGTTTTGTCCCACTGTATCCCATATGTTAAAGGGTTTGCCTTATTGTTCAATTAGTTGCCCATTTTATGGCAACTTAGATATTTGAATATATGTATTAATTATTTACAATTGTAGCATGTACCAATTTAAATATATTTAAAGTTTAATTGAATGCCCTTTTAGCAGTTTAGCATATATTAGTGAGTGAGAATCACGTAAAATGATTGGTCAACTTCCAACTCAATTAACCCATCAAATTAAACCTTTCAAAATCATGCATTGTTTCACTTTTGTCGTTTATTTCAGTCTCTTCACACACATAATATATATACATTACTTCCATGTATTGCATTTTGCATCAAAACCAAAACCCTTTTTCTCATCATAAGAATCCAAAAAGTGCCTTCTTCAACTTTGAGCCATCATAAATAAAGAGGTAGCAAAAGGGTCCCACACGTGCCAAAGCAAAGCAAAGCAATTCCAATTACAACTCGTCTAAAGAAAAGACAAAATTTTCATAATAAATAGATTAAAAGAAATCCACTATGAGACAATCATTTCCAGCTGTTTTTCTCTATTATCCCATCTCTTTCACCTTTGTTATTTTCTCTCACTACATTCCTAAACATTTCCCATATGCACCAAGGGCCACAACAACAACAACAATCCCTTCATTTAGTTTGACATTTTACAATCGTAGAAATGTCAATCATATACATACATATACATATATAAATAGACATTTTATTTAGTTCTTATATTC
Organism: Cannabis sativa; assembly: GCF_029168945.1. NCBI lineage: Eukaryota > Viridiplantae > Streptophyta > Magnoliopsida > Rosales > Cannabaceae > Cannabis > Cannabis sativa. The sequence continues at coordinate 4,726,728 of NC_083605.1, forward strand.
ATTTCAATGATGCCCACTTTGTGTTTTTGTTGATATATAACACAAATAAACCAAAAGTAGTAATCACTTCTACATGCCATTAGTGGTACATTTATTATGTCTCCTTTTGCTTAGTGGTTTGGTTACACAACTAAGTTATTTGAATTTTACACACTACAAAAAGAAAAACACACAACAAAATAAATGGAAAAAAAGGGTCTAAATTCACTTCATCTTCTTAATTAACAAATAAGAATATTTTAAAGTCAATGGATATTGGAGAATTAATATAAGGTTAGTATCAATTTTGTTCTACAATACAACTAAGTTGGGGGTGTCTTTTATGCCATATTTATATCCAATCAAATATTACAATCATCACAAATTGTAACACTTATGTGTTAATTCTCCCATTTCTTTAGTGCACTTTAGTGTGAGTTTCACATATATATTCCTTCCAAAATATTCATTTGTTATTTTTTTTTTCTTTCTTTCATGGTCAGCTAAATTCCACTACTAAATTTTAATTTCCCAAGTGTTGAAATGCCAATGTGACACGTGGAAATTGCATATTGATCGAAAATAGCTATCTCCCATGATAAAGACAACATGAAACAAAGAATTTTCACTTTGTGTAAACTGAAAGCCTTTTGTGAAGGTTCTTATAGAGCTTCCTCTTTACAATTTTCTTGTTTTTTAATTTTTTTTCTTTCATTTTTTCCTAATGTGGGAGTTTAAGGTTTTTATGTTTTGTGATTGGCCAATCCCAAATTGTACATTCCTCACTTCTCATTCTCTTTATATTTTTTATATAAATATATAATGAGAAGAAAGCACATACATTCTGTAACTTTTAGATTTTGAAGCCTTAATTGGTTGAAATTCTTTTGGGTCTTTTTTTTTCTTCGAAAAACAAAATTACTTTACAGCCAAGCTTAATATTCTTTAGTTTCACATGAATTTTTCATTCACACTTGAAAGCTATTTGACCTAAATAATAATTAAAATATACTAATGAAAATGAAGTCTTTGAGTGGGTATCCCTATTTAGTTATCAGGCTTTGCTTTTCACATGTACTTGTCATTATACACTGTACACTATTTTTGTTCGACCCATTTTTTTCTTTTAATATTATTTATTACAAAATAACAAACAAAAATAAAAAAAATACAAAGCATAACAATTTTACTTATGTATGTCAACATATATGTAAGAAAATTATTTGGTCGGAATATATATGTCTTTTGATTAATTCTCACTAATAGAAGTTTTTCGGTTTTTGAGAAATTACAATATAAATAATTTTATATAACAATGTATGTGTAGTTATTTAAAATTTCCTACAAATTTTTTGTAAAGTTTTAAATATTTTACGATGCGAGAAGGATTTCAACTCAAAACAATCTATTTCACGTATTAAGCAAGCTTTTATATTTTTCGTGTTTTTGACACAAATAGGTTACAATTCAATTCAAAAAAAAAATTATTATACGACAAGATGTACAATATAGTTATTTGAAATCTCTTACAACAAAATTTTGAATTATTAAATAATTTACCATGTCAAAAACATTGTGTTGAAGTTTATTACACAAGTAAAATAGTATTTTAATTAAAGCTAGTGTTTAACATTGATATGTATCAAAACTCTCTAACAATTAAGAAAATGTTTACTTAATTAATATATATATCTATTCAATGGTTACATTTTTATTATAACCATATGGTTATATTTTTCTTTGACCTGTAATAGCAGGTTACTAATAGGTAAACATTTCTTTTTAAGAATTAATTAATGATAATTAACTATATTCTTAAAATAATTAATTAAATAGGTAACAAGACCTCTTTTAGCAATTAATATTTATAAATAATGTTTTTATTTATATTTAAATCCTTACTCTAATTATTTTAACAATTAAGCCATTTAATTATAATATTTACAATAAAATTTTTTTTTTTTTTACAAAAATTAAACTTCTTTTTACACAAATTAAAATTCTCTTCTTATAAATGTGCTGCAAAATGTCTTGTCTTCTGACATGTTTTTGAAAGTTCATATGTAAAAGTAGTTTTTGTCTTTTGTTTACTGGTGTGTTGATCGAGCGAATGGCTTCCAGTAGTCAGCAGGGTGTTGATTTGGTGGACAGATATGAACAGATCCAATTGGAGGAGGAAGAGGAGGGAGTCCTTATAACAGGAGAGAATGCAGAAGAAGAACAAGCTTTTGATGATAGATGGTGCTTAGTTGGGAAATTTCTCACTGGCAGAACTATCGACTTTGATGCAATGAGACACATGATGGCGTCTCTTTGGCAACCGGGACGAGGCGTTTACATAAAAGAGTTAGATACTAATCGATATCTTTTTCAGTTCTACCATGAAATTGATATTCAAGCTGTTATTGATGGAAGCCCATGGACCTTTAATCGTATTCAATTGGTTTTTCATCGATTACAGAGGGGGGAAGATCCTCGGTTGGTTCGGCTGCATAAGTTGGATATGTGGATCCAATTGCATGAGTTGAAATATGGATTTATGTCTGATTGGGTAGTGAAACATGTTGGTAACTACATTGGATCGTATGTGAAATCTGACCCAAGAAACTTTGTAGGAATTTGGCGGGATTATCTCAGGGTTCGAGTCACGATTGACATAGAAAAACCATTGAAGAGGCGTAAGAAGCTGATCAAGCCAAGTGGGGAATGGATTTGGACTACCTTTAAATATGAACATGTTCCTATGTTCTGTTTCATCTGTGGCCTTATTGGTCACTCTGAAAGATTCTGTCCAAAGCGCTTTGAGGAACACTTTGATGATTCGATACGTCTGTATGGGGAATGGATGAAAGCACCTACACGAAAGAAGAACTATCTGATAGGGGCACAGTGGTTGCGCACAGGGAGGGAGGAGGAGACGGGAGTTGCTGATGGTGGTGATCGGAACCGGAGTATGGTGGTGGAGAGGGTGATTAATGTACCTGCTGTAATTGGGGTTGATGGAAGAAATTATGGAGAAGATCATGGGATACGTATGGAGACAACTCAGATGAATCGTCAGGATGAGCAATTTGTGGAAGTAAATGCTGATGAAAGTAATGACCAAGATTCTAATGAGGAGGCAAGATCAGTAAGTCAAATAGAAAAGGAAACAATGCTAATTTTAGAAAATAAGAGAAGGCGTACAGAGAATAAGGGGCAGAGGGGATCACGTGAGATAGATGACACTATGGTGGATAATGTTGATGAAGTCAACCAGAACCAAAAAAACGATGTAAAGGTGGGCCTTGGTGTGCAGGCCCACCAATCATTATGAGTGTTTTATCCTGGAATTTCCATGGGCTTGGGAACCCATGGGCTACACAATTCATTAAGGATTTAATTGTCCAAAAGAAACCCAATCTAGTTTTTCTATGTGAGACTTTGTCAAAGAAGGAAACAATAGAAAAGTTGCGAGTTGCAATTAATTTTGAGGGTGCTTTTTCTGTCGATGCTCAAGGTAAGAGTGGTGGAGTAGCGTTGTTATGGAGAGTTGAAGGGGATGTTAACTTGTTGGGATTTGGTCAGAATTATATTGATGCATCGATCTTGGGTGGGAATAAAGGTTATTGGCGGCTTACTGGACTTTATGGGGAGCCGAATAGGAGTTTGAGAAGAAACACTTGGACTCTCATGAAGACACTTAAAGATCGTTCCACTCTTCCCTGGTGCATTGTTGGGGATCTAAATAATGTAACCTCCCAAACTGATAAAAGGGGAGGTAATCCGTATCCCAACTGGTTAGTGGAAGGTTTTTGTGAGACTTTGGATGCTTGTGGCTTGATTGACTTGGAATTAACTGGCTATCCGTTCACGTGGGAGAAGGGCAGGGGTACTAATGCGTGGATTGAAGTCAGAATTGATCGTGTCGTGGTGTCCCAAAACTGGTTAGATATGTTCCCCATTGCCAAACTGCTCAATCTAGAGGTATCTACATCAGACCATTGTCCTCTGTTGCTGTTGCTAGATAATGCTATAAAAACTACTGCTAACCGATGTTTTAAGTTTGAAAACTCTTGGCTCCGTGAGCCAATGTGTTTACAAATTGTCAAAGAAACTTGGGAAGGTGGAGTTGACTGGCCGATTACACAAAAGATTCATCAATGTGGGGAGAAGTTGCAGGTCTGGGGGAGAGATTTCAGTGGAAATTTCAGAGATCGAATTAAAGAAGTTAAAGCTGATATGAAATGTTGGAAGAAAGGCAGAGATTCGGTAGCAGTTCAGAAATACAAGGAGGCCGAAGTTAAGTTGCAGGATGTTCTCTTACAGCGTGAAATTTTTTGGCGTCAAAGATCGAAGCAACTTTGGTTAAGAGAAGGGGACCAAAATTCTAAATACTTCCATGCTATGGCTAGCTCCAGAAGAAGAAATAACTCCATACAAAAGCTTCGAAAGGATGATGGTACATGGTCGGATTGGGAGAGTGATTTGGCCCAGGTTATGACTGCCTATTTCCAAAATTTGTTCACTACATCCTCGACTGATTGTAGAGAAGTGGTAAACTCTATTCCTCAGGTGGTTTCGAATGAGCAGAATGATTGTCTCCTTCAGCCAATTTCAGATGAAGAAGTAAAGAAGGCTCTGTTTCAAATGCACCTGGATAAATCACCTGGCCTCGATGGTATGACTCCGGGATTTTTTCAGAAGTTCTGGCATGTCGTAAGTAGTGATGTTATCAACCAAGTTAAGGGTTTCTTTGATTCAGGTTCTTTCAGTTCTGAATTAAATGAAACTAACATTGTGCTTATTCCTAAAAAGAAACATCCTGAGTCTATGAGTGACCTTAGACCGATCTCGCTTTGTAATGTATTATATAAGGTAATTTCTAAAGTTCTAGCTAATAGAATTAAAGGAATTTTACCTTCGGTCATATCTGAAAACCAAAGTGCTTTCTTGTCGGGTAGACTAATTTCTGATAACATCATGATTTCGTTTGAGATAATGCATTACCTTAAACGAAAGAGGATGGGAAAGGAGGGGTATATGGCTTTAAAACTTGATCTCAGCAAGGCCTATGATAGAGTGGAGTGGGTTTTTCTTGAACAAATGATGCTACATATGGGATTCAATCAGAAAATTGTTTCATTGATCATGTATTGTGTCTCCACGGTTAAGTATAGCATTACTCATGGTAGTAATATAATGGGGCCGATTATACCAAGTAGAGGGATTCGCCAAGGTGACCCACTGTCGCCTTATCTCTTTCTCATTTGTGCTGAGGGGTTCTCTTCACTAGTCAATCGGTTTGTACAAAGAAGGTGGATAACTGGTTGTCGTGTGGCTAGAGGAGCTCCTGTTGTATCTCATATGTTGTTTGCAGATGATAGCTATGTTTATTGCAAAGCTAATGATTTCGAAGCCACCAATGTGCTTAATCTGCTTGCTAGCTATGAACAAGCTTCTGGACAAAAAGTCAACATTAATAAATCATCTGTGTTCTTCAGTAACAACACTAATGCAGTAGTCCGAGACCAAGTTTGTCGGCTTTTGGGTATGGCAGCTGCGTCTGAACATAGCACTTACCTTGGGCTTCCATGCACTATGGGGAGAAGTAAGAATGCCATTCTGGGTTTTTTGAAGGAAAAAATGAAGAAGAAAATCAATGGTTGGGAAACTAGGTTCCTTTCAAAGGCTGGGAAAGAGGTTTTATTGAAATCTGTGGCCCAAGCTTTGCCTAGTTTTGCTATGAGTGTCTTTCTCCTTACAAAGGAAATTTGCACTCACCTAGAAGGTTTAATGTCGAAATTCTGGTGGAAATCACAATCTAACTCTAGTAAGGGAGTGAGTTGGATGAGTTGGCAAAGATTGAGTCGACATAAGGATGTTGGGGGGCTTGGTTTTCGAAACTTAAGGGACTACAATATGGCTTTCTTGGGAAAACAAGGGTGGAGGTTAGTCACTAATGAGAATTCTCTGGTGGCAAAGATCTATAAAGCAAGATATTTTTCGAATGGGAGTTTCCTTAATGCTGAGCTAGGTCCAAATCCTAGTTTTATTTGGAGAAGCTTATGGGAGGCTAAAAGCTTGGTTAAGATGGGGGCTAGGAAGGCTATTGGGGATGGGAAATCCACTTTAATTTTGGATGAGCCGTGGCTACCAGGGATTGGAAATAATTTTATTACAACCTATCATCCGAATCTTTCTGGTAGAACAGTGGATAGTTTAATGAAAATTGAAGAGAAAGTTTGGGATAAAGAGCTGTTGTTTGACATGTTTACTGAGGAGGAAAGCAGGTGTATCTTATCAATCCAACTCAGTGATTCTGCTACTATGGATAATTGGTTTTGGTCTGAGGAAAAATCAGGCTTATATTCGGTTAGCAGTGCTTATAAATTGCTGCAGCAACAGAGTGGGGCGTGGCCGTGTACTGGTGCGGTGTCTTGCTGGCAGAAACTGTGGCAGATGCATGTTCCAGCAAAGGTGCATCACCTGGTGTGGCGTGCTATGGTGGGATGTCTTCCAACAAAGGTACAACTCACAACTAAACATGTTCATGTGGATTTAACTTGTCCATTATGTAATGTTGAGGTTGAATCCATTTCACATGTATTATTACATTGTGGATTTGCAAGATCTTGTTGGAATATATCAATGGTGGGTTATGTAGGGGAGGCGGCTACTGATTTTTCTAGCTGGTTTGGGAATTTATTGATTAAAAACCAGCAGGATGTAGTTGAAGAGGCTGCAATGGTAGCCTGGAGGATTTGGTTGGCCCGAAATGATATCCTTTGGAACAATAAAAGTACTAAAGCTTTAGATGTGGTTAAATTAGCTAGAACTAATCTTGTTACTTGGAGAAATGCTCAACAACAAAAATCAGAGCCTTTACTTAATGTCAATTATAGTAAGGACCTGGAGCATTGGAGGAAACCAATTGTGCACAAATACAAGATCAATGTTGATGGAGCCATCTTTGAAGCTGAAAACTGTTTTGGTGTGGGAATTGTTGTTAGAGATCAGGCCGGTTATCTAGTTGAAGCTGTGTCAACTAGTAAAATTGGTGTGGTGACTCCGGAAGTTGCTGAAGCTATTGGGGTCAAAGAGGCGCTAAGCTGGATCAAGAATCATCATCTTTCTGATGTTGAAATTGAAACTGATTCGTTAGTAGTGGTGCAAGCTATTAATGGAGAGGTTCAAATGCCCTCCCAATTCGGAATGATAGTACAAGATTGTCGTCTGATGATCTCTACTTTAAACAATGTATTAATTTCTTTTGTTAAGCGATCTGCAAACAAGGCTGCGCACTGTGTTGCGAGAAAGTCTTGTTTTTTGTCAGGTTGTATCTTTAGTGAGCTCAATGCTCCTTCAGATTTATTATCTATTGTAATGGATGAACGTTCTTGTTAAATAAAATCTTTATCCATTCAAAAAAAAAAAAAAAATTCTCTTCTTATAATAAATTTTTAAATAATTAATTATTTTTAAATGATATTTAATTATTTTGTTACTATTAGATGAACTAAGTATGAAGTTAAGCTAGTCAATCGATAACAAGTGTAGCCATTTTTTTTCTAAAAAAATCTTCAACTTATTTCACTTTTTACTTTTTAAATATTTAAATAAAAAAATTAAATAATTAAGTGTAATAATTTAAAATTAAGATACAAGTATAATAAAATTTAAATTATGAAATTATATGTGTATATTTTTAAATTATAAAAAGTTTTGCTATAAAATTTTAAATAATTTAAGTGCAAAAGAATAAATTGCTAAAAGATCCTTATATAGTAATAAATTGCAAAAAATTAATTAATAATTATAAATAATTTAATTTTAAAATATAATTAATCTTAATTAAAGTTTTATAAGGAAATAATTTATTAGGTTACTTTTAGATTACAAGTTATTCATTATTTATTTTTATTTAATTTCTAAATTAATCACAACCATTTAATAGTAATCCAATGACTTAAAAAAATGTAACCATGATGGTTACAATAAAAATGTAACCATTGAAACATCTTCCATATATATATATTTAACATTAATGTATATTACCCATCTATTAAAAATATTTAACTATAAATGTTAATTTTTAAAATATTAAATTATTAAATTTTCATCTAACGAAAAATAATAAAAATAAGAATTTTAATTTTTATACTTAATTTAATTATTTAATTAAAAAAATCTATTAAAAATATATTTATATTAAACATATTTAGCTAAGTGGTCAAGCTTTTATATATATTTCTTGCTGGATAAGAAATTTATATATATATATTAATAAAATAATTTTTTTATTATTTTTTTTATTTTTCTCAACTGATGTAAAAATAAGAAAATTTCTTTAATTAAATATAAAATAATAAACATAAAATCTCAAATTTACTTTTCTACTAATTAATACTTATTTATGGGTAATACATATTAAAAATGCAACTTATACAAATATATAGAGAATTGCTAAAATGTACTACTAGTGCCTAACAGCCTTCTCGGTATCATACCGCTATTAGTGTAATTAAGTATGACCAGGTCCCATATAACTTAGAAAAATAACTTTTAAAAAATTTCGTTAACCAATCGTAAGACGCTACTTATAAAAGGTACTGGACACTACTAATACTACTCAAATATATATAAATTAAAAAAATAGTTTACTTTCATTAAGTCGTTCTTGGGTCATATATATTATTATTATTTCATTTCAATTCACTACGTAAGATTTAATATATTCTTCACTTTGTTGATCTTTGAGTTTGAGAAAGTGACAAAAGTTAGGTTACACTTTTTACATATTAGTTTTTTAATTCCCATGGCAATGTGGGCGAATAGCTAGGGCTCACCATTGACACACAATTTGAATATTTTGATCAAATTGGAATACAGAATCCTATCTTTTCTCTTTTTTACAGCTAATTAATTATAATATAACATTATTTTTTTTGCTGTTCTGTTTTTTTCCCTTGTCTAAAAAAAATAATTTTTTTTGATAAATTATGTAATTTTATTAATATCAATCAATTAAAATAATAGTTTATAATTTAATAGTATATCTCCTTATTGTAGACACGACCGTGATTAGAATTAGAAAAACGAGTCAAATAATCAGTCACTTAATTCTCAGATCGTTTGACAAAAAAATTAAAAATAAAATTAGATGAAAAAAAAATACAACATCATAGTTAATTTTAATAACACTTATATTCAGTTTCATCTACCGTTCAGAGGACACAAAAATATAGAAATTGCTGCACTAGATTCATACAATATCGTTGTTTAAGCATTCAACTATTGTGCAAGATACGTAACTGCACTACTAACAACCCTTCATTTACAGAGAACTTGTCACTCTCAACCACTAACAATGATTTGATGGCAAGCCATCGAAAAACAATGAAAAACCAACAATGAAATAAAATAAAACAAAATCATGCCATACAAACAAGACTAAAATAAAACACTCAAAATCATGTCACAGAGACAAGTTAAAAACACTCAAAATCATATCACAGAGACAAAATTAATCACAATAGCAAAATATAATTTATATCAAGCCGCACCTATACCCAGTATAAGTAGCAGGCCTAGCCTGGCCTTGCCAATAAAAATATTAAAAATTAAACCAAAAAAGTTCCATAACATAAATTACAATTTTTTTAAGTAGTTATCATCATGGATAAGTTGATATAGTTTGAGATTAAAAAAGTATACTATATAAAAGTGACCTAATCCTAAGCTTATTTTTTTTGTCATTTAGATATATAATTAATTTTATACATATAAAATATGTTATCGTATCTAGTTGTGAGTATACAATATTTATCCAATACAAAAAATCATTATTATCAGAAATATCTTGGTAGGATTATGAATAGGACCTCATTTTAAATGGTATACTGAGCTAACTGAAGATGATTAGGTATAGATTAGTTGAGATGTTGGTCTTTTCTATGATTTATATATTGTTATACAATTTAATATATATATATATAGGGATATATATAATAATCTTTTGTTTCTTTAATACCTTCCAATTCCAAATCAGTATATAATTATTACTAAGCAACTTGGAGGGTACATAAATTAAATATATCATATATTATATCTATAATCTATAACTATATAAAAGTGTCAATAATTTTTAGGCTTTACATATTAAATTACTATTTTAACCTTTTATTTTATGTTTTCATTAAAAAAAATTTATATTTTAATATAAATTACATTATATTTTGCTATTTTTTTTCAATTAATTCCTATTGATAATTATATATTAGCCAATAATAATTCAACAAATCAATATATAAATAATCATATAATACAATATACATATATTATAATTAATTAATCATAAACATTATCATTAATTACAAAAATTAGTAGAATATTCTAATTTTCTTATATAATTATAATAATATATTTTTAATCATTTCTTATGAATAATTATTATATTAGCTAATAATTATATAATAAATCAATATAAATAATTATATTTATATTTTTTTGAATAAATAATTATATTTGTATTAATTATAGAAATAATATACATATATTATAATTTGTGTATAAATATTATCAATAATTACAAAAAATTAGTAAAATAATGATTTTTCGTATAATTATTAAAATACTATAATTATTTATAATACATAGCTTAATAATATAATTATTTATAAATTATATAATATAAAAATATTGTATTTTATAATTTTTTTTTTGGTAAATACCATTTTGGACCTTCTGTTTTGCAAAATTTACCAATTAGACCATTTGTTTTGTTAAATGACAAAATGGACCTTGTAATTTTCAAAATGGTAAAAAATAAAACTCTGAGCTCAATTTTCAACAATTTTTTTTTTAATATAACCAACTTTAAGACAATTTTTATTACGAATACATATAGAAAATGTAACCAATTTTGTTATAACATCTCTAGATTAAATTATTATTAAGTTTTAATTTAACAAAAAATTAATTCAGGATCCTATTTGTATATTTTTAGAAATACAAGGTCTATTTTATCATTTAATAAAACAGAAGGTCCAATTAATAATTTTTACAAAACACAAGGTCCAAAATAATATTTACTCATTTGTGAGTAGTTCACGTGCACGTATTATTTCACTAGTATATATATAAAGAGTACAAAAAACACTGCTATATATATTTTTAGTGATAATTTTTTAGTTACAATATAATTTTTTTATTACTAAATGTGACTTTTAGTCGCAACAAAATATTACTTGTGACTAAAATATAGTATTTAGTTACAAATTGTCGCTAATTTAATTTTAATCACAATAAATTGTAATTTTTATGACTAATACTTTTAGTCACAGATATTTTAATCACAACATATGAATTATATATGATTTATAATTAGTCACAATATTTTTATTTTTTAATCACAAATTTTATTCTAATTAACTAAAAGTAAAAAAAATTATAGTGAAATATATTCGATCGAGACAAGAATCTAATAATAAATCAAGTAGTAGCTAGTAATTAATGTCAAAAATATTAGGCAAAACTATTAATGGTTGTGTCCATATGTATGTGTAATTATATTTAGAGTATTATTATAATTAGTTATTAGTAGTATCTAGCTCGTGCTTAGTGACATTGCGATTGGCTAACAATGTACTCAAAAAATTATTATATTAAATTATATAACACACTTAATATTTAATTTGATCAATAAAAATATCTATATTAATAATACATAGGAAGGTTAATGATTCTCTTTAATATTTCTCATAAATTTATATGATTGGTGGAGTTCATTTATGGTTTAAAGAAAACTGAAAAGACTTATGAAAATTACAACTTATACTTTAAGTACACTCGATATTATATTAATTCATGATATAATTGCTGGCTTATTATAATAACTTCAAATCGATCAAGTTGTTGTCAATCTATTATTACATAAACATATGTCTTATATATACTTTTTCTTTAGCCTATAAAATCATAAATAAAAACGTATTTATTTATTTTTGTCAAAAAGGGATAGTTTAATAAATAAATGGTAAAATAATGATAAATCTATTCTATATAAAGTGTGCCTATATAACCGAATTCTTGGTTTATGAGAAATTCATGGGTGACTTTTTATTTATATTAAAAATAAAATGGTTTAAGAGAAATTCATGGGTGACTTTTTATTTATATTAAAAATAAAATGATTTATGAGAAATTCATGGGTCACTTTTTATTTATATATAATAAAATAAATCACATTAAATCTAAATAAATCACATGCTCAAAGTTTTTAGAACAATTTATTTAAAAAAATATAAATAATAGAAGTTATTTAGAGTCGATCAAATTCAAGCCAAACAAATCGAATTGTAAGAACACAATGAGTATTAATTTCTTATCTATCCACATTATATATCTTTATATATTAAAAGTGTCTATCTAACGGCATTTCTTGGTTTAACAGAATATACTTAAAAAATAAAAGAATATTCTGTTAAATTTAACGATTACGTTTTATCTCCCGTTAATAAATAAACCCAATAATTAAACCAAAAAATTAAACAATCTTTTAAATATTAATAATCTCTTTTTAAATTAAAAAAATCATCTTACCCCATCTCTCTCTAACAAACCTATCTTGGGAGAATATTAATAATTTTTTTTATTTATCTTTTAAAAAAGAAAAATATAGATAAAATATCTAGAAAAGATAATATAAATGTGAGACTGTATATGAGTATTTACCTTATATGTTTGTGCTTATTTTTAGTTTTATTTTTAATTTTACCACCAAGAGGAGAAGGTTGAAAAATATTAGAATATGAAAATATTATTGGTGCTTATTAGTAATTTGCAAAGAATGTGAAAGTCTATAAATATATAGTTGTGTAGCTATTATTAGATATGAAATGAGATAATAGAACTTTTTTCAATTAGAAGATTAATGTACATTTTACTATTAATAACATACATTATTATAGCACAACCAGGGGCGGAGCCACATACACCCCAACAGGGGCTATGGCCCCCCCAGAAATTTTTAAAAATCCATACTAATTAAACATAATTATATATATAAATACACTATTTTTGATAATATTATATATAATTTTATTATATATGAATTTAAGTATCATAATCATATATAATAATTATATTATTCTTTTTCTATATTTAATTTGATTTGTATTAATTTTAAAATATTTTTAATAAATTGTTTAATTAATAGTAATAAAATTAACCAATTATATTATTCTTAAAATCAATATGATTTTTTTTCCTGAAGAAACTACATATCATTATTAATTTTGGTAATATTAAATTGAACTCTGTCAAATTTTAAACTATCACTCGTATTTTATTTTTAATTTAATTATTTGATTATTTTTTAAAATATTTATAAAGTTTAAAAATCATAATATTTTCCACAATTGACATACATCCTTAAAATATATTTTAATCACCAAAATTTAAATTTGTTGTATACTGTGTTGTTCGATATTGGCCCCCCCAACTATTTAGTTATGGCTCCGCCCCTGACTGCACAACTATGTTTTACTTACTAAATATACTGACACATATTTTATTTTTATAAAACAAATTGTTCAAATAATTATACTATTTTAATTATTAATTAAAATAAAAAATTAAAATAAAAAATTAAAATATTAAATAAAACTAACACTACGTGGTTTGGCACGTAACAAGCACCTAGTATATATATATGAGTGTTTTATAGTAGGTCTTTTTCTCTAAAATTAATAAGGGAAAATTTAAAATTTAAAATTCAAACTTTTAGAATTTAAAATTTATTAAAACTAATTAATTAATCTATATATCTATTCTATATAAAGTGTGCCTATATAACCGAATTCTTAGTTTATGAGAAATTCATGGTTGACTTTTTATTTATATTAAAAATAAAATAGTTTATTATTAAAAATAAAATGGTTTATGAGAAATTCATGGATCACTTTTTATTTATATACAATAAAATAAATAAAATAAATCTCATTAAATCTAAAAAAAAATACGATTGGGTTTTTGCTGTTGTACATCTACGATTGGGTTTTCTTTAATTATTTATTCCTTTTCCTATTACAATTTGGACATTCCCATGGGATCACACAACCCAACAAAGTTTACAACTAACAAATGATTGTAAGTGCTCGACATATGCATTAGTTTCCAGGAGCAAAGGTTTTTAAAGTTACGTAATAATTTACATATATATACTGCAAACACAATATACAACAAATAAATAAAGAAAGAAGAGACCATTATTCACATCTAAAAAGTAAGAGTGTACAAAAATTTTCGTAAACCGCCTAACCCGAATAATCCGCCCAAACCAAACCAACAAAACCGATAAAAAATACAAACCGACATAACTCGACAAAATTCTAAACCGCCCAATCAGTTAATTGGGTGGATTAAAAATTGACCCAAACCGCCCAATTAAACCGCCCAACCTGATTTAACCTGATTTTCACTTTTTTTTATTTATTATTTTATATATATTAAAAAAAAAAGTCCCAAATCCTAAAATTCTTTCTCAACCTCTCAATAAAATTCTTTCTCACATATATTGTGTATTTATGTGGTTAATTTTTATTTTAGTTGAAACTAAAAAAAAAACCCTCTTATTTCGGTTTGGGCGGGTACCAAACCACTCAAACCGTCGGTCGGGTTAAGATTTTTTTTTTTAATTGGGTAGGTTGTATGCAGTATTTTACAAACCGATCTTTACGTTGAGTTAGAAAATATGTAGTATAAACTGACTAAACCGACCGATGTACAGCCCTACTAAAAAAGGCAGTAGAGATAATAATAGAAACTTTTCATTTTTTTTTATCAATTTTTATTCTTTTTGAATAAAGATAAATATGAAATTTTAATCGTATAGAGTTTTATTTTAATAAAATATAATATTTTAAAATAATTTAAATTCAAATAATTTAATAGTATTTTGTTATAGAATACTATCACTTTTTGTTAAACATGGTTTTTACTTTTTTGTCGACACTACCATATTCAATTTATCAATGAAAAAATGGACAATCCAGATATATGCGGACCCGGCTAGAATGAATAGTGCAAAATACAAAAATTACACTATTGTCTTTATCGAAGCAAATGAAGATTGAAATCCACCAATGACTATCATTAGTTTTCTTATCTACAATTTTTAGACAAATGCTATTTTCAATTATCAAGAATTTAGAGATTGATTTTTAATTTTATTTTTATCTTACACCCATTTTATTTAAGTAATGTTTCTTTAAGTATTGGAACATCAATTTTTAATTTATTTTTGGATTAACTTAAGAGCATATTTAAATCATCAAACTTTCTTAAACACTAATATATTGCATTCGCTATTCACTTTTAATTGACAACATTATAAACTATAATATTTAGATACACATAATAATAATCTCAAATATTTTTTCTTTAATTTTTAATTATATCACTTTCAAATAACATAGGAAAAAACTAGCATAAAATTTAGTATACGTGCCTCGCACGTAGCTTTTTACTAGTATATATATATATATTCTAATAGGGGTGTTCATTGGATCACATCCAATGGATTTGGACCCATCCGATGCAATCCAATTATTTATTGGATATTGGATTTTTCCATCCGATCCAATCCAATTGATTGAGTCGTCCAATCCGATCCGATCCAATGGATGTATTGGATTGGATCGGTTCCATCCATTGGATGCTTTAACTGGTTTTTTATTGGATTGGATTGGATCCATCCAATAGATCTCATGGATGAATCCAATCTATTTTAGCCACTAATTAGGCTAATTTTATTAAAAATATATATATGAAAAAACATAATTTAAAACCTAATAATCTAACATAGATAATAAAATAATATATAAAATATTAAATAAAATAATTAAATATATAAAATTATAAATATTAAATATGATTGGATGGACATTGGATGATATTGGATTGGATCGGTTCGGCTATCCATTAGATCGGATGTCTCATCCACCATCCGATCCGATCCAATTGAATTTTAAAAATTTGCATCCGATCCGATCCAATTATGATTGGATATCCGATTCTATTGGATCGGTTGTGATTGGATCGGTTGGTTGGGATTAGATTGAATGACTTTCTGCACACCCCTATATTCTAACTCTGATTTGATAAAGTCTTTGACATATATATCTAAAATACCTTTAAATATGTCAAGAAAGTAATCAAAAGAAAAATATATATATGAAGGTAAAACCCTAGCTCGATCGTTAATTTTCTAATTTGTGGAGTTTTTAGTTATTATTTGCAAGGTTATTATTATAGATTCTCTAATAAGCCGCAATTTTCATTTGTTAGAGATATTATTATATCATTAGATTACAAATTGAATATGTGTGATTTGTTTACTTATTAATTATTATTTTCTGAATTGTTAATAAAACAAAGTACTATTAATGATTTAAGCTTTTGACAAAGAGTGTGTGTTATTATTATTATTATTATTCATTATTAAGTGCAAACCAATAAACATAACGTAAATCTTGTCATAATTGTTAATTCTTATATTACACATCAAATGACTAATAAGATTAATTATGAATGAATTCTAGAACCATCAATTGTTAAAACACACGAGGATAATTTTATGATAATATTATTCGATCGAATTATTTAATCTCAATTCAAGAAATGAATCTAGCAATTGATCATTCAAATTTTAAAGATGAGTACTAATTATTAATAGATTGATCCATAGTGATGAACCTTAAACCTTAGCAACATTCATCTACTAAAATCATTTATATATGTTTTTTTTATTATTATTAAATGTTACTGATATATTAATGTTAATGTTGTAATGAACTTGTTCATTAATCTATAATATCTTCAAGAGAAAAAAAAATTATCATAATAAAAATTTATTTGTAACTTATGAAACTAAAACAATATTGTCATATAGTCACAAGTTGTTATTATTATAGTGTATGGTAATACATATGAGTTTTATTTTAAAATTAATAGATCATATGAAAAGAATAACGTCGACCTTTATATTTTATATAAGATATTTAAGTTCTCACAGATAATTAATGGTAATATTTAATCGAGGGCTTTAAATTAAAAAAAAAAAAAATTAAAAAATTTTGTCAAAAAAAAAAAATAAATATATAAAAATTACAATATAAAAAATTTTTACTATTAATTACTCATCACTACAAAATTTTTTACTTTTAGTCACAACAATTTGTGACTAAAAGTGAAAAAAATTATGACTAATTATAAATTAATCACAAAATTTACAATTTGTTGTGACTAAATATATTTTTAGTCACAATACTTGTTGCGACTAAAACTAAATTAGTGACAACTTGTAACTAATTATTATATTTTAGTCACGAGTAACATTTTGTTTTAACTAAAAGTAACAATTTTTTGTAATAACTCTACTTCATATAAGACTTTGTACAATATATATTTAACATAATTAATTCCACATAAGAAAATGTTATAGACATACATGTCCAAATTGAAATATATTAACAAAGATAAATTTAGATTATTATATATAATTAGATAGGGTGGCAGTCACACTCATGCACTATATAAAAGGCTCATATTTCACCTGTAGCAGCAGTAGCACGCGCCATATCTTATTTTGTTTTTATTAAAATAGATAGTTATGAAAGAAAAATAAATATATTTATAAATATCAAAAGAAAATATAATAATTTCAATCTCTCCATTAAAAAAAACAAATTAATATAATACTAATTAATGAAGTATGGGATTAGTATAGTAAATATTATTTTCTTTCCTATTAAATTAATTTTAAGCATTGACATTACTAGATTGAAAAACTCTAAGGGGACCTTGAGACAATGGGATAATGGGCTTGATTGAGTACTACAAGGATATTTTTACTGCTGAACCTACTAGCTGGGAGGAGGTGTTGGATTGTGTTGTGCCTACTGTCCGAGATGAGCATAATGAGGCTTTACTACGGCCTATATTGGATCAAGAAGTTAAAGAGGCAGTCTTTCAAATGCATCCAGATAAGTCTCCCGGTCCTGACGGGATGAATCCGAATTTTTTTCAGAAATATTGGTCCATTGTTGGCAGTGATGTGATCCATACAGTTAAACATTTCTTTGCAACTGAACAAATACCAGTAGGGCTGAATAATACGAATATTGTGCTAATCCCAAAAAAGAAGAATCCTGAGCAAATGAGTGAGCTGCGCCCCATTTCTCTCTGCAATGTCATGGCTAAAGTTATTACTAAGGTTCTTGCTAACAGAATGAAGGGATTACTGTCTGAGGTTATCTCCAAGCATCAGAGCGCTTTTATCCCTGGCAGGTTGATTACTGATAATATTATGGTCTCTTTCGAAATTCTACATTATCTTAAGCGGAAGCAAGTGGGCAAGGATGGTTTTATGGCATTGAAGTTGGATTTGAGTAAGGCTTATGATCGAGTGGATTGGAATTTCTTGTGTGCTATGCTTGCTCTGTTGGGAATCGTTGATAAGTGGATTCGTCTTATTTTTGGATGCTTGTCCTCGGTACAGTACCGAATTGTGAGTAGTGGCCGAACTATGGGGCCTATTGTGCCTAGTAGAGGCCTACGACAAGGAGACCCTATATCTCCTTATCTTTTTTTGGTATGTGCTGAAGCTTTTTCTGCTCTTATTCGCAAGTTTGAAGAGAGGAAGTGGCTGCATGGTTGTAAAGTGGCTAATGGAGCGCCTAGTGTCTCTCATATGCTCTTTGCGGATGACAGCTTTTTGTATTGTAAGGCGACCAATGGTGAGATGAATCGGGTTCTTCAGTTGCTTAGGATGTTTGCTACTGCAACGGGACAACGTGTTAATTTTGGGAAGTCTTCTGTCTTTTTTAATACTAATACTTCATCTCATTTGCGGCAGGCCATCTGTGCTACTCTGGGCATCCATGAAGCGACTGAGCACAGTATGTATTTGGGGCTCCCGAGTACTGTTGGCAGGAATAAAAATGTCATCTTCGGTTATTTACGGGACAAAGTTCAGAAGCGGATCCAGTCTTGGGACAATAAATTTCTATCTCGTGCAGGAAAGGAAGTTCTTATTAAATTAGTTGTTCAATCTCTTCCGGCATATACAATGAATGTGTTTCTCATTCCTGTTGGAATTTGTCAGGACATTGAGCGAGCTATTACCAAGTTCTGGTGGAGGTCCAACAAGAATAAAGGCATACACTGGCTAAGCTGGGACAAGCTCACGAAACACAAGAGCAATGGTGGTATGGGATTTCGAGATTTAAGGGACTTCAACTTAGCTCTACTAGCTAAGCAAGGGTGGAGACTTTTGACTTGTGGGAATAGCTTGATGGGGCAAATTTACAAGGCTAGATACTTTTCGTCAGGGTCTTTTCTCACATCGACTTTGGGTTGTAATCCGAGTTATATTTGGAGAAGTGTGTTTGAGGCCAAGGAGTTAGTTCAAGCTGGGGTTCGGCGATTGGTTGGTGATGGTTCTACCGTTAATATCTTGTCTGAGCCTTGGCTTCCTGATGAGATGAACCCTTACATTGAATCTGTCCATCCGGGCCTTGTGGGAAAGTCGGTCGACTCTTTAATGAAGGTAGGGCTGGTTGAATGGGATGGGGAAGTATTAGCTGATGTGCTTGTTGGGTTTTGTGCCCTAAATAAAACTCATTTCAATATAATCAGATTTACTTATTAATAAAGATCAGAAATAACATTTTATGTTGCATGGTTCACATGATTTATTTCATGATTATATATATAGTGTATGAATTCTATTTAAGTCCAGAACATATGAATTTGTTAAAGATTATAGTGTTGTCAGCACAGTGGAATATAATCTTAATTATATGTTCGAAAGTTTATTCCCTGATTTGTCAGTTCACTGGATTTAGACTGACATGATAATCAGCGATAGGTATTCTTACACCTGGGAAAAGTGTTATGTCCTTTCCAGGACATTGGCAAAGTTTACCAGTATCGGATGTATGGAGTATACATCGGAAGGGACCGATATTGAACTTTGATTAGATATATTAAAATTTACCGTAATATCTATTCAATTCAATATCACCTGTTGATCCTAGATCAAATGATCTTAATCCTGATATGTTTAGGTTCGATCTCAAGAGTACTATACATGTTCTTTGATTTGTTAGTTAAGCCTACTTTTGGGTCAGGGTGATACGTACATTTTGGGAACATGATAGTATAATTGAGTGGGAGCGTTAACATAAATATGGAATCTATAACTTCTATAGGAATTTAGAAGTGAAACGATGATATCCTTCGAGCTTGGCTAAACAGAGATAAATGGTGGAGATCTCATTTCACTTTGCTGAAATATCATTTATACGGAGCTAAGTGTTTTAAGGATAAAATACATTGAAGGTGTAACGGTAACTAAGTGCCTTTTCAATGTAGATCATCTATTAGAGGGTCATTGATCACATTAGGATTATAACAATGGAAAACTAATGACGTGTCTGTATCATGGAACAGATAGAGCGTTCTATATGACTGAGAGTGTAATTCCAAGTTCTAAGTGTGGATTCAATAAGGAATCAATAAGTTAGGGAATTTACTTGGTAAATTCGGTTCGACTTATTGGAAGCTCGGTTATATAGACCCATGGTCCCCATACTAGTTGAGACCATACTGCTTGTAAGACTCAGTTAATTGATTTTGATTAATCAATTATAATTCTAAAGTTAGACTATGTCTACTTTATGAATTTTCAATAAGCAAGGGCGAATTGTAAAGAGAAGAGATTCTAGGTTTATTTATTAATAAAGATACTTTATATGTCTAAATTAATATATTAAATGGCAATATTATTTAATAATTATTTTTAAGTTATTAAATAATTAGAATTGGCATTTAAAAGGTTAAATTAAAAAATTGGCATTTTTGAGAAAATGGGAATAAAAAATAACAAAATGGGAAAGTTGCAAACTGAGGCCCAATTTCCTTAAATGGCCGCCCACTATGCAAAGCCCTTTACCATTTTATTTTTCCATTATTTTAATGCCATACAATTCTAACATAAACCTAGAGGGCATTCTATAAATAGAAAGTGTTGGCTTCAGGAAACTCATGACTTTGCACATTTGTTTCTTTCAGAAAAAGCCTAGCCGCCCCTCTCTCTCTTTTCTTCTCTTCTAATTTCAAAATTCCCTTGAGTGATAGAGTTGTAACGTCCCCGCTTCAAGCCTCCATTGGGTCCTTACACCCACGAAATGAATGGCTCTTATATACGAGTACGCCACTCTGGCTGCTTCAGGACTAATGACTGACCCTACAAACCAACACGAGTATTTCCAGCATGCTTTGTCCTCACTCGCACGCTTCCTGGGAAAACTTCCCAGGAGGTCACCCATCCTGAAATTGCCCCAGGTCAAGCACGCTTAACTGTGGAGTTCTTTCGTGATGGGCTACCGAAAAACAAGATGCACCTTGTTGACATAGGTAGTACCAATCAATCCATTTAAGCTCTCTTAAACTGTGCATTCCCATACCTACACAGTCTCAGAATCATCCCACTTGACCATCCCAGGCGATGTGGGATTGTACAGCTTACCCGGTATTTCCCCTTACGGATCACGGGACTACTGACTGTCACAATCACCCCCCTTACGGGGTCCGACGTCCTCGTCGACCACACTTCCGGCTGGGTCAAGGCTCTGATACCATTTGTAAGACCTCCTGGGAAGTTTTCCCAGGAAGCGTGTGAGTGAGGACAAAGCACGCTAGAAACACTCGTGTTGGTCTGTAGGGTCAGTCGTCAGTCCATGAAGCAGCCAAAGTGACGTACTCGTGTATAAGAGTCATTCATTCCGTGGGTGTAAGGGCCCAATGGAGGCTTGAAGCGAGGACGTTACAAATGGTATCAGAGCCTTGACCCAGCCGGAAGTGTGGTCGACGAGGACGTCGGACCCCGTAAGGGGGGTGATTGTGACAGTCAGTAGTCCCGTGATTCGTAAGGGGAAATACCGGGTTAGCTGTACAATCCCACATCACCTGGGATGGTCAAGTGGGATGATTCTGAGACTGTGTAGGTATGAGAATGCACAGTTTAAGAGAGCTTAAATGGATTGATTGGTACTACCTATGTCAACAAGGTGCATCTTGTTTTTCGGTAGCCCATCTCGAAAGAACTCCACAGTTAAGCGTGCTTGGCTTGGGAGCAATTTCAAGGATGGGTGACCTCCTGGGAAGTTTTCCCAGGAAGCGTGTGAGTGAGGACAAAGCACGCTGGAAACACTCGTGTTGGTCTGTAGGGTCAGTCGTCAGTCCATGAAGCAGCCAAAGTGACGTACTCGTGTATAAGAGTCATTCATTCCGTGGGTGTAAGGGCCCAATGGAGGCTTGAAGCGAGGACGTTACAAGAGTAGTGCCCACACACATCAAGTGGTACCTCAATCATAGTATGTAAGAATGTGGAAAATCAGCATCATAGAATGAGAGAAAGAGATCCAGATTCAGATCTTGATAATGCTCTGCTACAAAAAGGAATCAAGGGCTAGAGATCTGAAGGGAAGGAGTCATTATATTCTGCTGCACCCAATGTAAGGTTTTCTTAAACTCTTATATGTTTATTTCATTGTTTTAGAATTCATATTAGGATGTTAATCAAACATACTTGATAGTAAATATAGATCCTGGTAAAATATTTCCAACAGTGCTCACTGCTAGAGATCAAGCTTTGGTGTGGAAAATTCTGCTAAGTAGTCATATGAGTTCTGATTTGTGGTACTGGTTACATGATGCGTCAGGGGTTTTCACTGTTAAGAGTGCATATTCTCTGCTTCAATCAATAAAATCAAACAGAGATATCCCAGATAGCTCTGGGTTCTGGCGGCTCTTGTGGCAGTTACAGCTCCCTCCAAAAGTTCTTAATTGTATGTGGAGAGCTTCTACCAAAAGTCTCCCAACTCGGTTTCATTTTTCCATAAAACATGTTCCAATTGCTGCAACATGTCCGTTCTGTCTTGCTGCTCCTGAGACGACTCTGCATGTGCTGGTGCGATGCTCTTTTGCTCAAAGTTGTTAGAGCAAGGTTCCAATTACTGCTGTGGCGCCTGATGCAATGTTGTTCTCAAGTTGGTTTGAAGCGGGTTTGGCATCGTGGAATACGACTGAGGTTCTTGAGGCTGGTATGGTTTGTTGGTCAATTTGGACTCATCGTAACGATTTGGTTTGGAACTCCAAACACCCTGATGCGGGGGAGGTGGTGGCAATGGCTCAGTTAAATTATGTTGATTGGTTTAATGTTCAAAAATTTAATGCCACAGATGTAAGCTTAAGCGGGCCAATTGTACTACCTATGGAGCAATGAACAGCACTTGATTTCCCTTTTGTCAAAGTTAATGTGCATGGTGCACTTTTTGACGACCAAGGGCGGTATGGTCTGGGTTTGATTGCAAGGTCTGCTGCGGGTTGGGTTTTGGGGGCCAGAAGCTTATCTAGAGAAGGTGCTTTGCAACCTCATATTGTTGAAGCCATTGGAATCAAGGAAGCTCTCTCTTGGAGTAAAGCAAATGGATGGTCACATGTTGTCGTTGAGTCTGATTGTTTAAGGGTCATTAGTGATTTGCAAAAGTTCAAAATTATGGCTTCTCCTTATGGCCATATTCTTTATGATTGTATGAATTTGGTTGCTGATTTTGATATTGTTTCTTTTATTTTTGCTAAACGGTCTGCTAATAAGGTTGCGCATGCTTTGGCACAATCTTCTCTTTCTGAGGCTGACCGTACTTTTAGTAGAGACTCTTTACCTTTTGTTTTTGCATCCTTGATTTTGGATGATTTAGTTTAATGAAATTTAACTATTATTCAAAAAAAAAAAAATTTAAGCATTGACATTTAATTTTGAAAAAATAATTATAATTAATTAATACTATTTTCCCTTCCGAAATAATTTTACACCATATTTATTGTCAGAGATTTTATTAGGGAAGATAAATTAAATAATTGAATTCAATTGTAAAAATAATATAAGAAGATTGATTATATAAATGTGTTACAATATTTATTATTTATTTTTATATATATAAAGTTAATGTATAAAATAATGATATAGTAGTCTAAAATAATTTAAAATACTTTTATATGCTTTCTTCTTAAATCTCTCATTTTATAAATATTTTATTAGGTTTATAATTATTAATTGAATAATTAATTAAGAAAATATATACACCAAAACCTATTTATCTCTTTTCTCAATTTTTAATCAAAAACTAAGATTAAAAATTCATTTTTATATCCTAAAAATATCTCAAATCGTACTTTAAAAAAATATCATACATATATATAGGATTTTTCTTAGAGTTCTCACCAGTAAAAATATTTTTTAAACCTTTGATTTTTAATCTGATGGTAATGATTTGTTGTAGTTTATTTGGTTAACATTAAGTAGCGCATATAGAATTATTATTTATTTATTTTTAACTCCTCTATTTTCTAGCCATGATTTAATTTTTTTTGTTTCTCTAAAATGATACACAATATTATTATTATTTTTTGCCAACTTTAATGAGATGATAATGAACGAGGCGGGTTGAGACTGATGCAGCTTGGTTCAGGCGAAGATGGTGATGAGGTTGTGGTTCGGGTGAAGAGAAGTTGAAAATGATGATGAGATGAGAGTAAAGTGAGCGGAGGGTCTTCTAGGCTAGTTGATTTTTGGGTTTGGTGATGGTGGGGAAAGAAGAGATGAAAAATGTGATTGGGGTCTGATAATGGGGTTTTTGGCAAATGGAGGTGGAGAAGGGTATATGGTGGTCAAGGTAGTCGTGGTTCAGGCGAGGAGAAGGTAGAGACGAGGTGGCTATGGTGGTTAGGACGGAAAAGGAAGAAGATAGGAAAATAGGGTATTATGAGAAAAGGAAATTTGAGGTATTTGAGATTGTTTGGGTTAGGATATTATTTGAGAAATTATGATTTGGTTTTGCTTTTTTTTTATTTTCTTGTCTAAAAATTCCTTCACAGCTTGCAAAGAATCCCAACTTACGCCTATTGTAGCAATATTTTCACAAAAATTCAACAAAAATATTGTTGATTGCTCCTTTAACTTGTACCACTTTTGCTAGAAAATTACTGCGACAGACGAACTTCTTCAAATCAACAACAAAAGTCTTTTGTTCATGCCCAATTTCGCTGCAGTAAAATTCAATTAAAAATCTAGCAAAATTTCAAAGCTCCAAATCACATCCAAAACTCTAAATTATGCTCTAAAAACACATGAAGCACCAAACTAAGTGTAAAATCCACCCAAAAATTAAAAAGTTTAAGAAATGTGAGTTTTGGCCGCACTAAGTAAGTTTCTTAGGGCATGTTGTGAACAAGAATGACATTCTGGTGGACCCGGTGAAAATTGAAGCAGTTCAGGATTGGCCTCAACCCAAGTTTGCTACTGAAGTTAGAAGTTTTATGGGATTAGCAAGATACTACAAAAGATTCATTGAAGGGTTTGCCAAGATTTTTGCCCCCTTAACGTAATTAACTCAAATAAACTGTAAATTTGTTTGGACTGACAAGTGTAAAAATAGCTTCCAAGAGTTGAAGCTAAGGCTAATTACTGCACCAGTACTAACCTTGACAATCAGTGATGAGAAATTCATGATTTGCTGTGATGCTTCGAAACAAGGGTTAGGTTGCATTTTAAGGCATTCTGGTAAAGTTATTGCTTATGCGTTTAGATAATTGAAGGCGTATGAGTAGCGGTATCCCACACACGATATTGAATTGGCAGCAATGGTTTTAACTTTGAAAGTTTGGTGTCATTACCTGTATGGCAAAAAGTGTGAAATCTACACGGATCACAAAATCCTCAAATAATTTTTCACTCAAAAAGATTTGAATATGAGGCAGCGATGATAGTTGGAATTGGTTAAAGACTATGACTGTGAGATCCTCTACCATCCTGGGAAAGCAAATGTGGTAGCAGATGTTCTAAGTCAAAAAGGTCTGGGGCAAGTATATGAACTGAAGAAGATCTCACCGGAATTGGCTGAGGATATGACTAGAGCAAGAATTGAGTTTGTAATTGGGAAAATTAGCTAACATTACATTACAATCTGATTTTTTAGAGAGAATCAAGACAACCCAACAAAGTGATCTAGTATTACAAGAGTATAAAGAAAAGGTTGAAGCTGGATCAGTAAAGGATTTTTCAATTTCATCATATGGGTTATTGAGATATAAAGGTAGGGTTTGTGTTCCAGCTGATGATAGTATCAAACTTGAGATTCTAGATGAGTCTCATACCACGCCATATTCATCACACTCGAAAACAACTAAGATGTATCAAGATATGAAATCTGTTGGAAGTTATTTTACCAGGATCTTAGATCTACTCACAAGTATGTTGATTTAACAACCTAAATATGAACTTCTAAAACGATATGAAATTAAACACATAAGAGTATCAGAAATCTTACAGTGATTGCAGCGGAATATATATGTCTCCTCCCACTCAGATCTCTAACCCTTGATTCCTTTACGTAGCGAGTATAATCAAGATCTGAGCCCGAAAGTCCTTCTTTGTTGTCTCTGAAATCTACACAGCCTTCCTCACTATGATTGAGGTATTACTTGATGTGTGTGGGCACTACTCTAGCACTCATACATTTCGAAACAGTGAAGGTATAGAGAGAGAGAGAGGGTGGCGGCTCAGAGAGAATTTTCTGAGAGAAAATTCTTTCAGAATAATGCTGTGAAAAGCTTTTTCAGAGATGTTAAAACCTGAAGCCTTTGCCTTCTATTTATAGAAGACCACCAAGGGCTATGATTGACATTTTGAACTGAGAAAATCAAGGGAAAAGGAAGGTAAAGGGGGCCGGCCTAGGCAATGTGGAAACAAGGCTTGCCTCTTTTCCAACTTTCCTTTTCCTACACTTGATAGTTTTCCTTTTTGTGAAATGTTGCCAATTCCACTGTTCAACCATATTAATGATAAATCTAATTACTTAATAATTAAAAATAATTATCAAATAATATATTATCATTTATTTTATTAATAATGAAACTAATTAAAGTTTCCTAATTAATAAATATGCCCTTCAAAATCTCTATTTACTGTTTTGCCCTTAATGAGTGCTAAATTCTCAAACTGACAAGTTTATCTTGAGAATTCTTAATTGATTAATTAAAATCAATTAAATGAGTCCTACAAGTAATATCATCTCAACTAGTGAGGGGACCATGGGTCTATATATCCGAGCTTCCAATAAGCAGATCTTGAATTTACCACTTAAATTCACTGACTTATTAATTCTTCGTTGAATCCACACATAGAACTCAGAATTGCACTCTCAGTATATAGAATGCTCTATATGTTCCACCATATAGACACATTATTAGTTATCCATTGTTATAATCCTAATGTGATCAATGATCCTCTATATGGATGATCTACACTGTAAAGGGACTTAAATTACCGTAACACCCTACAATGTATTTTATCCTTAAAACACTTAACCCTGTATAAATGATATTTCAACTAAGTGAAATGAGTACTCAATCATTTATCTCGTTTGGTTAAGCTCGAAGGAGATCACCCTTTGCTTACTATTCGCCAGATAAAAGCTATAGACTCCATATTTATGTTAGCGCTCCCACTCAATCGCACTACCGTGTTCCCAAAATGTATGTATTGCCCAGACTAAAGTTTTAGGCTTAACTAACAAATCAAAGAACACGAATAACACTCTTGAAATTAAGCCTAACCATATCAGGATTTAGATCATGTGATCTAGGATCAACTTCTGATATTGAATTGAATAGATGTTTACGGTAAGTTTCAAAATCTAATTCAAAGTTCAATATCGGTCCATTCCAATGCATACTCCATGCATCCAACCTGAGCTTTACTTTTAACCTATGTTCTGGAAAGAACATAACATTTCTCCAAATGTAAGTAAACTCTGTTGTAGATTGTCATATCAGTGAAACCCAGTGTTCTGATAAATCTAGGAATACTTTATTCACATAGTCATGTTTATTTTCCACTGTGTTGACAACACAATAAACATGTTCAAGTATGTGAAAGGGGTTTGGATGAATTTATAAATCAAATAGACAAGCAATTGATTAAGTGAACCAAAACATACACAAGTGAATGAAAAATTACTTCTGTTACTTTATTGATATAGAATAATCTGGATTACATTGAAACAGAGTTTTATTTAGGGCATAAAACCCAACAAACTCCCACTTGCACTAATATAAAACAAATCAGTACATTTCAATTAATCCTAAATTCTGACGGTGCTTTTCGAATGAAGTTACTGCCAAGACTTTGGTGAATGGATCAGCCAAGTTATCCTGCGTATCCACTTTCTCCACCAGTACATCCCCTCTTGCCACATATTCTCTGATAATATGATACTTTCTTTCTATGTGCTTACTTCTCTTGTGGCTCCGAGGTTCCTTACTGTTGGCTATAGCTCCAGTGTTATCACAAAGCAGGACTAGAGGCCTTTCCATTCCAGGAACTACACCAAGACTGGTGAAGAACTTCCTAAGCCAGACAACCTCTTTAGCTGCTTCAGCCGCAGCTATGTATTCTGCCTCCATGGTAGAATCCGAAATTGCAGTTTGTTTAGCACTTCTCCAAACCACTGCTCCACCCCCAAGAGTAAACACCATCCCAGATGTAGATTTCCTGTCTTCAAGACATCCCTGGAAATCTGAGTCTGTATAGCCTAAGGGATTCAAAGCACCACCCTTGTAGACTAATACATAATCTCTTGTACTCTTTAAGTATTTCAAAATATACTTAACCGCGTTCCAATGTACCACTTCTGGATTTGATTGATACCTGCTCACGATTCCAACTGCATAGCAGATGTCAGGTCTAGTGCATAGCATAGCATACATCAGACTCCCAACTGCAGAAGCATAAGGAATTTTTGCCATGTCTTCTATCTCTTGAGGATCAGTAGGACACTGTTCCTTAGATAGACGGATACCATGTCTAGAGGGCATGTTCGCCCCTTTGGTATTGGTCATGGAAAATCTCTCAAGAACTTTGTCAATGTAGGCTGTTTGAGAGAGAGCAAGGGATCTGTTCTTTCGGTTTCTGACAATCTGAATACCAAGAACATAGGCTGCCTCACCCAAGTCTTTCATGTCGAATTGAGTGTCAAGCCATTCCTTGATGTGAGTCATTTTCTTGACATTGTTTCCAATGATCAAAATGTCATCAACATAAAGGACCAGGAATACTACTACTTGGTTTTCCTTGAGATGGTAAACACAAGGTTCATCTTCATTCTGATGAAAGCCGTAGGTCTTGATGATCTCATCAAACCTCTTGTTCCATGAGCGAGAAGCTTGCTTAAGCCCATATATGGACCTATTTAACTTGCAAACTTTATTCTCCTGCCCAGGAAGAACATAACCTTCTGGTTGCTCCATATAGATGGTTTCTTCAAGAAGCCCATTAAGAAAAGCTGTCTTGACATCCATTTGCCAGATTTCATAATCTAAAGCGGCAGCTATGGAGAGAAGAATTCGGATGGATTTGAGCATGGCAACAGGACTAAAAGTTTCCTCATAGTCCACACCTTCTCTTTGGGTATAACCCTTGGCGACCAGTCTAGCTTTGAAAGTTTCGACTTCGCCTCCAGCACCTCTTTTCTTCTTGTAGACCCATTTACATCCAATTGGACGAAAAATCTTCAGGTGGTTCTACATATTCCCAGACTTTGTTCTTCTTCATGGAATCCATTTCTGAATCCATACCGGCTGACCATCGCTTCCGTTGCGGACTTGCCATTGCCTGTTTATAGGTCAATGGGTCGTCATCAATACCGTCACCAACGACCATATTGATTTCACCATCCAAGCCATAACGAGATGGTTTCGTTGAAACCCTCCCACTACGACGAGGAGCGGTGACTTTCTGAACAGGAGCTTTAGTAGTAGTTTTCTCAGTTGCTACGACTGAGGGAGTGGGATGTTCCTCTTCTTGAGTAGAAGAAGATGGTACATTTGAAGGAACAGTATCTGTGAGCATTTCCTCTAATACAATTTCACTTTTCGGTTTGTTGTCTTTCATATAGTTCTCTTCAAGGAAAGTAGCATTTGTAGAGACAAACACTTTATTATCCTTGTGACTATAGAATAGTCCACCCGTAGTCTCTTTAGAATTTCCGACAAACATGCAAACCTCAGTTCGCGATTCCAGTTTGCTTCCTTTCTTTCTTAAGACGTGAGCAGGGCACCCCCAAATCCTATAATGGCGCAAACTAGGTGTGCGACCATTCCATAGTTCGACGGGTGTCTTAGGGACTGCTTTAGATGGAACAACATTCAAAATGTCGTTTGCCATTTGAATAGCATATCCCCAGAAGGACGTAGACAGAGTTGAGTAACTCAGCATAGACCTAACCATTTCTAAGAGAGTGCGATTTCTTCTTTCTGCAACTCCATTCTGCTGTGGAGTGCTAGGGGCAGTATATTGGGATTCAATTCCAAGTTCAATTAAATGATCTTTGAACTGCATATCCATATATTCTCCACCCCTATCAGTTCGCAAGATCTTTAATGTTTTACCTAATTGGTTTTGAGCCAAAGCATGAAATTCCTGAAACTTTTCAAACGTTTCAGATTTCTTTTGCATTAGGTAAAGAAAACTATATCTAGAGAAATCGTCAATGAAAGTGACGAAGTACTCATAACCTCCTCTGGCTTTTACATTCAGTGGTCCGCAAACATCTAAATGTACTAACCCTAGTGGTTCTTTGGCACGCTCTCCCTTTGCAGAGAAAGAACGTTTGGTCATTTTACCTTCTAGGCAAGACTCATAGACTGGCAGCTCTCCTAAGATGACATTTTTCAATGGACCGTCTTTGGTTAGCCTATTGAGTCTATCAAAGCCTATATGACCTAAACGTAAATGCCATAGATAAGTTTGATCATCATTATCAATCTCTTTTCTCTTAAGGCTTCTAGGTCTAGCTACATTGAAAAGTTCAGTATTTAGTGAGGTTTGAGTATCAGGTCTTAAAACATAAAGCCCTCGTTCCATGTTTGCAACACATATATGAAATCCATTACGAGAAATTGAACAATTTGAACTCGAAAAATTCAATATATAAAATTGTGTCTGTAAACATGAAACACTAATCAAGTTTCTACTAAAATTAGGAATATATAAAACATTCTCTAAAAGTAAAAACTTCTTAGAATTAAACTTGATTCGGGCTCTTCCTCTTGCTTTAACTGATACCAACTCGCCATTTCCAACTTTAAGCTTTAACTCATTTGGGTGAAGATTCTCCCAAGTTTCAAGCAGCTGTAATGAAGAACATACATGGTTAGTAGATCCAGAATCAACAATCCAGGAGGATTTGTCGTTCTCTAAAACACATGATTCAAATACAAAAGCATCACCTTTGTTTGAATTGTCTAGAAGCCTGGGACATTGTTCTTCTTTATGTCCCTTTCCATTACAATTCGCACATAGAACATGATGTCTGGCATTTGTACTTGAAGAAGCAGCTTTGTTGGAGCCCTCATGCTTAATCTTCTTCCTCTGATTAAAACTTGCAATGCTAGCAGGTCTCATTGCAATCAGATCCCGCTCATGGGCCCTCAACTCAGACTCGAGTTTGTCCATGTCGGAGGAGTTAGGATTGTTCAATAAGTAATATAGAACAAAACTGTTATACTCCTGAGTAGGCCTGCACATGGGTTGGGTTGGGCGGTTTTTGGGCGGTTTGGCGGTTTTTTTATTTGGCGGTTTTTTAAAATCACAACCCATACCTGCCCAATAAAAGTTTGGGTTGGGCGGTTTTTTAAGGGGCGGTTTTATGCGGTTTTTTGGGCGGTTTGGGTTGCTTAAAAATCAAAACTTCCAAAGTATATTGTCACAAGAAAAAAAAAATTAACTAAAAATTTATACCTGTTAATAACAATGCATAAAAGTCCTTAAAAAATTCATATCAATCTTTATAAACTCCATAACAAGGCATAATAATAATCCATGAAAATTTCGTAACAATCTAGAAAAGGTCCTTAAAAAGTCCATACAAGTTCATAACAATCCAAAAAAAAGTCCATAATTTAAGTCCATAACACAATCTAAGTTCATAATAATTCATAAAGTCTCCATAATTAAAACAAAAGTGACTTCAAAAGTTGGCTCCAAATGAAATGCAACTCTGCAAAATAATAAAAAAATTTAATTACCATATAAATAACAACTTGATATTGATTAAATTACAATACATAATTATAATAACCAACCTTAATCTCTAATGAAACCATTTCAAACTTGCAACAACGCTATATATCATTTAGGATGCTCGCTAGCAATAATATCTGCAAACGAATGAAATATATATCATAACAAGATAATTTTTTTTAGCGTAACAGTAATAATAAAATTTATGTATAAGGAGTTTTCAAGATCAAATAGTATATTTTACCATTTTCAAGTTGTTCAGAAGTATTTAGTAATTCTTCTTCATCCATGTATTCCTTGACAATAATTGGTTGGTTGCTTTCACTATACCAATTCTTCAAACATATTAGACCCTCCACTGTCTTTGGTAGTAATGAGCTTCGAAATGGATCAAGAATACGCCCCCCAATTGAAAATGCAGACTCTGATGGCACAGTGGTAACAGGAATGGCCAAAACATCTTGAGCAATCAAAGATAATACCGGATACCTATTCGATTGTCCCGTCCACCACTTCAAGATATCAAAACGCTGACCCACAACAAAATCTTCAGTATCATCAGCCAAATATTTGTCAATCTCATTTCTATTTCTTTCACCATCATGTTGTCGTTTTTTAGACATAAACTTGGAGACAAGTCCCCCAGGTTTAGTTGTATCTCCTTCAACGAGCGATAAATTAGAACTTGTAGTTGAACTTGGGCCCACACCAAAGTGCATCTCATTGTAAAAATCAAACAGCTTGCGCAAATTCTCTTCAATTTTCTTAATCAACTTTGACTGCAATGATATATCATAGAAAGTTTCATAACAGTCAACCACAAATTGTAACTTGTACCTAGGATCAAGAACAGTAGCAATGATTAATGCACCATTAGCTGCCTTTGACTCTCCCCAATATTTATCAAATTTTCTCTTCATATTAGCAGCCATGGAGGATAGCATTCCATCTCTTTCCTTTGACAAAGTTATCAACTCATTCTGAATTTCGCAGATCTCTTGAAAATACAAGTTAGAGGTCACATAAGAAGACCCACTAAATTTCAAAGTGACTTCATAAAACGTTTTTAAAAACTTCACAAAGATCCTTGCATTTTCCCAATCATCTTCATTAGGTGGTCCTTCCTTACTCTTTCCATTATCCTCCTCAGTGAAATAATACCTATAATTTTTGTCAGTCTTTATCCTGTCAAATGCCTTTTGGAACTTAAGAGCACACTCTAACATCAAATAAGTAGAGTTCCATCTTGTAGGCACATCTAAACACAATAGCCCCTTACACTCAATATCTTCAGCTTTGACACATTCTTTAAATGCCAACAACCTTGATGGTGATGATCTTACATATTTCACAGCATTTCTTATGGCAGCAATTGACTCATTTTTCTCCTTTAGCCCATCAGTTACTATCAGATTGACAATATGTGCACAACATCTTAAATGCAAGAACTCTCCATCCAAAATTATAGCATGCCTTTTGCTCTTGAATTTTCTCAAAACATACTCAATCGCAGTGCTATTTGTACTAGCATTATCAACTGTAATTGTGAAAATCTTATGAATCCCCCATTGATTAAGACAACTTTCAATCTCAGTCCCTATTGTCTCCCCTTTATGATCAGTGATTTGACAAAAGTTAATGATCCTTTTTTGTAACTTCCAATCACTATCAATCCAATGTGCAGTGAGACACATATAGTTTATATTTTGGATAGAAGTCCATGTGTCAGTAGTAAGAGAAACCCTTACTTTTTTCAAAACACCTCTAATTACTTCTTTTTCATCCAAGTACAGTTGATAAATGTCTCTAGCAATTGTCATACGGGATATAGTTTCAAGTCTCGGTTCTAACTGACGAATCAATTGCCTAAACCCTTCACTCTCCACATGCCTAAAAGGCAACTCCTCCAACAAAATGTATTTTGCAATAGACTGCCTACACTTTTGTTTATCAAATTGCACTGCAATCAAGTTCGCAGTAGCACCACCCTCTCCCTCTTTCTTAGGTTCGAAACACAAGATCTTTTGTTTGTTCACCCTATTAGGATTCTTTGGACACCGATTCAAGTGATTCCATAAAGTACTAGTTCCGCAATTTTTAGGGTGAGCAGCATAATCCTTCCCACAAAAATTACATGCTGCCCTAGGATCCTCAAGATTACCACCCACAATTCTAGTAAAAAACTGCCAAATATCTGACTTCCCCTTAGGCTTCTTATTTTTCTCATTCCCCATTTCCTCTTTATCATTTTCTACTTCCTCTTCCACTTCAATATTAGGCATATCATTATCTTCTATAACCACATCCTGTATTTCTATATTAATATCCATAACTCCACCTAATAATTAAATTAATTTTAGACTATGACAAAATAAATTTCATACACAAAAATAATCAAAACAAACAAGATCAAAAATAAAAAATAAAAACAAAAATTTCAGTTATTCAAACACAATCTTTAATTAATTCAAGACAAAGATGTGATGATCATCCAAAAGCATGTTTGATATTGTTTTTTGTTTTTTGTTTTCAAAAAAGTGTGTTTAAAAATGAGAACAAAAAATATTTTTTGAAGTTTTTAAAATACAAGTCGCGTTTGGTTAGTGTTTTTTAAAAATGATATTGATCAAAAGTAAATTGTTTTTTTTAAAAAATAACATTTTGCTGTTTTTAAAATTCTTATTTTTTGTAATTTTGTTTTTTGAAAATTGTTTTCAAGCCAACAAACCTAATTATTTTTAAAAATAATTTTTTTAAAAAAAAAACAAAAAAATAATTTTTTAATTATAATGACAAAACAATAAATGTTTAAACAAAGATCAGTATATAAGTGATTGTGGTTAAAATTCGTTTGAATTCTACCCCATTTCTTCCAAGTCAAATCTTTATTTTAACTTTTAAGTTGACCACAACACCTTTTCCTTTATAATCAATGAACAACAGAGTTCTATCCCAAAAAAAAAAAAAATTGACTACCACGCACACCCCTACAAATTTCAAGAAATATTTCAATAATATCACTGAAGATCAAACCAAACTCATTGACTACATAAGAGTTAATTATGATATCTGCAATTAAATTGAAATGGCCATTATTGCTCCTCCAATATATTTTTTTTATTAGATTGACAAACATTTTAATAAATAGAAAACCTTTGAGAATTATTAGTATGATTCATCATTTATAATTGAATATAGGGTGTTCTCTTCTATTGATGAGATACTAGTTGTCTATGATTGTATGTATACACATTAACACTATAAGGTAACCCATCTCAAATCAACAATCAACAATAACCAATATCATTTTTATCATTATCATTAACATCATCATCATTAACAGCACACAAAATATAAAATTCAAAGAAATAGTAGAATACATTGAATTCAGAATTTTCAGGATTATGTCGACTATTAGACATCATTAGACATCACGATTTTTGTTATTAAATTTCGGAAATGTACAAGATCCTGTAGTGGTTCGGTTGTCTCAAGGAATTTTCAGAATTTTCTTTTTTGTATTAATTAGTCTCAAGGAATCAAAAATCCATTCTCAGTTGTCATTTCATTATAATGCATAGCAAGAGAAGCACTAGCAGTTAAACTTCAAAAAAATCAGACATGTGACTCTCACCTGAAGAGTCCAAATTCCCTTCGGGCCTCGAAAATCTGGAATACCACGGAAGTTGATATTCACACTTTTGTAAACACTACTAAATGCTTACTCTGCAAGTACAAAGAAAACAAAATCTTTAAAAAGAAGCCATAAAGTTTTCAAGATAGTAAAGATTAAGTATAATGGTGTAGTTGAAA
This sequence comes from Cannabis sativa, assembly GCF_029168945.1. Lineage (NCBI taxonomy): Eukaryota > Viridiplantae > Streptophyta > Magnoliopsida > Rosales > Cannabaceae > Cannabis > Cannabis sativa. The sequence continues at coordinate 4,762,708 of NC_083605.1, forward strand.
GTCGATTAACCACATCAAACATTACCCGAAATCAATACGATTATAACAGAGTCTTGGCTAGGTGGTGGCTCGACGAGCAGAGAAGAAGGGGGGAGGGGCGACGACGACCGGAGAAGAAGGTGGGGGTGGGGGGCGATGCTGTTGGCGGCTGTGAAGAAAGAAGGGTTATTTAGATTTAGGGTTTTTTGTTTTAGTTTTTCAATTTAGGCATTACCGTAATAGTATAAATTAAATTTAAAAAAAAAAAATAATATATTACGGGTCGGGTTGAACCCGCCCGTTTTTAGGCTAAACCGTACCCGCCCGCCAAACAGCGGGTTAAAATTCAACCCAATCCAATTTTTGCGGGTTTTTAATGGGCGGTTTCCATACGGGCGGATTCTAATGGGTTAGGCGGTTCCTACGGTTTAGCGGTTTTTATGTTCCGGCCTACTCCTGAGGAAGACTATAAAGTATGAGTTTCACCCATTGTTCCTTTGATAAATCAATTCCTAGTAGATTTGCCTTTTGGAATTTCAGATTCATCAACAATAGGTGCGAGTTAATGCAACTACCAGGATGCATTTTCACACTATTGAGTTCTTTTGCAAAGATACTAACTAGGAGTGGATCGGGATGAGGGTTATTCATTTTGGCACTACAACATATCAATAAACAGAAGTAAGGTTTTGGTTCTATAAATTCATACACAGGTTCAGAAAACAAACAATCACTTATGTTATAAAAATACTAAATCTAACATAGTTTATTTTCCAAGGTTTCCAACGAACTGATACAGTGTCCCGTTTAGGCGAGAGTCAAAGCATCATCCATTGAATAGAGTTGTCAATTCATCTAAAATGTCAAACATTCTAGCAACCTTTTATTCGATCAAGATTGGAATTCAGCGTTGTCCCGTTTAGGCGAGAGTCAAGGCAATTCTATCTTATGAGCTTCTACCATTGTTTCGTATTCTTATAAGTCTTACATAGTCGCCACCATTAGGGTGGTCATGAACCATATAAATAAACCTATAAGAATACTTATCTTTCGAGATTAAAGGGCGCTAACTTGCTAATGAACGTTCCTCCATTAGGGAGGATTACTCACTAAAACAATAGCTATGTAAAACCAACAATGGAGATCGAATTTCTCTTTGATTAAAGCTCATTATTTAAACATGTATTTTGTCTAATCATTTATATTCCATATCTCAATAATGAAATATTACAAATTAAAGTAAAAACTTTAATTAAATTTCAAAAATAGAATAATTTTGAAAAATATCTTATTTAAGTTGTTTAGAAAATCTAAATACCCAACTTAAAATATTCTTCAAAAATGACTTAATTAAATATTACCAATTAAGTAGTAACCACTTAATTTAGAAGATATTCCATTTTAAGTTCCCATATTTAGAAAATATCAACTTAAAAAATATCTAAAGAATCTTAATAACCAATTTCCAAAATTCCTCAACTTAATTTATAATAGGAAATTCAAAAATATTCAAATCTAAGTTGATTTGATAGATTTAACTAAATCTCAACTTAAATAGGAATATTTAATGAAATTATAAAATTAAGATTCAGAAAGAATTTATATGGTTATAATTCCATATTTAATTAAAACAAGAAAAATACATATAGCTTTCTAGAATATGACTATTCAAACTATGTTTTTTCTTAAATTAATTTCAAGGAACAATGAAATTAATTATGTTGCTAATCAATCTTTTATTAGGTCAAACTAATATAATTAACCTATCACAGTTATCCAAATCAGGCAAATGGGCCTTCACAATTGGGGTTGTTCATGTGAGGGGAAGCTGGGTCCAGTATGTCGCACCCACTTCTAAGGCTCACAACTCTCACACAAGGCCCAAAAGAGAGGAATTTAACCTTACAATGAATGACTGTTATTAATTGAATAGGCTCACAACTAAATGAGCCTAAATAAAATCTATCAGTTATGATATTTTATTTAGCAACAACCACCTATATGTATCTATAATAGAAATTAAACATATAGGCTCACACATGCATACACATTTGGATGGATCCTATCATGTTGCTAAGTCATACACAGATGAAAGAAGTTTGTAAAAATTACCTGTTACAAATTATTTACTTGATCTATCGTCAATTGAACCTTTGGTTAAAACTAGATCATCTGATCTATTATCAAGTTAACCAAGGCAATTTAGATCAAGCAATAATAGGTTTTAGAAAACTTACAAACAATCTAAAACACATACTCCTGCAACAAGGTTAGATTTGGATAGTTGGATGTAGGATTTATTTAATTTTAATCATTTATTTCGAAAAATAAAATAAAATTAAACCTACCATTTTGAAAAATTAGGTTTTGGGTAACCTAATTGTCATTTCAAAATAAATTGCTAACTTTCCTTTTAAATTTCATGTTATTTAATAAATTAAAAAATAAAATAGAAAATGGTAAATACATACTCTTTTCTTGTTTTACAATTTAATTTAATTAAAAAATAACAAAATTTAAAAATTAACAAAAATACCTTATTTCCTCTTTTAAAATTATCATGATTATTGTGATCTTATTTTAATTAAGGTCAAGTTACCAAAAAAAAATTAATATCTGACCTTAAAAAAATAAAATAATCAAATTTTAAAGGAAATAAGAAAAAGGTAAGCAAAACTTGATTTTTTCCTATTTTCAAAATCAAATTACACTAATATCTAAAATTAATTTTAAAAAATTAAAATTAATTTATTTCTGATAATTAGATTTGAAATTTGAAAAACAAAAATCAACATACAAAACTACACAAAAAATCGGAATTTAATTCCATGAAATAGCATGAAAAATCGAAAAAATTGGAAAATTGGATGAACTGTACGGATGGCATGCTGTGCATGGCCATCCGCACGCGGATCTGGGGTGATTGGCCGAGAAATCACGGCGCAGGGAGGCTGCAAGCAGCCCTTCCGCGCGCGTGATGAGGTTGCTCGTCACCCCGATTTTTCCAATTTTCAAAAATTCATAACTAATTCAAATTAAATCGAAATCGAGTTCTGTAAAAAAGTAAATTGCTTAGAATTTTCCAAACTATCCAACAAAAATAATTACAGAATAAAAACAGTAACCATTTTTCCCAGAATTCACAAACAACATTCAAACATCAATATGACACTCAAAGCAACATGATACCATCCAAAAAAATAAGCAAATCGTTTTAAGTCCAAATTTCTTGCAAGCAAATCAGTTACCATGGCTCTGATACCAGTTGTTGGAAGTTATTTTACCAGGATCTTAGATCTACTCACAAGTATGTTGATTTAACAACCTAAATATGAACTTCTAAAACGATATGAAATTAAACACATAAGAGTATCAGAAATCTTACAGTGATTGCAGCGGAATATATATGTCTCCTCCCACTCAGATCTCTAACCCTTGATTCCTTTCTATAGCAGAGTATAATCAAGATCTGAGCCCGAAAGTCCTTCTTTGTTGTCTCTGAAATCTACACAGCCTTCCTCACTATGATTGAGGTATTACTTGATGTGTGTGGGCACTACTCTAGCACTCATACATTTCGAAACAGTGAAGGTATAGAGAGAGAGAGAGGGTGGCGGCTCAGAGAGAATTTTCTGAGAGAAAATTCTTTCAGAATAATGCTGTGAAAAGCTTTTTCAGAGATGTTAAAAACTGAAGCCTTTGCCTTCTATTTATAGAAGACCACCAAGGGCTATGATTGACATTTTGAACTGAGAAAATCAAGGGAAAAGGAAGGTAAAGGGGGCCGGCCTAGGCAATGTGGAAACAAGGCTTGCCTCTTTTCCAACTTTCATTTTCCTACACTTGATAGTTTCCCTTTTTGTGAAATGTTGCCAATTCCACTGTTCAACCATATTAATGATAAATCTAATTACTTAATAATTAAAAATAATTATCAAATAATATATTATCATTTATTTTATTAATAATGAAACTAATTAAAGTTTCCTAATTAATAAATATGCCCTTCAAAATCTCTATTTACTGTTTTGCCCTTAATGAGTGCTAAATTCTCAAACTGACAAGTTTATCTTGAGAATTCTTAATTGATTAATTAAAATCAATTAAATGAGTCCTACAAGTAATATCATCTCAACTAGTGAGGGGACCATGGTTCTATATATCCGAGCTTCCAATAAGCAGATCTTGAATTTACCACTTAAATTCACTGACTTATTAATTCTTCGTTGAATCCACACATAGAACTCAGAATTGCACTCTCAGTATATAGAATGCTCTATATGTTCCACCATATAGACACATTATTAGTTATCCATTGTTATAATCCTAATGTGATCAATGATCCTCTATATGGATGATCTACACTGTAAAGGGACTTAAATTACCGTAACACCCTACAATGTATTTTATCCTTAAAACACTTAACCCTATATAAATGATATTTCAACTAAGTGAAATGAGTACTCAATCATTTATCTCGTTTGGTTAAGCTCGAAGGAGATCACCCTTTGCTTACTATTCGCCAGATAAAAGCTATAGACTCCATATTTATGTTAGCGCTCCCACTCAATCGCACTACCGTGTTCCCAAAATGTATGTATTGCCCAGACTAAAGTTTTAGGCTTAACTAACAAATCAAAGAACACGAATAACACTCTTGAAATTAAGCCTAACCATATCAGGATTTAGATCATGTGATCTAGGATCAACTTCTGATATTGAATTGAATAGATGTTTACGGTAAGTTTCAAAATCTAATTCAAAGTTCAATATCGGTCCATTCCAATGCATACTCCATGCATCCAACCTGAGCTTTACTTTAACCTATGTTCTGGAAAGAACATAACATTTCTCCAAATGTAAGTAAACTCTGTTGTAGATTGTCATATCAGTGAAACCCAGTGTTCTGATAAATCTAGGAATACTTTATTCACATAGTCATGTTTATTTTCCACTGTGTTGACAACACAATAAACATGTTCAAGTATGTGAAAGGGGTTTGGATGAATTTATAAATCAAATAGACAAGCAATTGATTAAGTGAACCAAAACATACACAAGTGAATGAAAAATTACTTCTGTTACTTTATTGATATAGAATAATCTGGATTACATTGAAACAGAGTTTTATTTAGGGCATAAAACCCAACAAAATTACTGTACTAGTGGCCAGGTATGAAGGGTGATATAGTGGAATACGGTTAAAATGTCTAACTTGTCAACAAGTTAAGGCAAAACATGAAAGACCAGCAGGATTACTTCAACCTCTAAAGATTTCTGAGTGGAAATGAGAGGATATAACCATGGACTTTGTGGTTGGATGGGTTCTATGATTCCATCTGGATAATTATGGATCAATATACAAAGTCAGCGCACTTTTTATCGGTGCAGACTACGTATACAATAGATCAACATGCTGATATATATGTTAAGGAAATAATTCATCTTCATGGTGCTCCAAAATCAATCATCTAAGATCGAGATCCAAAGTTTGCACCCAAGTTTTGGGAGAGTTTACAATGAGCAATGGGTACTAAGTTAAAGTTCAGTACAACTTTTCATCCTCAGACTAATGTTCAATCTGTGAGAACTATTTAGATACTTGAAGAAATGCTACGGGCGTGTGTATTGGACTTTGAAGGTTCTTGGAACAAGTACCATCTTTTAGTTAAGTTTTCATATAATAATATTTATCAAAGTACTATTGGTATGGCACCGTATGAAATGCTATATAGAACAAAGTCTCGTTCACCCATTCATTGGGATAAAGTTGGTGAATAGAGATACCTTGGACTCGACGCAGTCGAAAGAACTAGTGAGGCCATTGAAAAGATTATAGCTCATATGCTTGCCACACAAAGTAGACATAAAAGCTATGCTGATCCAAAGCATAGAGATATTGAGTTCCAGGTTGGGGACTTCATCTTCCTTCGAGTATCACCAATGAAAGGGATTTGGAGATTTGGAAAGAAAGTAAAACTAAGTCCCAGATTTATTGGTCCGTTCGAGATACTGGAAAGGGTAGGTCAGGTAGCCTATCGGCTAGCTTTACCCCCTGCTTTATCTGGAGTTCACAATATGTTCCATATTTCCAGAAGTATGTGTCTAATACGACCCATATTTTGAGTTACGAGGACATTGAACTTCAACCCGACTTATCCTACGAGGAACAGCCAGTTCAAATCTTGTATGGGAAGGAGAAAATATTGCAGAATAAGACTATTCTGCTAGTTAAAGTGTTGTGGAGAAACAAGGTTGAGGAAGCGACTTGGGAGTTAGATTCGTAGTTGCAGGAGCAGTATCCCGAGTTATTCAGGTAAATTTCAAGGACAAAATTCCTGTAAGAGAGGGATAGTTGTAATATTCTGAAAATTATAATTATATTTAATGGTACATATTTTATTAAATATGTAGTTATATGAATATTAAAGTAGGATTATAATCTTACTTAAGCCAATCGTGAGTTAATTAATGGTCTTCAAGTAAATGAATAATTAAGTATAATTTATAAATTACGAAGATTTTATTGGAACATGTGGGTATTATATATATTGTTTTTGAAATAAAATATTTTTGGATTTGCCAATAGTGAAAACTCGATGGATTGGTGAAAGATGTCACAATGTCAAAAGAATGAGATATATTAGAATTGTATTATACAAGTTTAGAATGTTGAGTTGTTGGTTTAATTGGGATAGTTGATTTAACAAAAATACAACTAAGTTATATTTTAGCTTAAGTGTTATTGGAGGGGTAAAATAGTCATTTTATTGTATTTTAGTTTTTTTTGTCCTATTTGGTTTTTCTAGTAACTATTAGGCTGAAATGAGTTTAGTTTTAAACTTAAATTAAATGTTTTAGTTATTTGAAGATAAAATCAAAATTAAGAAAAAGAAAACATTGCATATCATTTTCTCTTTCTTTCCTTCCCTTCGAAGCCCTAAGAGTCCAGCTGAAACCAGGGAATTTTCTTCTGAATTCAACCATTTCTCAGTTGAATTAATCAAGTCTAGGAGCTGTTCAAGCTTTGAGGTAAGTTCTCTATCTAGTTCTTCTTGATTTTTAGGGTCTTAGGCTAAGTTTTCTTTTGGATTTTGCTTTAATTCGGAGCTGTAGGTTTAATTGAGTTCAGAGTATGATTTTTAAGTTTAATTCAAAGTTGTTTGAGTGTGAATTTGATGATTCTATGGCTGTTAGGTTTTGAATTGAGCGAGTTGAGTTCAAGAACTCAAATCTCACTCAACTATGGTGGATTTGTATTTTTAGTGTAATTCAGAGTTTTGAATGTTTGAGTATGTTTTTTTATATTGTTGGATTGTTCTGGAATGTTTCATTAGGTTTGGAGGAGCTTTGGGTGGGCCTTTTTGTAATGTTGTTTTGATGCAAAAATAAGGGCTTTCCCATTTCCGGTTAAACGATTCTACAGGGCACTATGGAACCGGACAGTTGGTTGACTAGCAAGGGATCCCTAATTTTCTAAAACTGGTTATCCGTTTGGGGTGTTTTTCCATAACTTAGTTTTGGATATTTTATCGATGTTTAGGCTATTTCTAAGCCAATATTGATTAGGGTTTGTCTAGTTTTAAGTTTAGGGCCAATTTTGGGATTTGGTTAAGTTATTTATCAAGTTTTTATTGTCGTGATATAGGATCTGAGATCGTCGAGTGTTATTCAACTCAGGTCGGCCCGCACACCTGATTTTGGATTTGAGGTAAGAAAAGTCATTTGCACTACTTAACATGACAAATAAGATATGATTATTATTGTTTGTGACTCGATTATGATCGAGGTAAAGATACGGTAATTACTGTTGCAAGGAATGAGTTATTACTCACTTTTGAAACCGTTGATAGGTTTCTCACTTATTAATTGCTTAATCAAGCAACGCTAGTGACATATATAACTTGTTGGTAATGAGGAATATGGATGCTTTATAAAGCATCGAGGTTAATTTGTCTTATAAGGTAAATAAATTAATCGTTAACATTTGATTACACTTTGAATGTTTATTTATACTATATGATGCATTGTTTGTTGTGCATTATTAAAATATTATGTTGTATGTGATGTTTGTGATTTACTTGCTTTTCTTGTTGAGTCTTTGTGACTCACGGGTGCTCTGTGGTGTAGGTAAGGGAAAGGAAAAATTGGACCAGCCATAAGTCAGAGGTCTCCTCGCAATGTTGGTCCTCACTGGACAGGATCTTCCTTTTGTTGTGTTTTGAAAATGTAACAGTATTTTGTAATAAGTTATTTTGTAATATTTTGTAAAAGTTAAGGGGATCCTTAAATCTAGTGGTATTTTGAATGAAAAGTTAGGTTATAATTTAAATAATTTTACTAAAGTTTTAGTTAAACCACACTTTTCTTAAACAGCTAGTTTATTATTATAAACTATTTATAAAAGCACAAATGTGGCGCCCTTACGGTTCAGGATGTTACACTTTCTACCAGGACACAACACTTCTGATTTGTATGACTTGCGATTTGATAGTTTCCTCCAGCAATATTCACCAACACAGCCTCAAGGTAGTACAACTTGTTCAAGGCCGCAACAACAACTATTTTAGCAGGCTCAATAATTCTCTCCTACCATGCATGGAAGTCCCTCCTAATCCCCTCTAATTCTGAACATGTTTGGACGCTCCTCCCAGTCTCCTCAACTTTTCTACGTTGATTTGTTTGGAGGATCACAGTCACAACAACTAATGTTTGGTCAATTTGGGAGCTCATCTTAGCAGTTGATAATGTTTATGGGTTCACTGCAGCAACTTTCTCAAGGCCAGTTTTTCAGTCCACAAAATCAATATTTTTTTTCCCAGTCAGCTTTAACAACAATCTCTGAATTTTTTATAATAGCAATAATCTCTAACTCTGCCACAACAACCACAGACTCAACAAGTTATTAAGTTATTATCTTTCCAGCAACCATATTACCCTTCACTGCCATTAACGTAAGCTCAGGACAATGCACAAACAACCCATTTAAACTTGAACACCAACGGTTTAGAATTTTTAGATAATGTACTTGATGAAGACAATAATAATTAGTTTAAGTTTTTAATTATGTGTGTGTTGACCTCGCTTTTGGTCAATGACGCTGAGTCTCTAAAGCAACAACATATTTATAAGTTTCAAGAAATGTAAACGACATATCATAAAATAAAGAACACCAGATGTTATAGAGGTTCAGCCCAATGTTTTGGTAATGGCCTACTCTCGTTATTATTGTATTTAACTTGTGAGAAGAGAAGAAAAAGGATTGCTCTCTCTCAAAAGTTTTACAGGAAATTGAACAGCGTATAGGCTCACTCAAAGAAATGATTTCAGATTCCTTTTCAGTAGAGCTGATCTACTATTTATAGAGGATGTTTATGATGGGATTAAACTTCCTCGAGTTGTCATCCCACTAATTTAGGGAACCAACTCCTCTTCATAAAATTAAGGATGTATAATCATGATTCTCTTTTGACTGGGCATTAAATACATATTCAAACTAAGATTATTGTCAATTGCATCTACGACACGCGTCTTCCCTCAAGTTAGCTTGTATGAGATTCATTTCCTCTGACCAGGTGTGTGCGTCTTGAAACTGTGCAGCGCATTACGTTTGACTCGGTTGATATCCCTCCTGATTGGAAAACACCTTAGGCGGCTGACTTTTGAGATCTTTTATCCGCCTAGGCCCCATGGCAGAGATACGTGTCACCCAAAGGAACCTACCAAGTCACACGACTAACTTTTGGGATAATATTTACCCCAAGTCTATGTGGGAACCTCTTGGTTGGTGCGAGGACTTGTTTGGCTTACGGTCCAGATGAGTGAAGTGGGTTAGTAAGGTGACACGTGGTGATCTCGGTAATCATGAAATCCTAGGTTTTCTTTTCAGGCCTCTTCAATCACGTGGGGCATTTGATGCTTCAATTTAAAGGTTTCGTGCTCTTGGTAATTGCACTAATGGTTGTACTCCTATAGTGTACTCATTACCACTTTTTGAGGGAAAATGGAAATTTAGTTTGGACGCCCAAATTACCATCGTGCCCCTAGGAAGATTTATAAAAGTAGAGTAAAAATTTCATTTGTCACTTTTCACCTTTCAAAGAACCAGAGAGCTCTCTTTGAATTTTCAAGCATCGTGTTTTGACAATTTCCAAGCGTTCTACTCTGAGAACTTCGTGACCATCTTCCCAATGAGTAAGTATCTTGAATACGTTTTACCTCTTTTTCCTTGCATTTGAAGTTTTGCACTTTTTTTCTTTTTTGCAAAATTTTGGGCTTGATGTATGAGTGTTCTTCACTGTTTGAACAAATGCTTAAGTTTATGATGATTTAAAACGATGAACATATCTATGTAGGGTGAATTTGTGGAAGTAGGGGTGAGCAACGGTCGGTTTGGTCAGTTTTTTACACAAAAAAATCCAAAATTCAGTTTTCAATTTTCATGGTTATAATCCAAAAACCGACCGACCATTATATAAATGTAAAAAAAATTGACCATTTTAATCCATGGTTTGGTCGGTTTAAACCAACCAAACCGAGCTTCATCCTTTTTTTTTAAAAAAAAAAAAAAGTCTTTAAATTTGCTATAATTATTTGAAAACTAAAAAAATTAGAGTATTGTATCAAATATCATACAATTTAAGAACAAAAACTTTCTTAGTTAAATAAATAATATAAAATAATTTTTTTAAAAATTTGCTCAAAATATATGTGCTACTAGTATAGTAATGAGTTATATTAAGAAACTTGTATTACTTTATGAATGTGTGTATACAATACATAAATACATCAAATTATAATAAAATAAAGCAATGATGCAGATATATGTGCTGTTAGAATCACTCATGAATTTACGATGCAGATATCCGCAAACCGCGCAGGAACCTCCTTGAACCAAGATAGCTCATAGTCTAACCGAAGGACATGCTTGTCAAATCATGAACTGCTAAAGTAAGCGAGCAACATGAGACAAATTGCCCCCAAAAATTTAAACAATAAAGCTATAACGTCCTCAAACAACACACCAAAATAGCTAGAGCATCAACTTATAACATTGAAAACTACACACCAACTCATTTACATATCAAAATGCTCCACAAACTATCTACAAAATAAAAAAGACAAAGAAAAGTAGATTAACCCCTAACGATGATATTAAAAACTAATAAAAGAAAATCTCAATAGTAAAAAGATGACAACTCTCAAATAAAGTATATTTAAAAACTTATCAGCAAAGTCTTTATAACAGTAGGCCCTCCACAAAATTGACCTACAAAATAACAATAAAACTCTATTATCACACAATATAATGAAAAAATATGTAATGTGAATAAAGATTGTAAAACAATTCATATAATAATATCAAAACTTAAAACACTTATCTGTCAAATCTCAAAAGTCATTTGCAAAAGCCATGAATACCAAATATGAAACCTTTCTCTTATCCATTGATCACACTACAAATCTACCCTAAACAATTAGGGGCAAGCCATAAAGATGGCACAAAAGTCATAAAAGACATCCAAACCATAAAAAATGGTACAAAAACAAAGCTAATTAAGTACTAACAAAGGTATAAAAATAAAATAAATATTTGAAGTAAATATAAATAATCTCTAAATATAACTATCATTTAAAAACAATAAATTAAAAAATGAAGATATTTCACAAATTAACCTAAATAATTTAACTTTTGTCACATAAAAACCAAATTAAATACAAAATAATACTAATAATCATGCAATTAAAAATGCACAACTTACTAAACATATGTTATAAATAAGAAAAATATATAATATTAAATATGCTATAATTGAAATGAAATATTAATATATATTAAAACATATATATGCATGTATAGAGAAAATTATAAATTAGAAATGGATTATAAAAGCCATAAAATATGAATGGTAATTATAAATTAATATAAAATTAATGAATTATTATAATTAAAATATATCAAAATTAAATTACTAATTAAGGAAAAAAGTTTTAAAAGCTTATATAAAAATAAATAACATAATAAATATGAAGAAGTGAGACTTTGATTGAAAAAGATAAAAAGTAAGACTAATTTAATAAAATTTTATATTAAATATGTAAAAAATAATTATATTATATATGTACAGTGTGTGACATATATGTCTGGTCGGTTCTCAGTTTGCCATTGACACTAAAACTGACCGTGCAAAGGCAGTTTAAACTGGAGGTAGTTTTTCGGTTTTTTCGGTGTTAGTTTTTTTGGTGTTCGGACAGTCAATATACTCAATTTTTTTGGTTTTTTAGATTTTTTGCTCAGTCCTATGTGGAATTATTACACCAATCGTGTGTTCTTTGAAGAATTTAGTTGAATCGTTATCTGCAAGGTATAAAATTTAGTTTTTTTAGGGTTCCTCGAATCTTTCAATTAAAGTCGATCTTCACATCATTTTGACGAAGCCTCTTCCTTGATCCATAATTTCCTCTGGTCGAGATATATAGATTGTTTTGTAAAAATTTGTCTCTATAACTTTGTTCGGTATTTACCTCCCCTTCCCTCTTTTGTAGATGAATCTGAATGACTTTTCAAGAGGTAAAAAATGAATTGACAACGACTTGCTGCAATTACTTTTTGAAGAACAGCCATGACTTCAAGCCTTGCCTCCATCTCCCACCAACTCTTCATCCAGCTTTGAGGAGTGGGACATACCAAGCAAAGAGGAAGTCGCTCCGACCGTCCAGAGTCATTGCAATCTGGACCGAATTGGAGGTGACGTGTACAGCAGGTACATTAGAGAGTATAATTTTGGTTGAAAGGAATACTTGCCTTCCATCTAGACCTATGTGGTCTAACCAGACGTCCCCACAACCTTGCCAGAAGCCTACCTTAAACCTTCACTCCTCCCAAAGGTCGAAGTAAAGATTGTAGTGGACCACCCTGAGCAAAGTTATCCATTCCGATCAAGGAATCTGGCTCGGACAAAGTAGACTTATTGTAAGATTGGATCGGGCAATCTAGAATTTGCTCGACTAATGGCTAGACAATGTGAGTTGTTTGGGTCAGACTCCGAGGGAGAAGATCCCATGTTAAATAAAGATCCAAAAGTCTAGGAAGTCGATGAACAAGTCGACAGCCGAAGGTATGCAATCATGCCTTTTCACGAGGCTGGCTGGTGGTTGAAGGATAAGAAGCCTTACGATTTTTGTTGTTGTCCTTTATTTTTAGGCATCAATTATACTGACCAAGAATTTGATGAGGCCGAGCCATCTAAATTCCAGTTTTGTGACAGCCCAATTTGGGTATCCTCACCATCCAAACTTACTAAGAGGCACCTTCGAAACTTGGACAAAGAAAGTTGCCTTGGAAACGTTGATGTATTCCTCCCTCTCAAGAGGTAACTTGCAAATGACTCAGGGGATTGTTTATGTGCGTGGTCCGGCCCGCATGCCAAGCACGAGGCTCTCCTGCCGTTACATCCTTACTTCGTGAAGATAGTCAATTATTTCAAAATTTTCCCAGCACAGTTCACACTACCTGACCACCATGTTCATATTATACACACAACATGGATGGGGTGAGCCGTCTGCGCACGACATTATTTGGTTCTTTGAGTTAAAGTCTTTTATGCACTGTGACCGCCCAGGGTACTTCTACTTCTCGCAACTAGAGTGCTCATGGCTGATCAACACAAATGAGAGTGTGGTTAAGAAGATTGGTGGTTTCTTGCGCAATTACTATATTGTAACGGAGATGCCAATCAACTTTACTGCCTTTCAACGGGCCAAGATTTACATCCACCCAACTTTCACATGTTGGTTTCTGAGATAGGGCCTAAGCTATCCTGTGCTTGTTAGAGTTCACTCTGCATATTATCCTCTTGACGTTGTCTGAAAACTTTATCAAGTACGGGTTATATCCAAAGCATGGAAGTCCTTTTTCTAAGGAAACTAATCAGAAGAAAAAGAAGAAAACTAAGGTTGGCAGGGTCAAACCTACCCGAGTCGAGGTTCTTATCTGAATTAATGACGCCGAAGATGCTCTTGTTCGTCGACTCGTGCAACATGTTGAAGGAAAAGGGAAAGTTGTTGTCGAAGATGTTGAGGAGTCATCTTCTGACGAGGATGCACCTTCTATCATTGTCTCAGAGGATGCTCCTCCTCACGCCCAGGGTACTTTAGCTATTATACTTGTGTGTTTTATTAATTTGACTGCCAACATTACTCTTGTGTAGAAACGTCGACCAGGTTGATGTCTACTTTTAAGAGGAAAGCAGGTGAGTCGACAGGTAGGGAAAACCCGAGTAAAGTATAGTAGACCGATTCCAAAGTCTCTGCTCAAGAAGGCACTGTTATTAATGCTAACTCGGTGGTGGTCGGGACAAAAAATAAGTTGGCCAAGAACTCAAAGGTTCTACTTCCTCCAGCCCCAACCACTCAGGAGCCTAAGGATAAGGCAGGCTTTGCCCCCTTGGTTGAGCCAAAGCGTGTCAAGGAAGTCTGCAATCATTATCAGGAGAGGCTCCAAGCAGATGTCGAGGAGTTGTTGGTTTGTTCGGATATCCTTCCGCCTGACTTCCTGATGGGGAATCTTCTCAGGAACTGTACTAAGGTAAGTTTGTGTCTTGTTGTTATTTTATCTGACCATCTTTAATTTTAACTTTTCTGACTTGGCCTCTTTCTTTTAGCTAAACTTGCAAGCCGGGTATATTTATTTTGGACCAAGGTAGTGACAAAGCAATCTGTCAATGATAGGTAAAATAAAAAAAAAATAAATAAAAAAATTTAGTGAAATATTTATAAATGATAAAGTGAAAAAGTTGATTGGAGTGCTCTCATATGCTAACCAATTTATACTTTGTCCCACCCACCTCTATGGAGGAGAGTTAGAGACATTTATTTATTTATTTATTTTTGTTGTATTAAAATTTAAAATTGTAATATTAAAAGAAATAAATTATGTGAAAAAAAAATATTACACAATGTTATCATTCAAAATATAAAACATTGTCCCTAATATGTATATATGATATAAATATATATTTTGAAAGTATTCCTAATATGTTTTCATAACCTTTAAAATGCTACTATACTAAAAGAAAAACAAATAAAAATATAGAATACAAAATATACATATAAAATAAATAAATTTAAATGAGGCCCCATCTAGATGAGGAGTGACATAACATTCAAAAAATAATAAAAATAAAACTTACAAAAATACTAAAATTTAAATTAATTTTTATAAAAATACTACCACATAATTTTTTTTTTCAAATATACTATTTTTTTATAAAACAATAGTGGAACATAAAACAGAACAATAACAATAACAGTAAAACAATTAAAAAATAATAGTAGAATAACAGAAGAAACTTAATACAATACACATTATAAAAAATACATAATATTTTTGAACAAAATTTCACCTCGTAATAAAAAAAACATTTATGTGGTATAAAAAAACCAAAAAAAAATTGTTCTTATTTTATTTCTAAAACATGAACCAAAACATTACAACAACGATAAAATAATGTGACATAATTAATTTAAAAAAGTATCAACTCACAAGTATAATATTTTGATAATATTTGTATTTTCATAAAAAGAAGTCAAGTAAAAATCCAATAACAATAACACATGAATAATGTAATGAGAGAGATATTTCAATTCAAGTTGGCACCTCACATCAAACATATAATAATACCTCATTAGATTAGATATCACGCGCTTTAAAGCGCGTGAAGAAAACTGTAAGCCTAAACACTGATAACTACTGCAGATGAGTGAAGAGTACAGTGTTGCCCACAAAAATGTCCAGAGAAATGGGCTTGGTGCAACTCACCATTGTACAATTTGCAGTATAATAATACCCAAATTAAATCTAATATTCTAAGTTGGGAAAAGTTTAATATGAGCTAAGAGCATATAAAATAGTATTTTTTTTTATATATTAAAAAAAGAGTATGATAATAGACATGGGGACAAGCATTATAAAAATAATCATGTCCTTTTTCATATTTTGTCCTTATTATATTACATCATCTTGCAATAATTACTTAATTACTCAATTACCACTCCCCATCATTATTTATATATATATATAATATACACTCTCTCCTAGCAACTCTAAGAAAAACATCAAACTAAAACCAAACCATATTACTCTCTTTTTCTTCTTTGCATTTTGGCTGCTCTGTTTCAGTGTGGTCCTTCTTCTGTTTTGAATAAAGTATTGTTCTTTGTTCTTTTTATATATATAAATTTTTCTAGTGGCTTTGAGAAATGTATGCAGAGGCAGGGCTTTTGTTCCCTTGTTTCCAGAATTTTTCTCAAGAACTTCAGCAATATGATGAATTTTGCAGAACAGAGAAGTCTAATGTTTCAATGGTATAAATTATTTGTACTTGTTAATTCAGTTTTTTCTTCAAATTTTGCATCTGGGTTTGCTTAATTTTCTTTAGTTTGACTATTCTGAAGTTGGTTTTAGCTTGTTTTCTAGTGAAGTTGATCATCATGGGAGTTAAAGAAATTGTTTCATTGTTTATTCAGAATGAAAGCTCAAATCTTTCTTTCAACTTTAAGTTCAATTTTTTCATAATTCAAAGATTGGGTGTTTGGATTTAAGTATGTCTTGCATGTGTTTGATGATATGCTCGTTTGTACAAAAATGAAAAAACAAAAAGCTTTTGTTTTGTGGCATTAATTTTTCTGGAAGCATAAATGGAAACAGCTGGAGTTAGCTTTTTTATGCTGGATCTGGAAAGAGATAGATTAGGAAAAACAAAAAGAAAAAAGAAGTGTGTATATAAATATATATATATATATATATATATGTGAGTGTGTATGTGTGTGGAAGAAAAACCCATACTTTCTGTCATGGTTACGTGTTGCTTGATATTTCTTCTAGTTTTGATGTGAAATTGTATTGGGTTTTTTGCTTTTCCACCGCACTTACAGAAATACCAAAATTGAAAAAGGTTCTCTTTTTCCTTTTCTATAGGGGTTGGGGAGTTGGGGAAAAAAATAAGTAACAAGATAGTAAAGTTAATTCTCCTTCTTTAGATTCCAAAGCTAAAAAGATTAAAATTTTGGTTAGGAAAGTAAAAAGGAACAACTCTTGAACCCTTTCATGGGCTGTGTTTTTTTTGCTCAAACTGGGTGATTCTCTTATCAAAAGGTTTGGTGTTTTACATGGTTAAAGACAACTAAGTAGTGGTGTTTGCTTTGTAATAGTGAAAGTGTTTTTGAATCATTCTAAGCTAAGTGCTTGATTCAAAAGCTTAATGGAACCTATTTATTCTGTTTCTACTGTGACTCCAATTGATAAAGACTAGGTGGGTTTGTTTTGTTTGTTTCTGGAAATACACTTTCAAGTCCCAACCAAAGTCAAAAATACCAACCTTGAAGCTCTCTCCTTTTGATGGTTTTCAGCTCTAAACATTTCTCTGATTGGACCCTCTAAGGGTCTTTTTGTACTTGTCCCTACATACTACCTAGAAGAAATCCTCACTTCAAAATATATATATCTGGTATTTTGTGCAAATTTTTTGAATGAATACAAAACTTGAAACTCTTGTGTTTATTTTGATGAAAAGAATTTGAGTAAGGATTGAAAATAACATATTTTTGTATCACTGGTGATCTCATTAATGGCTAACTCGATTTTGGTTGGTTGAATACAGAGTAACATGGTTCAGGTTTCCATGATATCAGAATATGACATGGGAGCAGAAGGTGATCTATTCAAAGCTCCAGAACCAATTATAGAAGAAGCAGCCATGGGACTTGATCCAGTGACAGCAGCAGCTATTTCAATGGTATCTTGTGGAGAAGATGTCATATCACGGCAAGCACTCAAGGTTGCAGACATTGAATCATTTCAAAAGGAGCAGCTTTTGAGTGAGGTCTTGTATGAGTGTGAAAAGGATCTGTTAGAACAAGCAGCCATGGATATGCCACTGTCTGAAGTCCTGGATATTAAGATTCCTTCTCTAAGGATAGACGAAAACTTCATCCAAGAAAACAAACTGTTTTCAGATTCATCATTCCAGAAAAGCATCAGCTCAGAATGTTTAAGCTCAATGGAGTGGATGCAAGGACCTGTGACTAAGCCAAATTTCCTTGATTTCCCAGGAATGGATCTCGGTGCTGCTGCTTATGGAATGCGCCGTGCATTTAGTGAAGGAGACATTAAGGTCAGACTCTATTGTTCATATAGTTTTTTACAATATGAAATTGTGTTGTATTTGAGGTTTATTTAAGGTAGTTAGAATAGAATAGAGTAGAAATTATGTTGTTCATTTGAAAACCCGATGTGGGATTGGCCGGAAAGCGCTATGCAAATTGAAATTGAGTGAGTGTGGCAATTGTTGAATTGGGTAACTAAAGTTAGGAACTGAGAAGTGTTTAGATGTTTCTGGTCATTTCCACAGGATGGGGCTGGATCATTGATTCTGAGTTTTTATGACAGACTCTTGGCAATGGTAACATAAGCCTCATCCATTCTCCCCAGCAGCCGATGATCATCAGCAAAAGCATCTCGGAGGAACGCAAGGAAAAGCTTTCGAGATACAGGAATAAGAAGACAAAGAGGAACTTTGGCAGGAAAATCAAGGTCACTACCAATCATTCATTTATGGATTATAAATAAAAACTCTTTACATATTAACAACACCATGAAACTGACTACTACTTTTTATTACAGTATGCTTGCAGGAAGGCTCTTGCTGACAACCAACCAAGGATTCGAGGAAGGTTTGCGAAAACCGAAGAATCTGATGGAAAGAGGCAATAACTTTGATTTTTACATAATAAGATTGAGAATCATCTTAGGAATAAAGTAGCTAGGTAGGTCCTGGTCCTGTGATGTTTCTCAATAAACCCCCTCATGATCATCCTCCTCCAAAATTCTGCATAGTAGTAGATATGTTTTATTGCTGTAATAACCTCCTCTGTTGACCAACTTTGGCCTTGTAGAGTTGTAAATAGGGTATAATTAATAATATGCTAAATAAAAAGGGGAGACCAAAACAAAGCTGTACTTGTTCATATAATATGTTATGAAATGTAATATGTTGAGTTTTTTTTCCTACTTCTAAATCACTTTTGAAAAAAATAAAAAATAAATGATATTTAAGATATTTTTTCTCTTGAAATTTGACACGTATTAAATCATGTTTTTTGAATTTTTTTAACTGTTAAAAGTTTTCTCTGAATTATTAAAATTGTTGGATTTAATGATTTTTTTTTAATTTTATTTAATTTTACTAATTTAGTGATTGTTTTGTATTAAATTATGCTCTTGAAATTTTAATATTTATTAAATTATGTACTTCAAATATTGACATGTACTAAATTATGCTTCTAAATTTTGATTCATATTAAATTTTTTTATTAAAATTGAATAAAAAATTTTAAATTCAACAATCTCGATAATTTAAGAGAATTTTTAACGGTTAAAAAGACTAAAAAAATATAATTTAGTATATATTAAAGTTCGAGATGGAAAAAAAAAGTTGAAGTAGAGTAGTAAAACTCCATGTCCATACCTCCAATTAATATTATTATGCTTCAAGTTTCAACCTCTGCCAAGAATATTCTTTGCTTTGTTGATTTGGTGTTATTTATTGGGGTTGTTTGATCCAAACTTGGAAGGAGAGCCTTGTAACCAAACAAGAGCCCCAAACACATGTCATATATTAATTAAGGAGAATTTTAGTTACACTCCATAAAAGTGAAAATACACCTCATTAAATTTTTTCTTTTATATAAAGTAAAATTTTCTTTAACCTACTCACTTTTTTTCTTTTCTTTTTTCACATTCTTCAAAAGTAAAAATATAATTAAAATATATTTTAAGTATAAGGAAAAGAATTAAATAAAAAAAAATATAAACATTATTAAAGTAAAAATAAATATACAGTTTTTTGAAAGAGACACTAATCCAATTTTTGAAACAGTCAGTATATAGATTCAAAGTTATGATACTTGATATTACTATAGGTAAAAAGCTAGTTATTATTATTAGAATTCCAATAATTACATATTCAATTTAATTTATAGATGAATACGCAAGTGTGTTATGCTTGTTTGAGTAATAAGCATAAGATTCCCCAATGAATAGTTAGAATTTTTTTAAAAATATATTATTCATTTAATAAGAAATAAAAAAGAATATTGAAAATTCAAGTAGTTGAAGCTTAGACTCCAATTTAATTAGGCATGTAAGTTAAAATTAGATAGTTTATATATACTTTTTGGTAAGTTACAAAAGGTAGAGCCTAGAAAATGATGGGGTCATCCATAGATGAATTATTTGGTTACCATGCATTGAGATGCATTACAATTGGATTTTTGTGCATACAAGAGTATGTCATCGATCAACCAACCATGTCAGAAGTTGTTTTGATGTTGAGTAATGAAACAAAGCTTCCTAATCCAAAACAACCTGCATTTGTATTTAAGAGAAGTTCAACTTCAAATATGTACATTTTACATATATAACAATTTCTTAATCGTAATCTGCTTGTGCTAAGTAAATTTATGTTGCCAACCAATTTAGTTCAAAATTTCTAGTTGGCAGGCGATTGAATTTGTACAAAAAAATTAAGCTATAGTGTCACTCCACCAATCTGGAAGAATAATACGCCTAATCTTACCATGAAAATCGCTTGAAATTTCCTGCAAAGTGCAAAGTGACAGAGACAAATCAACCGTTGAGGCAGCGATTTCGCTCTTTGTTATTACCAATGGCCTGTTTCGAAAATGAAATGAAATGAAACTCAAATCATGATATCTAATATAAGATAATTAGAGCATCAACATACACAAAACAAGCAAAAGCAGAACAGGTTTACCTGGAGTTAAGGCAGCAAAATACTAAATTCAATCAGTTGATAATTTAACTCTAAATCCCATCAGTCATATCAATTACCAGCAATCACCACAGGAGCAAATTCCATCCTGAAAGTTATGGAACCGGTTGATATCTCTGACAACAATCTCTCTCTTCACAATCTTGGATATAGACTTCATTACAGCATGGCAATCAATGCATATCCGCAGATTTTTAATGATGCGTATAGGGCTCCCGGGTGGTGTTCTAATCAACCCAAATGCTAGAGCTAATCTCTCGCTGTGTAACCACAAAAGGCGTTCTTTTTCATCCTCCTCCACTTGAAGTAGAATAGCCTTGCAATTAGGAACATATCCTGATTTCCAGGTTTTTATGTTCAACCATTCAAGCATTCCTCTTATAAGTTTCATATCAGAATGAGAATTGTCTCCCACACAGAAATAATGAACCGCGCCTTGGTTTTCAATCCAGCTTAGGCCTAGTTCCTTCTTTACTCCTTTCTTTTTCATGTTTTTCCTAACAAAAGCCACATTATTCCACCTCTTTGCATTGGCATATAAGTTTGACAATAACACGTGTGTAGCATCATCATGGGGATCGATTTCAAGTATTCGCTCAGCAGATTGTTTTCCAAGTTCAACATCATTATGAATAACACAAGCCCCAAGCAGAGCACGCCAGAGCATAATGCTAGGGTCATATGGGATTTCCTCAATCAATTTCACAGCCTTATCAAGATGACCTAATCTTCCGAAAAGTCCAACCATGCATGTATAATGTTCTATGCACGGTTCAATCCCGTATTCTTGTGTCATGGAATTAAAATAAGCTTGTCCTTGCTCCAGTAGTCCTGCATTGCTACATGCTGATAGAACACCGACAAAAGTCAACTTGCTCGGTTTACACTTTGTTTTCTGCATCATTTCAAACAGTTCTAGAGCCTCCACACCTAGGCCGTGCATAGAATACCCTGAAATCATAGCATTCCATGATACTTCATCTTGTTTGTTTAATTTGTCAAACATCAATCGGGCATCTTTGATTCTTCCACATTTGGCATACATATCTATCAGAGAATTACCAACTGCAACATCCTTGTGGTGTAATGTTTTAATTGCCAAGGAATGAATCTGAAGTCCGGGATCCAAGGCTGATATACTAGCACACGCACGAAGAGTACTAGAGTATGTGACTCCCGTTGCTGGGATTTGTAACCTAAGCATTCTAGAAAATAAACTTAACGCCTTCTCGTCATCCCCTAGTTGCACAAATCCTACAATCATTGTATTCCAACTCACATCATTTATGTTCGGCGATTCAACAAATAGTTTCATAGAGTTATCTATCTCTCCACACTTAGCATAGACATCCATTAGTGCATTTGAAACAAACACATTTGTGTCGAGACAAACCTTGGTTACATGAGCATGAATTTGCTTCCCTAAAACTAAATTTCCTTTTGTAGAACATGCTTGAAGCACACTCGCATGTGCAAATTCATTGGGGGAAACTAAAGCTTGCCTCATCTTAAGGAACAAATCAATAGCCTCATCACACTGGTCCTTTTGAGCATATCTCGCAATCATGAAGCTCCAAGGTACCACGTCAGTTTTGGGCATTTCTTCGAATACCCGACAAGCATCACCTATGTCCCCTGACTTGGTGTAAAGGTCAAGCAAAGCAAGACCAACAAACTTATCGTCGTGATAATGTGATTTTATAACAAATGCATGCATACTTTGCCCTGCATCCAAGGCCTCAAGACCAACGTAGGCCTTAAGCAAGGAAGCAAAAGTAAAATTATTTGGTTTGAAACCAACTATCCTCATCCTAAAGAAAAGCTCCAGTGCATCTTCAAAACACTCATTCTCAGTATAACAAGTAATCATACCAGTCCAAGATACCATATCCTTGAAAATTATCCCATTGAAAACATGGCTAGCAATATCAACGTGCCCGCAAATGGAGTAGGCATCAATTAGAGCAGTTGCAACAAAAGCATTAGAATTGTGCCCTAACTTCAAGATACAAGCATGGAGATTCCAACCAAGCTCAGCACGTCCCATCTTCACAAGCAACTTCAACATTGTAGTAAAAACAAACCCATTAAGCTCATGACCTTCTCTATGCAGCCTAACAAATAAGTTAATCCCCTCCACAAAATGCTGAGATTCCGATATACCTTGAATCAAAGTAACAAATGAAATAGTATTTAGTCTAGGCATTTCTTTGAACAGGTTGTGTGCATCAGAAAGTAAGTTTGATTTGACATACATGTTGAGAAGAATGTTATTAGCAAACAAGTCCAAACAACCGCCTCTTTTTAAAATTTCACAGTGAAGTCCCATTCCCCTTCTGGGTTTGCGATTTTCGATGCAGTCTTGAAGCATGTCAGCATATTTGAAAGAATCAAAACCAAAATCAGGCAACTCTAGAAGACTTCTGCTTTGTTGGGCCAAGCAAATAGCTTGGGAAGAAAACCCACAATGTAAGGAACTTGTCCAAATTCTTATACATGGGAAGTTTCTAATCAGCAACCTGCAAATATTTGTGAGAAAGTGAGGGAATAAACAAAACTATATGCCAAGTAAAAAATGAAAATATCATCCTACAAGATATCTAAACTCAGCCATAGAGAATTTCAAATTTCAATAAGCCTAAAGCACTAAAAAGTTTGTGGCTAAAAGTTTTAGCCACAATGAAAATAATGTTGTTCTACTTAAATTCAGTAAACAGAGCCAATTTTAATCCAAACTTGTTTTTTCATATAAATCATATCAAGGAAAGAAATACAAACAGTTTGATTCACCTTTCCCAACTCATTCTGTCTTAGCTTGATGAACCCAGCCCCGTCGTTCCACCTCGTGTAGCTAGTACCCTTGTCGCCTCCTTGAGCCACTGCAAGATCTTCGCTTTTAATATCACCTTTCAATAATGCCAGAGCCAAATACATTGGCAAGAGCATCATGATCGATTTAAGTTGAAAATATATAGTGATTGTTACCATTGACCCATTTAGCTAGGTTGGCACAATGCAATGAATATTAAACCATAATAGAAGTACCTACATAATAACAATAACTTAGTATCAGTGACCAATTCATGTGAGAGCAAGGTACATGAGTTCAAATCATCAGAATTCATTCAATAACCAATGCAATGGTATCTTCAATATAGATGACCAACAAAAGAAAGATTAGTAAAACCATATCATTACAAATTGTCAAACAATATAGATATTAAAAGTGTAAAGTCATACTTAGTACTTGATAGAAATATTATGTAATGTTAATCTTAAGGTAAGCACCAAACTTAGTCACAGTACAAAAGCAAATTCCTTTTATTTCAAATTAATTGCATGAACACTTAAGCTGAATGCTTATGATATATATTTTTACCTGTCTAGCAGAACAACCATAATAAGTATTAGAAACTTCAAAAGTACTATAAATTCTTTTGAAGCTCAAAACTGTGTCTAAGAACACAGGACAGTAAAATGGAGCAAAAACCTCAAATGTTATGTGCTAAGAAAGATATTGCTAGGAACCATGAAGTGATTTTAGAAATGGAAACAAAATGATACAAACAAAGATTTATTCTTTTCAAAAATCAGAATATTACCTGTTCAAAACCAAAGGACAAGACTTGCCCACTGTAATCGCGATTGGAGACACTTGGACGCTGCCGGAGTTGCCGCGGATGGAAGCGACGGAGAGAGAGGTTTGGGCCGTGGATGGCCGGAGGTGGTGGTGCGGCCTTGGTCTGAACGGAGAAGAAGAAACGGTAAGGAGGGAGAGAAACGAGCGGAAGAGGAAGTGTAAGAGAAAGAAAAAAAACCTATATTCTTATTTTATTTTATTTAAGGATATTTGTGGCTAAACCATTTTATTATTTGTAATTAGGCTAATTAGTATTTTTTTTCCCAGAATTTTAACATGTATTAAATTATTTTTTTTGAATTTTTTTTGGCGGATAGAAATTCCCCCGAACTATTGAAATTATTAAATTTATGGACTTTTGTCTAATTTCATTCAATTTACTGTTTCAGTGATTGTTTATGTACTAAACCATGCTCTCCAGACTTTGATATCTACTAAATTATGTCCCTCAAACTTTGATATGTACTAAATTATGTCCGTTGAACTTTCATCCATGTTAGTATTTTTTTACTAAAATTAGACAAAAGTCCTTAAATTTAACAATCTCAATAGTTCGAGGGGAATTTTTAACGGTCAAAAAAGTTCAGGGGGCACGATTTAGTACATGTCAAAGTTCGGGGGGAAAAATTACTAATTAGCCTTGTAATTATTATACATATAATCCTAATAAAAAAATATTAATAAAAATATATTATTTATAATTTTATTACAGCAAGTGAATCATCAGAAGCCCACCATTTTCTTCAGTCCAAACACTGCCCAAAATGTCAAAAATACAATTTGTTCTTTAATGGGAATTGCTGAAGCTGGGGAGAATAGCTTTTATTTGGGTCTTCCCAACACTTTGGGCCGCAATAAGACGTCTATGCTTGGATTCTTGAAGGATAAAATGAGGAAAAGAATTCAGAGCTGGGAAGGAAGGTTCTTGTCTAAAGTAGGGAAAGAGTTGCTAATTAAATCTGTGGCTCAATCATTACCAAGCTATGCCATGAATGTCTTCCTTCTACCTGTGGAAGCTTGTCCGGAAATGGAGCAAATGATGTGCAAATTCTGGTGGCAAGCTTCTGCAAAGAATAATAAAGGGATACATTGGAAGAGTTGGGAGAGATTAACAATTCACGAGTCTAAGGGTGGAATGGGGTTTAGAAATCTAATAGACTTTAATTTAAGCCTTCTTAGCAAGCAAGGTTGGCGCCTGTTAAGTCAGCCTGATTCCTTGGTGGGTCGTATTTTCAAAGCTCGTTATTATAAAAGTGGTAGTTTTCTATCAGGGGATTTGGGGTGTAATCCGAGCTTTGTGTGGCGTAGTATTATGGAAGCTCAGGACATGGTTCGGAGTGGGGTTAGGTGTCGTATTGGGGATGGTTCAACTGTAAACATTCTCTTGGACCCGTGGCTGCCTGACTATGATAATCCGAGAGTTTCCTCTTCTCATCCGGCGTGAGTAAATCAAACTGTAAATGTGTTAATGTCTTCTGAAGATGTTGCCTGGGATGTCGACTTGGTTCGTGATTTGTTTAATGACAGGGATGCTAATTTAATTCTTAGTATTCCCTTATCTTTAAGTCGTAGAGTTGATGTATGGTTTTGGTGTTGGGAAAAAACAGGGCATTTTTCAGTTAAATCAACATATAAGCAGTTACAATTGTCAAAGAACGGGGAGTCTCAACAAAGTAATTCTGTGATTTGGAAGGGCATTTGGAAGTTGTATGTCCCTCCTAAAGTTAAAGATCTGGTATGGCGAGCGGCTTCGGATTGTCTTCCTACTAAAACTCGCTTACGGTCTAGGCATGTCCAAGTTGATAATGGTTGTCCAAGGTGTGCGAATCATGCTGAAACTCCTTACCATTGTTTGGTCGATTGTCCTTTTGCTAATAGCTGTTGGGAGCTTACTGGTTTGAAGAAAACTGTCCAAGTCGTGACTTCTTTTGCCGGTTGGTTGGAAGCCATGTTCCAGCAGTTGGATAAAGATCAGAGAGCTGATGTTGCAGTGCTTTGTTAGGCTGTATGGAAAACTAGAAATGATCTGGTTTGGTCGGACACTCAATCGACAGCGGCTTCTGTTGTTTTTTTGGCCAAGAACACACTCTCGAACTGGTGCAAAGCTCAGGACAGTTTGCTCGTTCCTACAACAGCTTTTCTAACAGAGGATGATGGGCATTCGGGTTGGTCCAAACCTGCTGCAGACACGATAAAAGTGAACATTGATGTTGCAATTTTTTACAGCAATGGCACTTACAGTTTTGTTTGTGTGGCTAGGGATGCTAATGGTCATTTTGTAGAGGCTATAACCAGATGTCGGCAGGGATTGTGGCTCCTGAATTGGCGGAGGCAATGGGGGTTAGGGAGGCCTTAAGCTGGATAAAACAACAAGATTGGCAAGGAACGGTTGTTGAAACGGATTGTCTATCTGTGGTTCAAGCAATTAGGAGTGATCTTCCTTTGTTGTCATATTTTGGAAGTATTATTTCTGATTGTAAAATGTTTTTAGAACAATTGCGTGATGTTTCTGTTATTTTTGTTAGACGGTCTGCAAATAGAGTTGCTCATGCGTTAGCTCGAGCATCCTATTTTGTCGCTGATCGTTTCTTTTGAGCAATGAGGTATCTACCGATTTGCTTTTTGTAATCATGAATGATTGCAGTTAAATAAAGTTAGATGATTTTATTCAAAAAAAAAAATAAGAGATAATAGTTAGACCTCCCGGTCATTACAAAATAGGTTCCCCAAAAAGGATCCGTACATCTGGTGAGTAAACGCCCACTTAGCCACATTGTAGGCAACATAGTTACAATACAAGTCATCTCCTTCTATTATATGTTGTAATTTTATGAATGTTAGTTTTGGTTGTTAAGTATTAATTAAGCCTATTAGAGTATCTCTAATAGTTATTTTTTAAGAATATCAAAAACTTCTATATTACTTAAAAATATATTATTTTATTTTATCTCATTTTTACGTTATTTTTGACACTTTTTATTCTAAAATAATTTAATAATAAGGATCTCAAAATATTATTAAAATATCTTATATTATTATTTAATATATATTAAATAAATAAATTTTCTTACTTGTGATAAAATAATAATAAAAAAATAAAAAGAGAACATGTAAAGGATTTTATGATATGGTATGGCATTCCTTTTCATTCCAATGGTAAACATCAATTAAAAAAATATTAAAAATACATTTATGTCATCAAGCATCCTTCGTAGCATCTCCAATCTTAAGTGACAGCTCAAAAATACATTGCGATATATTTCTTTAGTTTATTTAATACATAGTCTAATAATATGTCGCCACGTGTTTTTGAGTTGACATTTAACGGCCAAAAAAAGTTACGACTGCAACAAAATCGTAAGATAAGATACTTTTACTACTATATTTTTTTATGAAAGTCATATGTATAACAATTATGAATATTAAAGAGGTTTCGTCGCAAATGTTTCTTTTATTTTTAGTTAATTATTTATTTCGTTTAAAAATAAATAAATTCTTGTTTATAAATAATTTTTTTTAACTAATATTAAAAATAAAATTTTATTTATAAAAATACTGATTTACTTAAAAAAAAATAGGATTATTTTATCAGAAGTGTTGAGGGGTGGTGGGTTCGAATGTAGTGGCTCAAGTCAGATCATTTTTTGATTCGTCTACTTTGCCGACTGATTTTAATTGTACTAATATTTCTCTCATTCCGAAGAAGAAGAATCTGCTTAATATGGGCGACCTTAGACCTATATCTCTATGTAATTCTATTATAAGGTGGTCTCTAAAGTTCTTGCGAATCGATTAAAATTTTATTTATCTTTGGATTATCTCAGATAACAAGATTGTATTTATTCTAAGCCGGTTGATCTTTAACAACATTATGGTTTCATTTGAAATTATGCACTATATCAAATGGAAGCGTAAAGGTGAGGAAAGCTTCATGGCACTCAAGCTTGATTTAAGTAAGCCTTATGATCGTATTGAGTGGGATTTTCTTAGCGCAATGATGCTTCGAATGGGTTTTGCCCAACTTTTTGTGGACCTCATTATTTCCACTCTTAATTCGGTTCAGTATACTGCTGTTCATGGTGGACGGCCTTTGGGGCCTATTGTTCCTAGATATGGGCTTAGGCAAGATGATCCATTTTCACCTTATTTGTTCTAATTATTTGTTGAAGGCTTCTATTCTTTGATTCATTATTTATAAAGGTGTGGTGATCTGAAGGGCATTAAAGTGGCTAATGGCGCACATGTAGTTTCTCATATGTTGTTTGCAGATAGTAGTTACATTTATTATCGTGCTAATAATAAAGATGCAAATAATGTTCTGTGCTTGCTGAGTATTTTTGAAGAAGCTTCAGGTCAAAAGGTTAGTTTTTCAGCCATTTGTATTTTTCAGTTCTAATACTCCTCAAGGGACTCGAGATAGAATATGTCCTCTTTTAGGGATTGCTCATGTTGATGTTAATAGTGTGTATTTAGGATTGCCTTGTATTATGGGTAAGAATAAATTTGCTATTTTAGCATTCTTTAAAGAGAAGATGCAAAATAAAATTCAGAGTTAGGAGGATCGCTTTTTATCCAAGGTTGGTAAGAAATTATGCTTAAGACTGTGGCACAAGCATTGCCTGACTATGTTATGTCAGTATTTCCTTTGTTTGTGAAAATGTGTAGCCAGTTGGAACGTCTGATGTCCAAGTATTGGTGGAGTTTTGGCTCAAATAGTTCTCGTGGGATAAGCTAAATGAGTTAGAACCGATCGTGTAAACATAAAAGTACTGGTGGACTTGGATTTAGAAGTCTCTGTGGTTATAATCTTCCTTTGTTGGGTAAGCAAGGTTGATGACTCTTGATTAGTGACATCTCTCTTGTTAGTCGAATTTATAAGGCTAGATATAACTCTTGTGGTTCTTTTTTGAATGTCCAACTAGGCCATAATCCTAGTTTCATTTGGAAGAGCATTTTCGAATCTCAATCTCTAGTTAAGTCCAGTGCTCGTGTGCATGTGGGGTCGGGGCGCAGTATTGATATTCTTACGAACCCTTGG
The DNA here is from genome assembly GCF_029168945.1 of Cannabis sativa. Classification (NCBI taxonomy): domain Eukaryota; kingdom Viridiplantae; phylum Streptophyta; class Magnoliopsida; order Rosales; family Cannabaceae; genus Cannabis; species Cannabis sativa. The sequence continues at coordinate 4,792,217 of NC_083605.1, forward strand.
CTACCTGATCTTTCCTGTCCTTATCCAATCTTCACACCCTGGTATTAGGGCTGTACAAAAAAATTTGTAAACCGCCTAAACCGAATAACCCGCCCAAACCGAACCGAAAAAATCGATAAAAATTACAAACCGAAATAACCCGAAAAAATTACAAACCGCCCAATCTGTTAATTGGGCGGGTTGAAAATAGGTCCAACCCGCCCAATTAAACCGACCAACCCGACCAACCCGATTTTGCACTTTATTTTTTTTTAAAACTTTTTAGTTTTTATTATATATAATATAAATGATTAAATATATAATAATATAAAGTTATATACTTAATTATTAGTTTTAAAGTCATACATATGGTATTGTACTTTGGTGGAATGTGATATTTTTAATTTATTTTTAAAATTTTTGTTAATTTTGACTTTAAAACTAAAAAAAAAAAAAAAATTGGCCGGTTTGGGCGGGTTAACCCAACCAGACCGCCCAAACTGTTGGTCGGTTTATAGAATTTTTTTTTTTAAATTGGGCGGTTGCACTTAAATTTTAGCAACCCGAACTTTAGATTGGGTTAGAAAATATATAGGATAAACCGCCCAAACCGACCGATGTACAGCCCTACCTGGTATGGTTGATTTTACAGTACATTACTTAATGAAGATTGATTGCAAGGAATGGGATGAGGAGGTTTTTGGTGATTTGTTTGAGGAGAAAGATCGTTACTTGATTTTTGGGATTCCATTGCAAATTGATATCGAGAGTGATAATTTGTTTTGGTCAAAAGAAATTTTTGGACTTTACTCTGTAAAAAGTGCTTAAAATATTCTTTAGGAACAAAATGGTAATTAGCATGTGTCTATGGAAGAAGATTCCTAGAAACACCTTCGAAAGCTTAAAGTTCCACCCAATGTTCATCATTTTTCATGGAAGGCCCTTACTGGATGTCTCCTTACTTGACAAAAACTTCACTCCAAGCATGTGTTTGTTGATCTTGATTGTTTATTTTGTCATCAGGCTATGTAATAAATTTATCATGTGTTATTGTCTTGTCCGTATGCTGAGTCTTGTTAGAATCGTTCAAGTTTGGATCGTGGAGGTCTCTTTCTTGTGGAGTTTACCAGCTGATTCCAGAACATTTTTTCTCGAGGTCAGTCGAATCTAGTTGAGGAAGTGGCCATTGTTGTTTGGTCATTTTGGAAGAGTCGCAATGATATTCTTTGGCACTCAAAAATAGTTTCAGCGTCGGTAATTATCTCATTAGCTCGCTTTATTCTTGATCAATGGAAGTTTGCTCAATCTAAAAAATTTGATCTACTTTTGTTTGTCCAAAATGCAAATAATAGTGGTGAGCGATGGACAAAACCAGATACTAATAAGATCAAGATTAATGTTGATGGGACTATTTTCAAAGTTGAGAACTCTTATGGGACTGGTCTTGTTGCTCGAGGATCGAATGGTCTCTTACTTGAAGCTTTTACTATGCATAATCTGGGGTGTGTTCAACATGTCATTGTTGAGGCCATAAGTTTGAAGGAAGCTTTAAGTTGGATAAAGAAGAAAAATTGGTCTAATGTGGTGGTTGAAATTGATAGATCGATGGTCGTTCAAGCAATTCAGAATCCTCTCTGATGCCTTCTACATTTGGTTTAATTATTAGTGATTGCAAGGACTTGTTATGACTTGTTATCTACTCTTAATAATGTTGTCATTTGCTCTGTTTTACGACCTACAAATAAAGTTGCTCATTGTCTTGCTCGTAACTGTTGTTTCTAGTCTGACTGTATTCCCTTTGCTTTGCAGTCTCTTGCAATAGTTGATTTAGCTATTTAATTAACGTATCTATTATCGTTAAAAAAATAGGGATTATAAGTTTGTAACGAGCTTTTACAAGTTTGTAAAGGGAGATTTGAGTTACCGTGCTTAAATGTGAAGCATGGTCCCTAAGTATACATCACACAAAATATCAAAGAGAAAATGTTAGTGTGTTTATTTAGTTCCAATTATACCCCTCAAATAATAAAACCAATCTCATCTAAATGTTTCCCTCTCTCTTTCTTGCCCCTCTCTCTCTAGAAAGTCTCACACACACACACACAAGTCAACCCATCTTTGCTGAAGCACTAAAATTCTCAACTTAGCTAGATCACTAGAGTTCTCTATTCAACCCAAAAATATGTTATTATATCATTCAGTTTGGTCAGGTTATAGTATATTTTTACCAACCCAAAATAAATATTGAGTTATAAATATCTAATTGTAATCCGCTTAATTAAAAAAAAGTTTAACCCGCCTAATAATTTTGTTGATTTTATTGGGTTAACCCTTCTAAACCTATCTTTATTTTTTATTATTATTTCGGTAAACTAATATATAATTACCGATATGAGTATTTATATCATTTAACATGTTTAATAAAACTCAAAGGAAACAATCATTTCGATTGAGAGCCCATAAAATATGATTCTCTTTAAAAAAAATTGTTTTTATTTTTTTTTTATTTTTTCTTCGCAGATTCATACCGAATTTTTAGCTTTTTTATTTCTTTTTTTTTTTTTTTGCCAAGAATACTTACAACGAAGCGGAATATAATTTTATGATGGTCATGAGTTCTTCATGCGTTTGTTAAATCTTATTTGTCAACTTCTCGATGACCGTGTCTTGTGATTTTTCTTTGACCATCGTCTTTGTGCGAGCAATTTGTCTTTCTACCCATTTTAAGACATTGTTTTGGGCAATCATATTTTTGTTTGCCAATTCAATACTTCTTCTGTCGTGGAGACCTTTTGCAGTGCTCTATCAACATTCCTAGTTGTAGGATTTTGTATTTTAATTGATGTGAGGTGGTACCTTGCTCTTCAGTTTTTTTGAACCTCTTGAGAGGAGAGAAATGTACATCATAATCAATGGATGTGCTGGGGGTTATCATATTTGTATAAAGAAGTGATCGAACCGATGGCTGTACAGTTGGTGTTGGAAATTCTTCTCCATGCTTCTTCATCTAGTTTGTTTGTTTTGTGTAACAAGGCAAAAGTAGTTGTGGCTGAGATGTTATTGAAGAATCATCTAAATCCCATCCAGTGGGTTCTGGTGTAGGTTGTTGTACTTGACTTTATAGTCAAATTTTTTAAATGGTTGACCTAATTGACCAATATTTTTGTTGCCCTTTTCTAGCCTTTTCTTGAGTCGTTTTCCTGGAGTGGGACATCATGAAGGTTCATCAACTTATAGACAATTATTGCAGTTACAAACATCCTAATATTTATGCCTGTTTGAGGATTTAAAAGCATAAATTGGCTTCTCTTGGGAATCAAAGTATATGATCTCTTCATGTGTTATCTGAATGAGTGCCATAACATATTGGGTGCGAAAACAACTAGGTGGTTTTGTTTGGCTTCTATCAAAAATAATTTCAATAGAACCACCTTATTTTGTGTGGTAAGAAGGTCCAGTTGTAGTTTGAATTAGAGGTGTTCGTCGGTCAGTTTGGTCGGTTTACGTTCTATTTTATTCAACCCAACGTAAAGATCGAGTTATAAAAATCTAAATGCAACCCACCCAAATAATAAAAAATAAAAATTTTAACCTGCCCAATGAATTGGTCGGATTGATCCGTCCAAATCGAGCACTAATATATCTTTTTTTTTTTTTTTTACATTCAATTGTTATATTTTAGTTAATTGTAATAATGAGACATATATATATATAAATTGAATTCAAAGTTCAAATCAACCACCATGAATAAAATATAGTAGTTTGTAGTTTTTATTTTTTATAAATATGTATATGAATTATATTATATATAATAAAAATATATATATAAAAAAAATCTCTTAATCGCGTTGGTCGGGTTAGTTCGGGTTAATTAGACATGTTGGTATTATTTTCAATCCGCCCAATATAAAGATTGGGCGGTTTATATTTCGTCGGGTTTTTCAGTTTGCTTTTTTCGTCGGGTTATCTCAGTTTAGTTTAAGCAGATTATTCTGGGTGATTTACAACAATTTATGTACATCCCTAGTTTGAACCATAAGCTGTGGTTTGTGAAGCTTTTCATAGTTGGTGACCCACTATTTGGCTTGAAGCTTTGTGAATTCTTTAGTGGTCATTTGTTTTGGGACATGTGTACAAGTCAAAACTTATTTGGAATCAACTGAGATGATTAAAGCGTCTTGTGTTTGAGAGATGTTGAGTTCAATAGCATGATCTTGGATTCGATATGCCATCTGATAATGGAGTGTGGCACTAAGAGAAGTTCGATATTGGTCAATGTTTGTACTTCTACTTTAAGAGCATTAGTCAGCTGATTATCTCTAAGAGACATATTGACATTAGGAAATAGAAATAGAGTGACGATTGTTCTTGTACTTGAAGTAGTTTCAATAGTAGTTATACTATGTTGATATTTCCTTATTCTAATGTCAAGAAGACTAATGCAAGCACTGATTGGAAGTCGTTTTTTTGTCGTGATAATTAAGAGCAATGCGAATAACACTAAAGTAGATGTGGGTGTAACTATATGCCATCTATTGTGGATAGAGTTCAAGTGAGATTTTAAGGGTAACAAATTGGACTTCTGATGTTGATGCAAGTTGGCATTGACTGAATTTGGATGATTGAATATATTCTTTTTGAAACCTTGAAGGATAGTTTAATAAGTATTTTAATGGATGTAGCAAAAGAGGAAGGATTTTTAGTGAAAATTTTGGTATGAATTTATAAGAAAGAAAGAGAATCTGAAGTAATTTTATTTTCATAAGGAACATAAAAAAGTTCATAAAGAAAATCTAATTTATTTGAAGTAGATTTTCTACATGTGAGAGAGACTAAAAAAAGGAGCAGTTAATTAGCTTGAAAATTCATCTCTATTACTAGCCATGGTGTATGGAGAACTCTAGGATAGTAAATTTTCTAAGGACAAGAATGAATTAAAACAAGACAACAAAAAGAAGAATCTGGAAAAACTCAAGAGGAGATAGTATAGCATTTTTGATATCCAAGTACTATACCTTATTTATTATATTCATACCTAATCATCATTGTATTTGTATTATGAATAATTATATATATATATGAAGCATCTCCATTATCAAACTTACAATTCTCCATTTTCAACTCGACCCAATGACAACTTCGAATGTGGTCCACTATTTATTATCTCAACAAATTCCTAAACCTTTTCCATTTGACCAAAATATAATTAAGTTTGAAAAATTCAAAACAATTAATTTAATGGACATGAGAAATGAGTCAACTTGTTCATAAAAAAGACCCATACAAATTCCATATCCTTTTCTCTAAAGCACCAAAAAGTACAAACTACTAAAAAGAGAAAGTGACCCATTTTAGATTTTTCATCTCTCTCTTTCACCTTCTTCAAATTCAATTATTCTAAAAAAAAAAAAATACCCCAACCCATCGGAAAATTCATCTCCGGCGATAATAACACTATTCATTCATAAAATATTAGCTAAACAAAACATAACCCACTTCATATTTATTGAGATTGAGATTCATACTTATTATTTTGTTATCATTATCATAATATCATTACCAAAATCCAAAACCCACTTCATTATTGAGTTTGATTTTAATGATGGGTGCATGGATTTCGTGCCATATATATATAATTAATGAACACTTATTTCTTAATTCAACTTATTGTGGGAACCAATTAACCAAATTTGTATTGTACCATCTCATTTTTGATATATATATATATGAATTATTATTAAACTCAGGTCACGTTGCTCTATTAACAACATGCCAATGAAAATGACAGATAATATTCAAGTTGTAAGTATATCCACGTGATTCAACATGCCATTTCCATACCCATTTTTACCAGAAAGTCTTTTCCTTTTTTCCTTTCTAAACAATAATAATTAACACTTCACAAAATGGTAATCCAAACCAAGCCCATCTACCAGAATTTCACTATTAAACCAAAGCATCTATTTAAATATATATATAATTATTTTCTGAAAAAAAAAAATAGAAGAAGAAGATGGCCTGAAATTATTACCCTTGGAAAAACGTTACGTTACAACAAAAGAAATAAAGAAAAGAATAATATTGAGATTTTTATTGGGTTCTTCCTATATATATTTAATCAGACCAAAAGTTTCATAGATATTATTAAAAAGATCGAACCTTTTTTTCAAAGAAAAAACAGAGAGTGATAACTAAGAATGAAGAATCTGTCATATATAAATATATATTATCTATTTCATTTTCTTAAAATATCTTTTAAAGATCAAAACCTTTTACATACGAACTCAAAACTAATCAATAAAATTAAAAATACCTCTATACATTAAAAAGTTCAAATCTTTACGACGTAAAAATTTATTTTTTAACACAATTAAGTTAATTAATCCCTTTTTATTAACAGATGTGAAACTACAAAAATACCCTTCCAAGAACTTTGGGGGGAAATTTTTAAGAAATTTAATTGGTGAAAAAAGCTCAGACCCATATACAGTCCATTAACCAGTGAACGTTTTCCCACCCAAAAAATAAAAATTGAAACTTTATACATAAACAAGTTAGCCGCCGATGACCTGAAACTTAGTCATTTTTTTTCCATGTACAAAATTATTGCAACCATCTTCAAAATTGAGAAAAAAAAAAGATAAGCCAACCAAATTCGAATGCTAGAGTTTGCAATTCTTCCTAGAAAAAAAAAAAGAATTGATCTTTCGAAATTTGGTTTTCTAATTTTTTTTCTTCTTCTTCTTACAATTATAAATGTAATCATAAAAATTTAAATTTAAACAAAAAAGAAAAAAAGAATAATCAGAAAACTAGGCCATGAAAATTGATAAGCATTTACATTACATATATATTAAGATATAACCAGAAAATCGAATGTGATGAGCAGAGTGAGACTGACTGAAGATTTGTGCCACAAACACGTAACCCGCAAGTTATAGCTTCTCTCTCTCTCTCTCTCTCTCTCTCTCTCTCTCTCCTCAAATATTTACACTTTTATACAAAGATAACGCTGAGACCCTTCTCTCTCTCTCTCTCTCTTAAACTCTGTCACCACTCACCCGCCCTATACAAACCCCTCTTTCCATGTTTTCTTCTTCTTCTTCTTCTTCATCTTCTCTATAAAGAAAAAAAGGAAAAAAAATTCTAATTTCGAACTTTTCTTGATTAAATTGCAGTTTCTTTGATTCTATCTCTGTATATTTTATATATATTGTAGTTTGAAGTGTGTTTAGGAAAGAAAGGAAAAGACTTGATTGAAGAGAGATCCCTATTTTTCTCATCTGACTGTGAATTCGATCAAATTTTCTTGGGCATTCTTTTGTTTCTGCTCAATTTCTTTTCTTTGTTTGATTTTTCCATCTGGGTGTGTGGGATTCTCTGGCGTTCGTTGTTTTCTTAATTGCCCCCTGTTTTTTTGCAATCTCTGTGAAATTAGGGTTTATGGGCGTGTTTTGTGAATTGGGGTTTCGACGATGAAATCGTATAGGGTTATGGTGTGTGTTATTATGTGAAAGTGCGGGGTTTGTTGAATCGTTGATTGTTTGGATTTAGGGAAGATTCGTGGAGTGGGGGGGTTGGTTCGTTTGTTCTTAGGTTTCCTGATTTTGAAGCCATGATTATTAAGCGGAATTTGAAATCCCAAATGCCGCGTCTGAAACGGTGTAGACCGTTTGAGTCAGCGGGTGAAGATGACGAGAACTCAGTTAGGAAGAAGAAGAAAACCAATGGGTATTACCCTCTTAATCTGCTTGGTGAGGTTGCTGCTGGTATTATTCCGGTGAGCTTCCATGGTTTACTTAGCTCTGTTGCAACAGGGAAGGAATTCTCTGCTTCGTGGTGTACTGAAGCCTCGTGCTCACCTGAGGAGGAGGAGTTAAAGTCAAAGGCTCCAGATTTAGTGACTGAGAGGATAAATGGGAAGGTGGAGGTTCCAAGGCCACCCCTTGTTAGAACTTCAAGGGGTCGAGTTCAGGTTCTTCCTTCTCGTTTTAATGATTCTGTAATTGAAGATTGGAGAAAAGATAGTAAGTCTAATGTGCGTGATAATGGATTAAATGATGAGATCGAATATAAAAAGGAGAATTTTAGCTTGAGGACCACGAAAACTTGTAGTGTTAATGTGAAAAAGACTAAAAACTTGGAGAGGAATGGATATAAGGCTGTTAAGTATTCTACATTGTATGAAGATGAGGATGGAGTTGAGGGAAGAGTGAATGGTGTTAAGGATTTTGAATATAGAAAGTTTTTAAGTTCCAGGAATTCTGTTACGTTGGTTCATGAACAAATGGTTGAGAATGACAGGTGCCCAATTGAAGAAATTGAGAGAAGACCTTATCTGCTGGATGAAAATGAGAGTGATGGGTTGTATGGACCTGAACACTTTTATTCAGGTGATATAGTGTGGGCAAAGCCAGGGAGGAAGGAGCCCTTTTGGCCTGCCATTGTCATTGACCCAATGTCTCAAGCGCCCGAACTAGTTTTGCGGGCTTGCATTCCTTTAGCCGCGTGTGTTATGTTCTTTGGGTATTCGGGAAATCAACGGGTACTTTTTCTTCCCTTAATGTTGGAGTGGAGTTTATTGAAGTCTTGATTTTGTTGTTATTATTATTTGATTATGATTGGGTTTAATAATGTGGTTATTTATTGGATATTGCAATGATATTGAGCAGGATTATGCTTGGGTTAGAAGGGGGAACATCTTTCCATTTATGGATCATGTTGACAGGTGTGCGCTCGCACCGTTTCCTTTTTAGACGGTTACTTTTAACACTTGGTGATACTGAGTAATATTTTATCTAAATAGGTTTCAGGGGCAATCCGAATTAAGCAAATGTGTGCCCTGTGAATTCCAAATGGCAATCGAAGAGGCGTTTTTGGCAGAACAAGGATTTACAGAGAAACTTATTGCTGATATAAATGTGGCGGCTGGCAATGTAACTTATGATGTGTCTATCCTTAATGGAGTTGTAGAGGATACTTGTTCTAACCAGGATCCTCATGGTCACTTTCGTAACCAGGCAAGTTGTCTTGAAGTTTCCAGCCTCTATTAAATTTATTGTAGATGTAGTAGAATTGCTAAAACATTTCCCATGAATTTTTCAAATGGAATTGAACTCATTCCTCAATATGTTTGTTTGTAACTGTTACTGATGCTTCACTCACTGTGATGATCTGAGAATAAGTTCTCTGTGCAACCAAACTTTGTAGAATCTTTTTCAGTTAACGTCTGTTAGTTTGTTGAGGAAAGATGCTTCAGATGAAAATCACTGTTCTTAGTTTTCGCAGCAATCACTACCCTATTAGAGATGGTAGTTTGTCGGTGGAGAAATATAAATATATGTTCAGCTCCTTCATTTGAACTAATTCTTTGTCTTCTATTGCCTATGCAGAATATGTTTTTAAAGAAAAAAGACACACAACCTTGTGAAGGCTGTGGCTTGAGCCTTCCCCTGAAGACTACCAAGAAGAATCCCTCAAATCCATCGGACCATGTTTTATGCAAATCTTGTGCAAGGGTTAGTCTTGCCTAAGTTGCTCTGTGTTTGTTATTTTGTGTATGCTAGTTGGATTTCAAAGTTATTGTGCATTGTTCAAATCCATTAATTCTTATTGCAGTTAACGAAATCAAATCATTATTGTGGCATATGTAAAAAGATCTGGAACCATTCGGATAGTGGAAGTTGGGTAAGAAAAAAATATAACCTTTTTATGGTTATTTTTAGTTTTTCCTATTGCGGATGACTGCTAGTTTTTACCATGATGTTTCTCACTATTGTAAATTTTTTCTCTTTAATCAGGTTCGTTGCGATGGTTGTAAAGTTTGGGTGCACGCTGAGTGTGACAAAATTTCCAGCAACCTCTTTAAGGTTTGTCCTTCAAACTATATATACACATGATTTCGATGTTTTCTTTGTTTGCTTCTATTTGAATACCGGGAGGCAGAAGACATTGCAGACTTCCCTGATTGGTTATTTATGTTTTATTTTTTTGAAGAATTTGGGGGGAACTGATTATTACTGCCCAACTTGCAAAGCGAAGTTTAATTTCGAATTGTCAGATTCAGAGAAGGGATCACAACCAAAAGTCAAGTAAGTCACTCAAGCTGCTAGTAAATACTTTTTTTTAAGTAAATTTCCGCTGTATTTGGCCCTTCTTTTGAATACCACTCTAGCAAATTGCTGGGCGGGTCCCCATGAGGAATCGAACCACAAACCTCATGGGTGTAAACCATGTGTCTGATCACTTGTCGAATTTTTCATTTTATCAATTATTAACTTTCTATTTTTAGGCTTTTAGCTGTCTTTTACGTTTTAAAAGTTTTCAGACGTTTTATGTGCTGTAATTCGTGCTTGTATTTTTCCATCTCCTTATGTCACGATTATTTTGCAGCAGATGGAACAAAAGTAATGACCAATTGGTGCTTCCTAACAAAGTCACAGTTCTCTGCAATGGTGTAGAAGGAACATATTTTCCAAGCCTTCACTTGTAAGCATAACTTTTTAAAATTAT